>NC_044310.1:26177080-26479097 GCF_007474595.2 Lynx canadensis
TTTCATTTTTGTTACAGTCATTCTAATAGATGTGTAGTAATTTTGGTTGTAATTTGCATTTCCTTAAGGGCTAATGATGTTGACATCTTGTATTTGTACACCATTTATATAGCTTCTATAGTGAGCTGTCTGTTCAAACCTTTGTCCATTTTTTATTAAATAATTTGTTTCCTTGGGGCACCTGGGTGGCTCAGTTGGTTGAGTGTCCAGCTCAGTCACGATCCTAGGGTCATGGGATCAAGCCCCGCATCAGGCTCTGTACTGACTGTGGAGCCTGCTTAAGAGTCTCTCTCCCTCCCTCTGACCCTTTCCCCCACTTGCACTCTCCCTCGCTCTCTCTAAAAATAAAAAAAAAATAAAAAATAAAATGATTTGTTTCTTTGTTGTTGAGGTTTTTTATTGAGGTCTAACTGATATACACTAAATTGCAGATATTTAAAAATTTACAGTTTGGTAAGTTTTGCCCTATATATACAATCATGAAACTATTATCAAAAGCAATATAGTAAACAAAGCCATTTTTCCCCAAAATTTCTTTCGAATCCCTCCTCTTCTTCCCTCCTTCAATTCCCGGGAAACCATTTATATGCTTTCTGTCACTAAGGATAAGCTTCCATTTTCTAGAAATTTGTAAAAATAAATTCATGTGGTATGTACTCTTTTTGTTTCCTTCATTTAGTAAAATTAGTTCCGAGATTCATCCAAGTAGTGTGTGTAGTTCATTCCCTTTTATTGCTTAGTATTATTCCACTGTATGGATTTACCATAATTTACTTATCCCTTCACTTGTCGATGGACATTTGGGTTTTTCTACTTTGGGACTGTTATTTAAAAACAAAAACTGTTCGGGGTGCCTGCATGGCTCAATCGGTTAAGCATCTAACTTTTGATTTCAGCTCAGGTCATGATCTCACGGTTCGTGAGATCGAGCCCCACATCAGGATCTGCACTGACAGCACGGAGCCTGCTTGGGATTCTCTCTCTCCACTTCTCTCTCCCTCTCTCTGCCCCTCCCCACCTCAAAATAAATAAATAAACATTTTTTAAAAAGCTGCTAGCTGGCATGAACATTCATGTACAAATATTTTTATGAACACCCTTTCTTTTCTCTTGGATAAACACTCAGAAGTGAAATGCGAGATTATACAGTAGATGCTTGCTTAATGTTTTTAAGAAACTGCCACTGTTCTCCAACGTGGTTCACCATTTTACGCTGCTGCTTGACATCTATGACAGTTCTAGTTCCTTCACATCCTTGCCACACTTGAGATGGCTGGTCTTTTTAGTTTTAGAAGCGGTATCTCACTGTGGTTTTAATTTATATTTTCCTAATGATTAATGATGCTGTGCGCTGTTTGTGTGCTTATTTGCATACCGTATATCTTCTTTGGTGAAATGTCTGTTTAAATCTTTAGCCAATTTTTAATTGGGCTATTTGTTTTCTTATTGCGTTTTCAGAGTTCTTTCTATCTTCTGGACACAAGCCCTTTATCAGATATATCCTGTGCAAATATTTTCTCCCAGTTTGTGACTTGTCTTTTCATTCACTTAACAGTGTCTCTTGAAGACCAGAGGTTTTTAATTTTGATGAGTCCGATTTGTCAATTTGTTCTTTTATCGATGTGCTTTTGGTGTCTTCTTTAGGTATCTTTGCCAAATCCAAGGGCACAAAAATTTGCTCTTGTTTTCTTCTGGAAATTCCGGAGCTTGTGAGATTTTACATTTGCTTCAGTGATCAATCTGGAGTAAAATTTTTATATGGTGTGAGATATGGATCGAAGTTGTTTTATGTTGTTTTGTTTTGTTTGTAGATGGGTGATCAAAGAACAGCCTTTCTCCCTTTGATCCGCAATGCTCCTGCCTGTAAGACAACAGTGTGAACACTTGTTTCTTCCTACTTCACATGGTTTGAATGAAGACAAAATGTTGTGATGGTGGTCATGAGATGAATAGCTCTCCAGGGGAATGTCTGAGGCACACTGCCCAGCGGTTAGATGTGTGAGCCCTTGAGCGGGTCAGACCTGGTTCCAATTCTGGTTTCAACGTCACACTGCATGAGTTGTTATCTTACCCCACCACTCCTACTATTTAATTGTATTCTCAGATCTTGGGGAAGTTGTTAAGTCTTCCTGTACCTCAGTTTCTCATCTGAAAAATAGGTCTAATAGATGCTTCCCTGAAGGAGTTGCTGGAAAATTGAATGTGATAAGATATGTAAAAAGCTAAAAACTGTCTTGGGATATGCAAAGTACAAATATAGCATCCACGTTAATTTTTCACTGTTGCACCCTCATTGCTTAGCATAGTGCTCACTAAATATGATTTAAATAATAAAACCTGTCTATGGAAGCATTTGTAACATGTAACCAACCCCCAGACCTGGTTCCAATTCTGGTTTCAGAGCCACACTGCATGAGTGTTTATCTTACACCACTGATACTATTTAATTATATTCAGGAGTCCAGAGTGTTGCTATTGCCATTTCTGTTGTTCCACTAACACTATAACCTCTCCCATGACCCTCACCACACCTGTGCTCCCATTTTCAAGGTGTCTGTCATCAGACAGGTGCTGATCTGTTTATAATTTGCCTCTTCCCCATAGTATGAGCTCCTTCAGGGAAAGGACCTGCTGGGCTTTGTTCATCTCTGTATCCTCCACTTGTAACACAGTTCCAGACACACGGTAGCCCTCGGAACACGTTGGGAGAGGTGCCTGGGTGGCTCAGTCAGTTAAGCATTTGACTCTTGATTTTGGCTCAGGTCATGAACCCAGGGTCATGGAATCGAGCTCCATGACAGGCTCCACACTGTACATGGAGCCTGCTTGGGATCTTCTCTCTTTCTCTCTCTCTCTCTCTCTTCTCTGCCCCTCTCCCCTCTCTAAAATAAAATAAAATAAAATAAAATATTTTAAAAACATGTTGAAATGAAGGAATAAGTCTGGGAGGAAGGAGGGAGAAAAAGGATTCTAATTTTTTGCCAAATGCCTAAGCAAATGTGAAGCAATTTTCCAAGCCCAAGCCAAGTAAAATATAGGAAACTTCAAAGCTCTGATAATTCCATGAGGTCTAATTTTTACCTGTATCCTTCTCTTCATCATATTTATCTGCAGAGCATCAGTGCCAGGCCAGGCACACAGCAGCGCTTCTCAGGGGGCAAGACTTTGCCAACCCTTGAGCCTGACACCTAGTGGCCAAAGTAGGGAATGCAGGCTACGTTTTAAAACCTCTCCTAGGCAGAGGGTTCCAAAATATTTTCTCATACCCTCTCATACCCTCTGAGCTGAGGCAAAAGACCCACGACTTTCCTCCCTACCTGTTACCACTTTCCAGAGGGGGGAGGGAGTTTGGCAGGCCCTTTGATATCAAAAAAATTGGAGAAAAGTAATGTTCTTTTATGTGTGTGAATATACTAAAAAAACATTGCATAGCACACTTTAAGTGGGTGAATTGGGTGGTGTGTGGACTGTAGCTCAATAAAGCTTTAAAAAAAATTCTTTTAAGTAAAAGGACCAAGAAGTTTACAGGGCTCCATCACTAAATAAATAAATAATTTTTTAAATGTTGATTTTGATAACCTTTAATAACTCAGTAAGTAAACTTAATGCTACACAAAAAACCTAGGGTGCTTGGGTGGCTCAGTCAGTTAAGCATCCAACTTCAGCTCAGGTCATGATCTCACAGTTCGTGCATTCTAGCCCCAAGTCAGGCTCTGTGCCGATAGCTCAGAGCCTTGAACCATCTTCAGATTCTATGTCTCTCTCTCTCTCTCTGCCTCCTCCCGCTCACATTCTATTTCTCTCTCTTTCAAAAATAAATAAACATTACAAAAAATTTTAATGCTATACAAAAAACAAAAGTCAGTAGACTTTTGCACAGTATTTGTCTCTTTTTTAAGAAAGGCAAAACAAAAAAAACCCACAAGATTTTGGGTTTTTAGAGCAGTCTGCAGTCACAGGAGGCCCTGTGTGGGCCAAGGACCACACCAGGAGAATTGTCAGTCCAAGCCCCTGAAAAGATTCTAAGTGTCTCTAGGTACACAGAAAGGGTGGGTTGGGTGTCCAAGTGCTTGGAAAGAGTTTGAATGTCACACAGCAACACATGACCTCAGACCCAGCTTCTCATATGGAGAACATCACTCTGAGAAAATAAGGAAAGTTGCTATAAATTGCTATTTAAAATCTCCTACTAATCAGAAAGGAAAAGACAAAGGACTCTGCTTGGAGCCTTACACATACCATCTCATTTAATTCTTGTGACACCATCATGTCCTGGGCATTATTATTATTTCTTCTTTCCCATCAAGGAAACTGAGGCTTGGAGAGGTTTATTTGCCCAGAGGCACAGCCAGTCGTGGCACAGGTGGGATTTGTCTCTCCTCGGTACCATTCTGCCTCCCAACACATCCATTTTATATCCAGTTTATGGCGTATTTGAGGTGTCTTTTACTTCATGCACACATTATAGTACAGAAGGGTCTATTCTATAATTAATGTACATGCACTCATTTTCTAGAACTCAGCACTTGTATTCTTGTTTTAAAATCATTGTTGAAGTTTATGGTTATTGCATCTTTACTTTATGTTCAGTGTGGGTTATATCTGTGATTATCCAACGGTCCCATGGAGGGGACTGCTTCTCTTTAAAGACAGCTCATCACAAAAGAGGCTGTACCTCATGAGAACAAGCATCAGGGAGGGGGCTGAGCCATGCTCGGCTCTGCCGGGGGAAGAGGGATGCTGGAGAAAGCTTTGGCTTGGAACAACAGAAATGCAGGGAGAAGGGGTGCAAGCAAAACCGGGTCAGGCAGGAAAGGCTTTCTATGACCGGCCAATGAGTCAGGAGTCACTACTTTACAGGCAAGGATGCTTTCACAGAGGGGAGTGTCATTATCACATCTGTGTTTTAAAAGCACCCATGTTGGGAGACACCTAGGTGGCTCAGTCGCTTGGGTGTCCAACTCTTGATTTTGGCTCAGGTCACGATCTCAAGTTTCATGGGTTCAAGCTCCATATCGGGCTCTGTGCTGACAGCATGGAGCCTGCTTGGGATTCTCTCTCTCTGCTCCTCCCCTGCTCACACTCTAAATCTCTCTCTCTCTCTCTCTCTCCCCCCTCCCCCCATGGCCAAAATAAATTAACATTTTAACAAATAAATAAATTTTAAAAAGCACTCATTTTGGGGCTCCTGGGTGGCTTAGTCGGTTGAGCATCCAACTCTTGATTTCAGCTTAGGTCATGAGCTCGTGGTTTGTGAGTTCAAGCCCCATGTCTGGCTCTGTGCTGGCAGCACACAGCCTGCTTGGGATTCTCTCTCTCTTTCCCTCTCTCATGCTTGCACACTCTCTCTCAAAATAAATAAATAAACCTTAATAAATAAACAAATAAAATACCCATTTTGCTTTGGACAGGCCAGGAGCCACCCTGAAGAGGAGTCCCTCTGGGTGCTGGCATCTGGATAAAATATGACTAAAGCCGGACTTAGATGTATCTCTGACCTAGCACTGTCTAGGGCCTCTTCCCTCTTGCTCACATCCTGCTTCTCCAGCTGATTGTCCTCTGTATCCCATGCCCGTCCACACTGAGATAGCCCAGGGAATGAATCCTGGCGGTGACGCTCACCCGCTGTGCACCTGTGGTCCTGTTTCCTCCGTGCCTCCATTTCCCCATCCGTAAAAGGGGAGAATGAACGGTAGAACTCACCTGGTGTGAATGTGAGCAAACATACACGAAGCCCTTAGGAGGGAGCCTGGAGCTAAGTAAGCTTTATGCAAGCTTTTGCTCGGATCCCTATTGCTCAGTCTGAACAGCCTTGAATCAGGCCTGACAGAAATTCTCAAGCTCTCGAACACCTCTTTTTTTTTTTTTTTTTAACGTTTTATTTATTTTTGAGACAGAGAGAAACAGAGCATGAACAGGGGAGGGGCAGAGAGAGGGAGGCACGGAATCCGAAACAGGCTCCAGGCTCTGAGCTGTCAGCATAGAGCTCGACGCGGGGCTTGAACTCACGGACCATGAGATCATGACCTGAGCCGAAGTCGGACGCTTAACCGACTGAGCCACCCAGGCACCCCTCTCGACCACCTCTTGATCAAAGGTTGGACTTTCGGAGGAAGGCTGCACCCCTGGTATTTCCGTAGCCCTATGTCCTTTTTTCTTCCCACCACTAAAAGGTGTTCGTGTAAATGCCGGGGCTGTGCTTCTGCTCAGAATTCTGTGCGTGAATCTGCACAGCTGTCTAGAAACTCTTGGGGGTACCTTGGTCTGACTTTTTCTCTCTTTATGCTGCGGAAGGAGAGGACTTGGAAGACTTCTGAGCTCTTAGTGGAAAGAGAACTTTTTTTCTAACCAAGGGGCTTCTCAGAAGCCAGCCATTCCAGACTGTTTCCCGTGTATCTGTAATCCCTCCCAAGACCTTGGCAGATTCATAAAAAGAAGGAAAAAGCCTGTCCCTGCACAGCTTCACTGGGTGGCTGCTTTTTAACTGTTTCCTGCCCTCTCGTGGGTGAGTCACAACAGGCCTTCCCCGCGGCTCCCTTCTCGGTGTTCAGGCTCCTTCCAATAGGAAGGCGGTTGCCAAGGGAACCTCAGGTAGGCCGTCCCCCCAATCAAGGCATAATCTACATTGAAAGAAATTTTCCATTCCAAGAGCTCAGCAGATTTCAACAGTTTACAACCCGCTTCAACTCTGGTGGCAGTCACTTCTTCCTTAAAGGGGCCGGCCTTCCTCCACAGTAGGTAGAGTCCACTGTTTTGCCCAAAACGTTCGTGGTGCTACTGAGATTTGCTTAGAGGATTAATTCAGTTAAGTGATTCCCTACTGAGATGTGAATGATACGGTAGAGAAGCAATAAACCTGTTCGGCAGAGTCGTTGCAGGAACTGAATGAGACAATGCAGGTAAAGGGGTTGGCACACAGTAGGGTCTCCAAAACACAAGCCTTTCTGAGGGTGAGTGCCCAGGGTGCAGGGTGCAGTTACCGTGGGGAAGGTGTAGGGGAGCGGAGGAGGTATCTGGGAACTCAGCTGGCAGATGCAGAATGCACCATTTGGAGGCCTCCCTGCAAGAAGGGTCCCCCCATCCTCCGACCCTTCTTCAGAGTTCGGACTTTCTACAATTATCTGGTTTCCAAGTGGGGAAAAAGAACGGGTCGCCTAGTTGCAGATGCCTTTCTAGAACCTGGAAATGGTGTGGTGTCTAATTTATAACTGGATTCAACAAGGTCTTCAAAAGTGTCCCCCCCCCCCCGCCCCATGTTACCACCAGCCCCAGGCTGCTGCCTCACTCCTATAGCCCCTGACTGTAGAGATACAGCTGCTTCCTCTCCGCCCCCAAAACTCCAGGAGGCTGGGCTGTCATACTCTTGCATAGTGACTGAAGGCTTTGAGAGCAGGTATGGCTACAAGCCAGGCAGAAGCTTTATCACCTTCCTTGGTGTAGAGGCAGCTCTCAGGCAACCCGCTTGGGCAATGGAAACCCGAGGAAGGTAAAAGGGCCCACAATGACCCCCAGCACTGAATGCAAACTGGGCCATTAGGCAACCTACCCTACAGGCCCTAGCTGACCAGTGGGTTACTTACAACGGGGCACAGGTACCAAAAAAGGAAAATTCCATAAGTTCCCAGCTCCTTTGCTGTCTTGCCCACTGCTCCCTTACAGTGTATTCAATAAACTTATACCTCCTTTGTTCTGCCTTGGGTGAATTCTTTCCCGCCAGCAGGCAGCACCACTGGCCTCCACCCAATCAGGTTGCCCCACACAGGGCCTAGCCTCAGAAGTCACCTGGCGTCACTTCTGCTACATCCTATTTGTCCAAACAGCCACAAAAGCCACCTAGTTTCAAGGGGAGGGGACACAGACCACACCTGTTAATGATAGTGTTGGGAATGAGGATAAACTGTATTCGTTTCCCAGGGTCGCATAACAAAATACCACAGACCGGGTGGTTCAAACAGCAGGAATGTACTGTCTCACAACTTAGGAGCTAAAGTCAAGATCCTGGGGAGTCAGCAGGATTGGTTCTTTCTTGGGGTGGTGAGGGGGAACCTGTCCTGTGCCACTCTCCTAGCTTCCGGCGGTTTGGTGTTCTTTGGCAAACAGCAGCACTGCCCAATCTTTGTCCTCATCTTCCCATGGTGTTCTCTTTCTGTGTCCAAATTCCGCATTTTATAAGGACACCAGTCATATTGAATCAGGGGCCCACCTACTCCCGCACGGCCTCATCTTAACTAATTTTATCTGCAATGACACTATTTCCAAATAAGGTCACATTCTGAGGTACAGGGGGTTATGACTTCAGTACATCAATTTGGAGGACACAATTAAAACCATACCAGCCACATCATAAGAAGAACAGGAGGGATTGGAGACACCAGATCCATCTTTGGGAAATACAATATGCCACAGGCATCCACCTCAATGGCCAATTAATTTCCACGCCTTGTAGGAAAACTCTAATCACACAGAGAAGTCATTGCAAGTGGTAGAAATTTCTCGACAGCTTTCTTACCATCTCAGGATTCTCTTTAATTAAACAGAGATGTCAGGACCCCTCCCATTCTAAAATCTGCACGATCTGTACAATCAGCATGTTAATTTGAGATACGTTTGAGTGGGTGTGCTCATAGGCACTTTTAAATAATGAAATGAAATCCAAATCAGTCATTTGCAGAACTCCTGAGGCACCTGCTGAATGATCTGGGAGCCCCAGATCTGTGCCGGCAGGATACCCAGAAACACCTGTGCAACCACACAGTCATTGATCAAAAGTAGATGCTAAGTCCAGTCTCCCAGAGAGCCCCTGGGCCTACCCCAGCCAGGACTCCCCACCACCCCATCTTCTGTCCTGGAAACGGTGGGCTCCTTTATCTACAAAGCAGCCACCACAGCCCCACCTGCCCTCATTCCTGCTGACAAAACAAACATAAAGTGGGGGTAAAGATTGGGGTATTGTATGGATCCCCTTATATGAGGGACCTAGACCAGGCAAATTCATAGAGACAGGGAGTAGAGGAGTGGTTACCCCAATAAAGGGACCAGAGTCGGGGAACAGGAAATGAGGAGTTCATGTTTCATGGGCGCAGAGTTTCTGTTTGGGATGATAAAGAGGTTCCAGAAATAGATCAACATTTTGAATGGACTCAATGCCACTGAACTGTGTACTTAAAGAGGTTTAAAATGATCAATTCTGTGTTATGTATATTTTACTACAATTAAAAAAAAAGAAAAAACGATCTCATTTAGGACAGGTGGTGAGCTATGAAATTCCAAGACAAACAAACAAAATTGCTAGGATCCATCAACGACCAAAGCACTTTTGTATCTCTTCACTTATTGAATCCTTTTTTAAGACCCTAGAAATTAGGTGTGAATGTTGTCATTCTACAGGTGAGAAAATAGGGGCGCCTGGGTGGCGCAGTCGGTTAAGCGTCCGACTTCAGCCAGGTCACGATCTCGCGGTCCGTGAGTTCGAGCCCCGCGTCGGGCTCTGGGCTGATGGCTCAGAGCCTGGAGCCTGTTTCCGATTCTGTGTCTCCCTCTCTCTCTGCCCCTCTCCCATTCATGCTCTGTCTCTCTCTGTCCCAAAAATAAATAAATGTTGAAAAAAAAAATATTTACAGGTGAGAAAATAGAGGCCTGGGGAGGTGAACTGCTCAAGATCACAGGCTGAGTTAATGGCAGGACCAGGTCTGTCTCTAAAATGCAGGCAAAGGAGTCCCTGTAGGTAGCTGGCCCTCCGAGGAATGGGAGTGTTTTCACTTCACAGACTCCCTGGACATCAGCACTGCAGGGACTCAGGCCTCAGAGGCCCGGATTAACGCCTGCAGAGAAGGAGAAATCTGCATTCCTGGCTGGTCTGCTCTGAGACCCTGGCCCAAGGCTCTGCAAGCCTTTCAGGCGTCTGCTCTCTTTGTCTCCCCTTCTTGAGGGGTGGTTGTTAGGTTGTTACGTGGGCAGGTTTTGCTCTTCTCCCACGTCCCACCCGTGTGACCTTGAGTATGTCACTTAACTTCATACCACATCTACTCAATGGGCACGGTCAAACAGGACCCGCCTGAAGAGGACCGGCCAGTGGAAGAATTAAGCCACGTAAAGTATCCAGCACAGAATCGGCTGCTCTGTTGTTCAGCCTGGACAGACATACAGCCAGCCCCGCTCTGTAGTGCACAGCTGCAAATTCAACAGTAGATAAATAAAAGCTCTAGAGACAGACTGCCAGCTGGGTTTGAGGGGTGGAGGGGAAGGTGGTTATTATTATTAACAGCTTTATTGAGGCATAAATGACATATAAAAAACTGCATGTTTCAAGTGCACCATTGATACAGATGGACATATGTATATACCCTTGAAATCATCACGCAATCAAGATAATGAACATCTCCACCCCCTGTACCATTTCCTTGTGTCCCTTGTAATGCCCACTCCAGGCGCTCCCCATGCCCCATCCCCCCATCTCCAGGCAACCACTGATCTGATTCCTGTCACTAGAGATTAGCTTGTATTTTCCAGAATGTTATATAAATGGAATCATACAGTATGCATTCTTTTATATCTGGCTTCTTTCACTCGGCATAATTGGTTTGAGATGCATCTATGTGGCTGCACATATCGATGGTTCGTTTCTTTTTATTGCTTTGTATTATTCCATTGTATGGGTTGGCAACTATTTGTTACCAATTCACCTGTTGACTGACATTTAGGTTATTTCCAGCTATTACAAATAAAGCAGCTAAGAGCATTCATGTGCAAGTCTTTGTGTGGATATATGCTGTCTTTTCCCTAGGGTAAACACCCAGGAGCGGAATGGCAGTGACTGTGATAGGTGTACGTTTAACTTTTTAAGAAACTGCCAGGGGCGCCTGGGTGGCTCAGTCAGTTAAGCGTCCAACTCTTGATTTTGACACAGGTCTTGATCTCACACTTTGTGAGATCAAGCCCTGCATCGGGCTCTGCGCTAACAGCAAGAAGTCTGCTTGGGATTCTCTCTCTCCCTCTCTCTTGCCGCCCCCCTCTCTCTCTCAAAATAAATAAATAAACATTAAAAAGAAGATGAAGAAACTGCCAAATTGTTTTTTCGAGTGGCTGCCTCATTTCACATTCCCACCAGCAGTGCAGGAGAGTTCCGGTCCCTCTACATCCTTGCCAACACTGTCTATGGTCAGCTCTTTTTTACGTTAGCCATCTTAGGCAGTAGGTGTGCAGTGGTATCTCACAGTGGCTGGAACCTGTGTTTCCCTGATGACTAATAATGCTGAGCAGTTTTTCAAGTGCTTATTTGCTGTCCTTATATTCTTTGGTGACATGTCTGTTCAAATCTCATCCGTGTCACTTACCAACTACATAACTGCAAACAAGTGACTTAATTTCTCTGTGCCTTTGGTTCTGTAAAACAGAAGATAGTGACAATCCACACCTCACGGGGTTGTTGTGAGAGTCCCTCCCACCCCCGTGCACCATCTGCCTGTCCCCTCCCTTACTCCACAGAGCCTGACACCAGGCAGGAGCTCTACGTCTGCTCCCTAGCTCCCTCCCCTACCAAATTCACCTCTCACCACTTGTGCATACACTCACATCCCATGATCCTGTTCCCCTTCCAGCTGTAGAGACAAGAGACAGGCATCAGGAGCAGAGGTATATTGGTCTAGGTATCCAAGGACTACATTTGACAGTCTGTCTCTCTGGCCCTTTAAAGCATTACCAAAAGACACTTGATATATAAAGATGTTTTTCTCTCTGCTTAGAATTCCCACCTGTCTGTCTCCCAGGTAAAGGCTGTCTATGCAAGGCAGGGGGAGAGGGGGAGCCACTGAGCTCTGCAAAGGCCATTTGAATCCCTGAGTAGGCACACCAAGCCCCCCAAGCTCCACACCAGCTCTTAAATTTTTTCTTAATGTTTATTTATTTTTGAGACAGAGAGAGACAGTGTGAATGGGGGGAGGGGCAGAGAGAGAGAGGGAGACACAGGCTCCAGGCCCTAAGCCGTCAGCACAGAGCCTGATGCAGGCCTTGAACTCAGTGATCACAAGATCAGGACCTGAGCTGAAGTCGGATGCTTAACTGACTGAGCCACCCAGGCGCCCCTCCACACCAGCTCTTAGAAGGAAGAAACAGGTGGAGCCAACGCCCTCCAGTCCCTCTAGCTTCAGGGCCCTGCTTCCCTCTTCCTCCAGCCGGTCAGGTCTCAGCAGCACTGCCATAGCCCAAGCCACAGATGGCGTGAAGGCCCCTACAAGGAAGAGGGGAGAGCCCAAGACCAGACAGGGCTGGGGAGCTGCTGGCCAGGATGACAGGACAAGCCCTCTAGAACCCAGGCTGAGAGGATGACAAATCAAGTCCTATGCAGCCTGGATCTTTGGCAGCAGAAGGATCACACAGCAGAGCACGGCACATGACTTGGGGACACCGGCCAGGTTATCTAGCAACTTAGATCAGCCTAGCACAGTGCTTCTCAACTGTGGTCCTCAGAGAAGCTACTCTGGTTACCTGAGAACTAGTCAAAAATGCAAATTCTCAGGTTCCACCTGGGGACTCGGGATGAGGCCCAGCTCTCTGCTTTAACAACCCTCCAGGTGACTGGTACAGCTCAAGTGTAAGATCCTCGGGCTTTGCAGGGGAAAGTTCTAGGCCAAAGGATGGATCTAAGAACCCATCGGTCTTTTCTAAGGACAAAGTTAGAAGCCACAGTGGTCACAAGCCGAGCAGGGGTTAGAGAGGGGTTAGGAACTGCAGTTCCTAGCTGCATGACCTTGAGCCTTTCTAAGCTTTGCTATATTCCTCCATAAAGACTGGACAAGGACTTTATACAGTCGTTTGAGGATTTAAAGAGGTGATATGCATTTAACAAAAAAGGGGGGGGGGGGCGCCTGGGTGGCTCAGTCAGTTAAGCGTCCGACTTCAGCTCAGGTCATGATCTCACAGTCCGTGAGTTCGAGCCCCGCATCAGGCTCTATGCTGACAGCTCAGAGCCTGGAGCCTGCTTCGGATTCTGTGTCTCCCTCTCTCTCTGCCCCTCCCCTGCTCATGCTCTGTCTCTCTCTGTCTCAAAAATAAATAAAAACATTTTAAAAAATAAAATAAATAAATAAAGAGGTGATATGCACGGAGGGCAGGACATGTATTAAACACTCAAAAAAGAGCAGCTGTATAGACCCACCACAAGCCCAGATGGTGGCTCTGGGCATATTAGACCGAGCAGTCCCTTCCTCATGCATCTTTATGGCCATCTGTGGGCAAAGAATCATACTACCTTGTCAAATCTAAGAGAACAACTTTGAGAAGGGCACCTACTGCACAAAGCCTGCCCTGGAGATGTGCAAAATATAACCATAAGTGGCCCTGGTTGTGTTTATCATCATGAAGTGCTCACCCTTTAAGGTCCAGAAGTGGGATACAAAGCACTGGTAGGACACGGCACCACCACCTGCTAGAGCCAGTTCCCCAGAAGGCAATGCATGGTACATTACCTGGAACGTTCTCTCCTCTCTTATCCACAGAAGTAACCTCTGCCTCCATCCCAGCCATCTGGGGGAAGAACAGGCTTCTCTCCAATAATTCCTACCATTTTCAGGGGCCTCTTGCTCCCCTGATCACTTCTTGCTCCCCTGCTCTCAACTCAGTCCTCAGACTGTAACCAGGGCAGAAGGTCAATGAGCACCTGAGCCCTGGGGGTTCCAAACGGACCAGGTTTCACCACTGACCACTAATCCAGAGGCAGACAGAGAGGCAGCAATGGAACAAGAAGGGAATTTATCTCAGTGAGGCCAATGGCACACTCATGTCCCAAAGCCTGTCTCCAAAGTGCTGAAAATACTTCCAGGTGTATATAAAGAAAATGTGCAACAGAAGTCAGTGGGTCTTGTAGGTGGGCAGTGAAGGTCAGGTGGATCATTGTGTTGGGATCCATCATGTGGGGTCCCGCTGGCATCAGGACAGAACTTGTTTCTTGAGGGGGTAGTTTCAGTTCCCAACGGGATATTTTGCCGCCCAGTCTTTTGCCTGAGTTAAGAAAGAGGCTGGAAAGGGGGCACCTGGCTAGCTAGATGGATAGAGCCTGTGACTCTTGATCTCAGGATTGTGAGTTCAAGCCCCATATTGGACCTGGACTCTACTTGAAAGAAAGAAAGAAAGAAAGAAAGAAAGAAAGAAAGAAAGAAAGAAAGAAAGAAAGAAAGAAAGAAAGAAAGAAAGAAATAGAACTTTAAAAAAAATAAAAGAAAGATGATGGAAAGAAGAACTTAATCAGAAAGCACATTCTGAGGTCAAATGGAGACAGGGAAGGTGATAACTGGGTCCTCTTTCAAAGCTCCTCCCACCTGGCACTTCCCATCCCTGCTGTCCTGCCCCTCCCCCCACCACCACTTCTCAGGAACCCAGCCCCTCTACCTTCACCCCCTAAAAGCAAATCTACCCAGAGCCTGTGGGTTTTGTAGAGAATGAGGCACATTACAAAACAGCAAACAACTGGGAACATTTAAAAGTGAATCTTGACCTTCTCAGAGTCCCTCCAACCAGCCCAACACAGGGAATTTGTCAATGCCCTTCTGGGGCCAGAGCTTGCTGCCCTGTTTGAGGGCACTACAATTGAAAACCCTACCATGAGTTTTCTCTAATCTCTTTTCCCTGGGTCCTGCAAGATGCTAAAAACTCCCTGCCTCACAAGCTGCCGGTGGATAGTTTCTGATTCCTACTAGTTTGTTTTGTTGAGCAATCTAGTATTCAGTACAGCCCCTTCCTTCCAGACTCTGCAAGGTGGGGGGAGGGAGGAAGCTTTCCTTTGAATAATCAAAAAGCCTATATATAGTGTTTTCTTAAATAAAAAAGTAGCCTTCCTTCTGTCAGGCACCCCTCTCACCCACACCTGGAGCATAAAAGTGGCTGTAGGCATTTCTGTTTTTAAATAGCAATTTTTTCCCTTGCCATTACACATGAGCAATGTGCAGAAACCCCTGGAAATTCCTCAAGTTTTTATTAAAAATTCCAGATGGCACAGCTGAGATTTCAGACACTATAGCTTCTATTAACAACAGGAAATTAATAACCAAAGTGACTTGGGGTCATCATCATCTGGATCGGTGATAATACGTGAAAAAAAGGAAGCAGGACAGCATTACATTTGACACAAATTGTGCAGTTGGCAAGGCCTGGGTTTGAATCCTGGGTCTCCCATTTATTGCCTGAGAAACTTGTTTGGGGGCATCACCTAACCACTCTGTACCTCAGTTTCCTCATGTGCAAAATGGAAAAATAAGGGTACAGTCATGTAATGCTACACATGCTTTCCTGAAAATCACCACTATACAATGGGTGGTATAATACAAAGATATATTTGATTGGTCCTACGTTCCTGGTACAAAGCTCCTAAAATACTTGGAATTTCCTGACTGTGAGAAGCATCTTTTGGTATTCATGAGCCTCTTTCAATCACACCTGAGTTCATGCTAATGCAGTGACTTAGGATCCTAGATGCTCTCTGGAAGGGGTTGGTCACCAGAAAGACCCAGTGATTAGAGGGCTGGAAATTTCAGCCCCACTACTGACCTCAGGGGAAGGGAAGGGAGTTGGAGATTAAGCTTTAGAAAAGCTCTTACTTATTTGCAAATGACCTATCAGATAAAGGGTTAGTTTCCAAAACCTATAAAGAACTTACCAAACTCAGCACCCAAAAAACAAATAATCCGGTGAAGAAATGGGCAAAAGACATGAATAGACACTTTTCCAAAGAAGATATCCAGATGGCCAACAAACACATGAAAAGATGCTCAACATCACTCATCATCAGGGAAATACAAATCAAAACCACGAGATACCACCTGATACCTGTTAGAATGGCAAAAAATAATAACTGAGGCAATAACAGATGTTGGCAAAGATGCAGAGAAAGGGGAACCCTTTTGCACTGCTGATGGGAATGCAAACTGGTGCAGCCACTCTGGAAAACAGTATGGAGGTTCCTCAAAAAATTAAAATAGAACTACCCTACCACCCAGCAATTGCACTACTAGGTGTTTATCCAAGGTTACAAAAATGTTGATTCGAAGGGGTACATGCACCCCAATGTTTACAGCAGTGCTATTGACAATAGCCAAAGTATAGAAAAAGCCCAAATGTCCAGCAACTGATGAATGAGTAAAGAAGATGTGGTGTATATATACAATGGAATATTACTCGGTGATCAAAAAGAATGAAATCTTACCATTTGCAACAACATGGATAGAACTAGAGTGTATCATGCTAAGTGAAATAAGTCAGTCAGAGAAAGGCAAATATCCTATGATTTCACTCACATGTGGAATTTAAGAAACAAAACAAATGAACATAGGGGAAGGGAGGGAAAAAGAAGACAAAAACAGAGAGGGAGAAAAACCATGAGAGACTCTGAAATACAGAGAACAAACTGAGGGTTGCTGATGGGGTGGCAGGTGGGGGGATGGGCTAAAGGGGTGAGGGACATTAAGGAGGGCACCTGTTGGGATGAGCACTGGGTGTTATATGTAAATGATGAATCACTAAATTCTATCCCTGAAATCATTATCACACTATAGTGTGTTAAGTAACTGGGATTTAAATTTTTAAAAAAGAAAAAAGAAAAACTCTTACTACATTTTGATGAGCCTCTGGACTAGTGAACACATCCAAGTGCTGGCAGAGTGGGGCCCTGGAGAGCATGACATCTCCGTGTCCTCGCCCCCCCCCCCACCTGCCTGAAGGCTCTCTTCCATTTGGCTCTTACTGAGTTGTACCCTTCATGGTAAACAGGTAAGGGTAAGTAAAGTGACTTCCTGAGTTCTGTGAGCCATTCTAGCAAATTATCTAACCTTAAGAAGGGGTCTTCAACACCTCCAATTCATAGCCAAGTCAGTCAAAAGTGTGGGAGGCCTCAGACTTGCAACAGCCATCTGCAGTGAGTGTGGCAGGCTCGTGGGACCAAGCCCTTAAGCACTGAATTGAATTGTTGGCCACCAGCGTAGTGTCCAGAGAATCGGAATTGGTTGCTCTGTTGGGAAACACTCCAGACTGGATAAACAAAGTGTGGTGTATGCACACAATGGAATATCATTCAGACTTAAAAAGGAAGACAATTATGGCACAGGCTACAACATGGATGAACCTTGAGCACATTACGCTAAATGAAAGAAGCCAGTTACGAAAGAACAAATACTACACTGATCCCACTCCTACGAGATACCTGGAGTAGGCAACTTCCTGGAGACAAAAAGAATGGTGGTTGCCAGGGGCTGGGAGGAGGAGGGGTGGGGAGCTACCATTCAGTGGGGACAGAGTTTGCATTTGAAAGATGAAGAGTCTTGAGGATGGAGGGTGGCTATGGTAGTGAGACAGGAAACTAAAGGGATCCCGTGAAAATCTACATTTTTCACTCCTTTTCCTGATTCTATCCTTGCTAGGACCTGCACCCCCGCCTTACACAAGCCTTGCAGGGCAGATCATGTGTGTCCTCCCTGAAAAGGTCAAGGATTAATGATTTCTCTGGAGACTGCTGACACAATAGTTAACATTTTAGGAGTGACTGTGTGGCATCATCAAGAACGTTTTCTAAGACCAGGGACTCACCAGGACTCCTGACTCCAGGGCATAAGTGACTTACCAAGGACACCTAAATGCTTGTCTTTGTTTTAACCAGTTCTTAGACACCTGAGAAAACAGTGCACCTGACCACAGTCCTCAGTCAAAACTCCAGACCCAGGCAAAGACAAGAAGACTCACTCTTCTTCCCTTTCTGAGTCTCCCGGACGCTCTGTATCTGCACTCTCTCTTTGTCTTCAATAAACTCCTCTCCACTCACATTTGATTTGTATTCCTTGTATGAGGCCAAGAACCCTGTTGTCTGGTCCTGCAGGACGTCCTCTGGGTCCTGGGCCCCAGCCTGCATCAGTAGCACAACAATGTGAATACACTTAAAACAGAGAACCGTACAGTAACAAATGATCAAGATGGTAAGTTTTATGTAATGTGTGTTTTATCACAATTTGTTAATGAAAAATAAAATAAATCACCACTTGGCAAAACCCACAGACCATGGAACAGTGGAATTAAGACACAACACTCAAGGGGCACCTTGGTGGCTCAGTTGGTTGAGCGTCCTACTCTTGATTTCAGTTCAGCTCATGATCTCACAGTCCTGGATCGAGCCCTGTGTCGGGCTCCGTCCTCAGCATGGATTCTCTCTCTCTCTCCCTCTGTCCCTCTCCCCTATTTGTGCACTCTCCCTCTCTCTCTCTCTCTCTCTCTCTCTCTAAAAAAGAAAAAGACACAGCACTCAAGAACGTCATCAGTGACATATTAAAAAAGAAAAAGCAACCTAATTAAAACAATAGCACAATTTTACACATGTTCAGTAGTTAAGATATACAGAGGTACTACAAAAAGCTCGACACTTAACCTTCAAAAACATCTTCCGTTTGCTTGTGGAAGTGGAAGTGGGAAGGGGGACAGCTCGAATCACTGTGACATGGTGTAAGCAGGGTCATCTGAAATGGAGAAAAAAGTGCCAGCACCAGGTGTGTGGCCCATAGCACACACAACACACAGAGAACTGAGTGTGCTTAAGATGTTTCAGGTGTATGTTTATTCTTATGCGGCGTGGTTCAGCCAATGGGAGCGATAGTGGGCTCACTAGTGTTTCTCACACAAAATCACACATAAGCAAGTGCCAAATTAACTTTATGCTCTAATCATCCCCTAATACATCTATGGCATTGCCACAATTTGCATTTTCTTTTTTTTTTTTTTTGAGCTTCCTAAAATAGCATTTTTATTTATTTTTTAATTTAAATCCAAGTTAGTTAATATATAGTGTAATAATTTCAAGGATAGAATTTAGTGATTCATCATTTACATATAACACCCAGTGCTCATCCCAACAGGTGCCCTCCTTAATGTCCCTCACCCCTTCAGCCCATCCCCCCCCACCCGCCACCCCGTCAGCAACCCTCAGTTTGTTCTCTGTATTTCAGAGTCTCTCATGGTTTTTCTCCCTCTCTGTTTTTGTCTTCTTTTTCCCTCCCTTCCCCTATGTTCATTTGTTTTGTTTCTTAAATTCCACATGTGAGTGAAATCATAGGATATTTGCCTTTCTCTGACTGACTTATTTCACTTAGCATGATACACTCTAGTTCTATCCATGTTGTTGCAAATGGTAAGATTTCATTCTTTTTGATCACCGAGTAATATTCCATTGTATATATACACCACATCTTCTTTACCCATTCATCAGTTGCTGGACATTTGGGCTTTTTCTATACTTCGGCTATTGTCAATAGCACTGCTGTAAACGTTGGGGTGCATGTACCCCTTCGAATCAACATTTTTGTAACCTTGGATAAATACCTAGTAGTGCAATTGCTGGGTGGTAGGGTAGTTCTATTTTAATTTTTTGAGGAACCTCCATACTGTTTTCCAGAGTGGCTGCACCAGTTTGCATTCCCATCAGCAGTGCAAAAGAGATCCCCTTTTTCCGCATCCTTGCCAACATCTGTTACTGCCTCAGTTGTTAATTTTTGCCAGGTATCAGGTGGTATCTCGCGGTTTTGATTTGTATTTCCCTGATGATGAGTGATGTTGAGCATCTTTTCATGTGTCTGTTGGCCATCTGGATATCTTCTTTGGAAAAAGGTCTATTCATGTCTTTTGCCCATTTCTTCACTGGATTATTTGTTTTTTGGGTGCTGAGTTTGATAAGTTCTTTATAGGTTTTGGAAACTAACCCTTTATCTGATATGTCATTTACAAATATCTTCTCCCATTCCATCAGTTGCCTTTTAGTTTTGCTGATTTTTTTCCTTCGCTGGGTAGAAGTATTTTTCTTGATGAGGTCCCAATTGTTCATTTTTGTCTCCAGAGACATGTCAAGTAAGAAGTTTCTGCAGCCGAGGTCAAAGAGGTTTCTGCCTGCTTTCTCATCTAGGATTTTGATGGCTTCCTGTCTTACATTTAGGTCTTTCCTCTATTTTGAGTGTATTTTTGTGTATGGTGTAAGAAAGTGGTCCAGGTTAATTCTTCTGTATATTGCTGTCCAACTTTCCCAACACCATTTGCTGAAGAGATGTCTTTTTTCTATTAAATATTGTTTCCTGCTTTGTCAAAATTAGTTGCCCATACATTGTGGGTCCATTTCAGGGTTCTCTATTCTATTCCACTGATCTGTGTGTCTGTTTTTGTGCCAGTACCATATTGTCTTGATGATTACAGCTTTGAAATACATCTTGAAGTCCAGAATTGTGATGCCTCCAGCTTTGGTTTTCTTTTTAAGGATTGCTTTGGCTATTTGGGGGTCTTTTCTGGTTCCATACAAATTTTAGGATTGTTTATTCTAGCTCTGGGAAGAATGCAGGTGTTATTTTGACAGGGATTACATTGAATATATAAATTGCTTTGGGTAATATTGACATTTTAACAATATTTGTTCTTCCAATCCATGAGCATGGAATGTTTTTTCCTTTTTTTGTGTGTATTCTTCAATTTCTTTCATAAGTTTTCTATAGTTTTCAGTGTGTAGATTTTTCACCTCTTCGGTTAGGCTTATTCCTAGGTATTTTATGGGTTTTGGTGCAATTATAAATGGGATCAATTCATTGATTTCTCTTTCTGCTGCTTCATTGTTGGTGTATAGAAATGCAACCAATTTCTGTACATTATTTTATATTCTGCGAGTTTGCTGAATTTGTGTATCAATTCTAGCAGCTTTTGGTGGAGTATTTTGGGTTTTCCACACAGAGTATCATGTCATCTGCAACGATTGAAAGTTTTACTTTCTCCTTGCTAATTTGGGTGCCTTTTATTTCTTTATGTTGTCTGATTACTGAGGCTAGGACTTCCAACACTATGCTAAATAACAGTGGTGAGAGTCACAATTTGCATTTCAAAGCAAGCACAGAAGAACCAACCATACATAGCTGATGGAATTATTACAAAGATTACATGATAAAATGCATAGGAAGCTTTTAATAGTGCCTAGTATTTAGTAACTGCTCAAAAGTAGTGTAAGTGATTGTGGTTGTTGGGATAATGGCAGTGGTCATCGAGGTGCCATGGTTATTGGTCATACTGTTACTCCAAGGACAGTCACCCAGAGGTGGACCAATGGAGGCTATATGCCCATTTTACAGAATGCAGGACTGAGGCCCAAAGAATCTGAGAAATCTCTCAAGAGCACACAAAAATCTGATACAAGATGTATAATTAAAATACACACACACACACACACACA
The DNA here is from genome assembly GCF_007474595.2 of Lynx canadensis. Classification (NCBI taxonomy): domain Eukaryota; kingdom Metazoa; phylum Chordata; class Mammalia; order Carnivora; family Felidae; genus Lynx; species Lynx canadensis. The sequence continues at coordinate 26,198,304 of NC_044310.1, forward strand.
CACACACACACACACACACACGCTGCTCCAAAACTTTTACCCTGGGTACCTGGTGGTTAATCATTTTACCCAGGTCAACAGAGCTGTGAAGAAAATGCTCTCTACCTTCAGGGAATTTGAGCCCTTTTTAAAAGGCAAAGGGAAATGGGTAAAACTTTCAGTTCTGTATGAGAAAGCAAGCCTAATTTTTTTGGTGGTTCCTATTGACTTGGAAAGAGAAGATCTGCCCATCAAATGGCATTTTACCAGTTGATCAATTTGGTGTCATTCTCATTGAATTAAATCAAATTGAAATGTAATTCCCTTCCCAGAACAAATCCCCTTGCAGGGATTCACTGTGCAGAAGTGATTGACCTTGTGCTGGTTGCCTAGAGGGCTTTCCAGAAAGTTACAGGCACAAACAAGGCCTGTAGAGCTCATACCTTGCCAGGCACAACCCTCTCAGCTGACCTGGACTTGACCACCAATGCTCCTGGGTCAACAGAGATGCCCAGATAGCTTCCATTGACCCCTGCAGGACTATGATCAAGTACCTGAATGTGGGCTTACACCTCAGAAAGTGAGCTGGCATATACAAAGGAACAAGGAACCATCACACTGGAGAGCTCACAGCACATAGGGAGCCTTTGTAAAAAGTAGAAGAAGTGTTCCCCTCCATTCTGTGGAATTACAGACTGGTACCCCAGATGGTAGGGAAAAGGTGTTCCTTCCTCCAGACTATAGCAACCACAAACCAAGGTGCAAAGGTTAGTGAGTGATAAGTGGGTTGAATTTCAGCCTCTCTCATTCCCAGACTCAATTTATGCAACCACAGCCAGCAGTGCTAGTCAACTTTCCACTGGAGTCACCACAGAGGGCTCAGCTCTGAGACATCCTTGAAACAGAGGCTCAGCTCTGGCAGAGCATGGGTACTGCTCAGAGAATACAGTGGCTATTGGCTGAACCAGCTGCAATTGTCCCCACCAAGTCCTGGGAGATCCTAAGAACAAACCTGCAAAACATTTTCTCACCGGAGTTCCCCATGAAACCAGAGATTGTACTACTTGACCCGTGGCCCTCCTGCCCTTTATCTACCCCTCCACTCCCTGTCTTGGGAACCAGAAGACCTGGCATGAAATCTTGGCTCTACTGACTAGATAACCATAGGCCAGAGACTTAACCTCTCTGAGCTTCAGCAAAGCAGTAACCATGCTTGTCAGCAGTACACAGAGGCGCGTATTGACCCTGGAAACAAGGGTGCCCTCTGAGAGTTAGGGTAGTAAAGCCACACAGAAGGAAGAGGTATGCCATCTGTTGCCATGAACCAAGAGGTGACCTGAAAATGTGACTGAAGGTTTGGAAAGAGTGACTGAAGAGTTTGGAAAGACCCCTAATGCCAATCACAGTGGCCTGGGTTTGGTCACAGGGCAATAAGACTGAGGGGTGACGGTAATTGAGTAAGCAGAAACCTAATTAACTAAATCAGTTGGCAAAGACCATGCGAGCAGAGAAAGCATGCCTAGCCTGGAGCAGGGACAGGGGAGCCCAAGGAGCCAAGAGCTGGCCATATTTATTCCGTGATAAATTCACAGAGCTTTGTGCCAGGCTCAGAGGCGTCCTAGCAGCCAACCACTGAGCCTTCTCAGAGACATCTGAACTCTCCTCAACCCTTCTCAAACCACAACAATCTTTAGTCCCAGCATTGTTATCAGGATTAAATAGGAAAGTGCCCAGCACATAGCAGGTGGCAAATACACTAAAACCCCCTCTCACTCCGTTCCCTTTTTTTCCTGCAATAATAACCAATGTCAAGTCTTTCCCATTACACAGTGTTTCCTCCTAGATCTCCGGCTCTTCCCTCCTCTGGTGTGACTATCCTCCCCCACACCCCTGGTTATGCATCCATCATATTCCTTTCCTCTATGCCTGATGGAGCGTCACTTTTCTTGTCAAGAACGCCTCTCTGTTCTAAACCTAGTGGGGAAGGCAAAATTAATAAAATAACCACACAAATATCAACTTGCAACCTCCAAGTGCTGTAAAGGAAAGGTGAGAACAGATGTTGTGGCTGCTATGGTGTGCTCCCTAGTCCACCTTTCAGGCCTCAGACCTTTATCCTCCCCACTGCCAGGAGTACTGGATGCGGACAATGTCTTATCACTTGATTTTTCCCCAGAAATTGCCCTCAGCCTTCAAGAGCCACCCCGAAAAGGTCACACCCCTTCCCTGGGGGCAAGCCACCTCCAGTGACTCCAAGAACCCACCTAAGACAACACATTAAAGGAGGACTTGTCTAGTTAGGGGGTGGTGGAAGCAAGTGAGGGTGTGAGGGTCATACAAAGCTTTTCTAACAAAAGTACATCTGAGGTGAAGTCTGAAAAGTAAGGAGTTATCTGGAGGAGGAATGTTCTAAGCAGTGGGAACAGAATGGGCAAAGACAATGAGGAAAGAAGGAAGTTTTAAGGCCAATGGGGCTGAGGTACAGAGATTATGAAATATCAGGGACGGGAGAGAGGTCAGGACGGAAATCAGGTTAGGACCAGGTTGAGCAAGACCTTATAGACCACATTAGGTTAAGGTCTAATCCGAAAGAAAACTTTTTGATTCATGGTTGCCTTAGTTTTCTATGGCTGCCATAACAAAATACACCATATGCCAAACATAACACACCACAGGCTGGGTGGCTCAGACAATAGAATTATTTTCCCAAAGTACCGGGTGCTGAAAGTCCAGGTTCAAGGTGCCAGAAGGGCTGGTTTCTTCTGAGGCCTCTCCCCTTGGTTTGCAGATGGCCACACTCTTGCTGCCTCTTCATGTGATTGTCCCTCTGTACACATGAGCCCTAAGTATCTCTCCTTTTTGTCCAAATTTCCTTTTCTTTTTTTTTTAACTTAAAAAAAACTTATTTAATGTTTATTTTTGAGAACGAGAGAGAATCAGAGCACGAGCGGGGGAGGGGCAGAGACCAAGGGAGACACAGAATCCGAAGAAGGCTCCAGGCTCTGAGCTGTCAGCACAGAGGCCAACACGGGCTCGAACTCACAGACTGCAAGATCATGACCTGAGCCAAAGTCCGACGCTTAACCAACAGAGCCACCCAGACACCCCCAAATTTCCTTTTCTTACCAGGGCACCAGTCAGCCTGGATTAGGTCCAACCCCTAATGTCCTCATTTTAACTTAATCACCTGTTTAAAAGTCCTTTCTCCAAATGCAGTCACATTCTGAGGGGGGTGGAGGGGGGTGGGGAAGGGGTTAGGGCTTCAACACATGGATTTTGGGAGGATACAACTCAGCCCATAACAGTGATGTTTTCTGTCTGCAAGGTCCTATGCATGTACAAACTCTAAATCTCAATAAATAAATAATTTTAGTAACCACCTTTGTTGAACATAAAAAATGCCATTATATTGGACCAGTCCCAGAAAAGGCAGAATATATGGTTGGAATATATATGTACGTAGGTACATGTATATATAAGTCATTTCCACCACATCCTCACCGGCACCCTCAGATGCCCTGGTCCCTACTTGCGATTCACGGGCCCTTCCTCCCTCTCCGCTCCCATCCCAGGCCAGCTGTCTGCCAAGTACGGCTGGAGAAAATCAAATAACTATGCTGCTCCATTATAAATTCATGGTTTCCAAGTTCTGTGGGGCTCTCGCTGCCCTGCCCTCCTCCTGCTCACCCCCAGCTGCTCAGCAGCTGTCAACCCTTTCCATCCTCTGCCCTTGCTTCACCCCTACCCCTCACTCTTGGGAGACCCTCTTCCCTGCCCCAACGTTGTTGTCCAGTTTCTTTCCTTACTTCCTCCAATTCTTCCAGAGCTAACTAGAGGAAGGCACATGTGGTGTAAGAAAGAAGGAGGTCTGGTTCCAGACTATTCCCATAGGTAAGACCTTTCTTCTTAGGCAAGTTAACTTCACCTCCCTGTGGCTCAGTTTCTCTTTTTTCTTTAATATTTATTTAATTTTGAGAGACAGCACAAGTCAGGGAGGGGCAGAGAGAGAGAGGGGGACAGAGGATCGAAAGCAGGCTCCATGCTGACAGCAGAGACCCCGACACAGGACTCAAACTCATGAACCGTGAGATCATAACCTGAGCCGAAGTCAGACACTCAACTGACTGAGCCACCCAGGCTCCCTGTGGCTCAGTTTTTTTTATCTGTGGGAGAATGGTCATCACTTCAAGATGGCATCCTGTCCCACACAGGATGAAATCCAAACTCCTCACCACAGTCAGCAGGAGTGGCCCAAAGTGACCTGGCCCTGTCTACTCTGACATCATCTGCTATCCCTCTCTCCCTGACTGTGTTGTTCCAGCCACGTTGCCTCTGGCTGTTCCCAGAACACAAGCTTGGCCCCCATCTCAGGGCCTTTGCACATGCGGTTCTCTCTGCAAGATCTTAACATGACTTATACACCCCCCCAGGCAGTTCTCAGAAAGACCTTCCCCAATTACCCCATCTATACACCCACCCTACGTTTTCTAATCTCTTTATTTCTCTTGGTTTCGCTTACCACTTAACACTCCCTGAAATTATGGCTCTTTGTTTACTTGTTTATTGCCTTTCTCCCTCAAAAAATTGTAAGCTTCAGGAGAGCAGGGACTGTGCTTTGGTCATAGTCACTCACAGTGGTAAAATAATGCCCATTTTGTTAAATGGATAAGAGGAAATACCTAAGATGGCCATCTAGTGACATTTCTGTGCTACCAATACGCCCACCACTCCTCTGAGACCCCATTACACCCACCCTCACATCTCAGTTCCAACATTTGGTGGAAGCTGCCAGCCACCTTGACCCCTGACCCTGACCTTGGCCACAATGATTGATCAGGGATTAGGAACATACCTTGGTCTGAACCAATCAGAGTCCTTCCCTGGGATATTCCAAACTACAGCCAGAAAAAGGGCAAATTTCCCCGAGAGACAAAATGGTGGAGCCGGAAGCAGCTGGCAGCCTTTTCCTGCAAGGCACAAGACGTGGACGTCTAATGCCCTGTCAACACAGCCCTTCCTGTAATTTGGACACCTGAGCCAACAATCATCTCTTTGTCTAAGCCAGGCTGCATGGTGATTCTGTCGCTTGCAACCAAAAGAGTTCTGTTGTCCTGATAAATGACTCAACATGTGCCACATGCCAGGAGCAGAGCCTGGGTCGAAGCAGCTGTAATTGCTGTTGGCTCCCTTCCTGTTACTGCTATAATTTCACCCTTCTTTGCCTCCCCTTTCCCATCTCAGAGGAGGGCACATCTCCTCCCGTGCAAGGCCACTTCTACCCCTCTCTACGCGGACCCTTGTTCCTTCGCTTCCTCGGCCAGAGATGGCAGGGGTGGTGCCCACTTTGCAGGGAATGAGGAGCTCCTACAAGACGGGGCTGTGCTGTCTCATCTCTCGCCCTTCGGTGTCCAGCAGCAGTATGTGCCCCAAATGCCTATCTCAGTGGCAGAGTCAGAGCCAAACAGAACGAAGCCTCGGGCTCCTTATAAACTGAAGAGGGCTCCATAAAATGTATAAAAGGGGAAGGGCTGTCTGTATGTAAGGGATTGTGATTGTGGTTTTATTAGCCAAATAGATAACTCTCATCATGAAAGGAGGCTTTCTGGAGTGATGGATGGCTCGGAGGCCCTGGAGGGACGTGGGTATTTCTCAAGGCCGCCAGTCAAACACATTAACTGCATAACATTTCTCTCTCCATGGCAACCGGCCGGGCCTCTTGCACCAGGCCCACACCTGTGTTCTGAAAGTCCCTTAGCCCTCCTGGCTGCTGCCTCCCAAACCCCGCTGTTCGTGGTACATACTCATTTGCATCCCCAACCCCATCCACAGGAGAAAAAGTACCAGCTTGGGGAGGGGCATGTGAGGGAATCCAGGTCCAGAAATAGGCCAGGCCATGGGCCGCTACCTCCTCTGCCTCTGCACCCCTGCAACGTTCTAATCACACCGCCTGGTCTCTGCCAGCAAGCCCCAGAGAATGGAGCCCTAGTGAGACTGGTGTGGGGACTGGGAGCCTTCTAGATACCAGTTGCTGAACACTTGCATGGTCACAATGATCCGGAAGCAGGGGGACTCTCATTTCTGCTGTGGAGATGAGAAATCCAAGAGGGTCGAAACGTGAAGGGACCAGAGCAAGATCACAATTTAGCAACTGGCTGAGTCCCCACCCCCAGTGTGTTTGATGCCCCATGTTCTTTCCTTTGTGCTCCTGCTTTCTTCCCAGCTCCCCACATCATCAGTGAGCATAGAGTGGTAGGGGGCTGAGAATTCCATAGGGAAGGAGGGGTCTCAGCAGCACCCACCCCTTCCCACCCCCACTGCTCACAGTCTCCATCCAGAGAATGGCCATCAGTGCCTGGGAAGACAAACACCCTCGCCCCCCTTGGGTATCAACATAGAAAGCAGTGGAGACAGTAAGTATAGACAACTCCTTCAAGAAACTTCTTCATCTGGCATTGAAAGAAGAGAGGGAGGTGTGTAGGATACAGGCAAGCAGCCTGGACTAGAGAGAAAACAGTCCATGGAGATGGATAGGTTGAAGACACCAAGGGAGAAAGAGAGGGCACATTCACAGCAGGATTTCTTCAGGGTGGGACAGGCAGGAAGGCATTTGACCAGGGATCTGCAAATTTTTTCTGCAAAAGGTCAGAGAGTAAATATTTTCAGCTCTGTGGGCTATACAGTCTCTGTCACAACTTTTCAACTGCCACTGTGGTGCAAAGGCCACACAATGTGTGTTCCACATGGTGTTCCACTTACCATGCTCCAATAAAACTTTATTTACAAAAACAGATGGCAGGCCAGATTTGGCCCTGGGCCATAGTTTACCAACCACTGATCTAGAGTACAGGGTGCAGCTGGTGCTGTAGGAGAAGCAACCATGGTAATAAACTTGGAGAGAAAGGAGACCTGTCGGCATAGTGCCATCAACAGGGCAGCACATAAGAGGTGTGCACGGAATGTTGACGTGAACTATTGGACTCTGACGCAGGAAGAAGAAAGCATTGGGTACATTTACAGAGAAATATTGAGATAGGGAGTTCAAATATGATGGTCTTCACCCTCCAAGGAGAGAAAAGAGAATATAAATCACATGGTGTAGGGTCGGTGGCTTCACAAAAGTGAGAAAAACTAACACAGAAGGCAGACATCCAGTTCTAGCAGTTCCAATAGCTGTGCTCATGGGGGTCCATCAATGCCCACCCCCTACGCTGGACAGAGATCTCTAGCAGGGATGGGAATACAGAGGTGGGAGACAGCTGGGAAATCTGCTGATAACACAACCAGCAGAGGTTAGGTACGAACTGGTACAACAGGCTGGAGGTGTGGGCCAACAGACAGAAGCCAGCTGGTCCACGAGCCCAACACTTTGAAATCACTGGACAGGCAGACATGATGATTAACTATGCACTACTGCCTGGAGAACACCACATAGGGCTGCTCTGTAGCTCCAGCAGGTATCCGGACGGGAAGTTAAAAGGCTCTGGCTTCCAAGCTCCTGGCTACCTGTGACCTGGTGAGACTGCTCTTTTCTTTGCTCTTCTGAGGTCCACAGGGGTGGTTCCGGTTCCTCAGAAAATTCACACCCAAGAGCCCCTAATACACTGAAGAGAGAGGGAGACAGAACGAGGTGGGGGAAGACAGGACCCACGGGGACCCTAGGAGAAAAGCGGACCGCGGAGTTTGAAGGCCACAGTAACACAGGGACAGAGCACTGCTGTGACAGATGAGATCTTCTCCCACTACCTGCACATGTGTATCCACGGTGAACACTGTCTTCAGGCACCCCTGTCCCTTAAAATGGTGTCTGTGGCCGCCGTGATTGCCGATGGGCTATGAGACAGTCACTGGGCTTACTGCTTCTTTGCACTTTGGAGCTCCCTGTGCTCCCACCAGCTTCCGGTTGGCCTTCCAGCTGAGGCTGCCATGGGTGGCCATGCAGGCTGCACAATTCTATGGGGCGCCAACCAAGAGCTGCAAAACCCTTATCCTGCCAGCTGGATGCAAGAGGAGTGTGACGCACCCAGAGGTCACATGAGAGCTATGCACTTTGGATCTGAAGCTGGCACTCTCCACCTCATGCCAGGGTGAGGAGCTCACCTGCCTGCACAACCCTGGCCTGGGAGGTAAGCAGGTCAGGCTGGCGGGGCAAATGGAAAGGATGTCCATCCAGAACAGAATCACTAGTGGTCTACAGCATCACTGGGAGTGTGGGCCTAACCTCACCAGATCTTCCAATTCTTCAAGAGAAACAGGATCCAGAATGGTTTTTTTTTCTTCCAAGATTTTATTTAAATTCAAGTAGGGCCGAAAGTTTTAAGTGAAGTCTCCTGATTTTTGGAAACTGACCCAAATTTTTACAAAATACGAGTCCAAACAAAACACACCTGTTGGCCAAATCCAGCCCATTAGTCACCAGTCTTCCCCCACTGTACCCTATCTGCTATTTCTCCTTCATCTCATTACATTGACATGCCAGCCCCTACCAAGAATATTACATTTAATAAACAAGAACACCGAGGCTCAGAGAGAGGGGGCTTGCCCACAGTCACTCAGCTGATAAGTACTAAACCCGGAGTCTGCGCTTTCCGTCGGGCCCTGCGTTACCCTCCCCATGCCGGGGTGCTCCCCCAGATGGTGAAAGCCTGGGGTGGGTGGTTTCCCATATCCACAGCATCTCTCACTCGGTGCTGCATGTGGGGTGAGAGCTGACACCCTGATACAGCAGCACTTCCTTCCACATCAGATTTCACTCCTGCCTGGGCTCAGCTGGCGTTGTCAGCCATTTCCCCAGGGCCGTCCCGATGGATGGGGGAGACAGCAACCCTAAACGCCCTCAGCCTGGGTCACGCCGAGAGAGCGGTGAGCCGACCAGGTGGCCAAGTCCCCCAGTTAAAACAGAAACGATGGGAGCCCAATTCTCCATCCAGAACCTGAGCTTCTGCTTCTGAGGATGGTTCCCCTCGACTGAGTCTGGATGTTGAGACCATCTGGCCCAACTTTGTTTTCTGAACTTTATTATAGGGCTGGAACTAGATTACATAGGAGGATGTCAGCTGAATGCCATTTCAGCGAGGGGAATTTGTAACTCGCTAATCCCCGTGAGTGCTGACCAAACCTGGGAGAAGGTCTCTGGTGGCCAGACACAGAGTTCTGGCCTCAACTTTGACCTGTACAACATTATTAATGACTTAGTCGAAAACATAAAAAACTTGTTTACCAAATTTGTGGTTGATTAAAAAAAAAAAAAAAAAAGCCTGAGCAGATTGCAAAAACATCGACAGGATCCAGATGGCTCTAGACAGGCTGGACTGATGGGCTGAATCTAATAAGATAAAATAAAGCAGAGATAAATGTCAGGTCCTGAACTTGGCTTCAAAACAATAACTGTTCAAGGGCAAGATTGAGTTGGGCGGGACAGTAATGGGATTTAGCAGCAGCAGGTTTTAATGAAGCTGGAGCTTTAGTCAACACAGCATAGCTGTAACACTAACAGAATAGTCCAGGATGTTCAGCACAGCATTGTTTATACTAGCATAACATTGGGAACAATCTCATTGGCCAATGGACGTGGTTCATCTGTGCAACTGACAGCTACATACCCATTAAAAATAATGGCATAAGAATATATTAAGGACTTATTATTAGAAAAATACTAAGTGAGGGGTGCCTGGGTGGCGCAGTCAGTTAAGCATCCGACTTCAGCCAGGTCACGATCTCGCGGTCCGTGAGTTCGAGCCCCGCGTCAGGCTCTGGGCTGATGGCTCAGAGCCTGGAGCCTGTTTCCGATTCTGTGTCTCCCTCTCTCTCTGCCCCTCCCCCATTCATGCTCTGTCTCTCTCTGTCCCAAAAATAAATAAATGTTGAAAAAAAAAATTAAAAAAAAAAAAAGAAAAATACTAAGTGAAAAACAGCAGGTTACAAAGCAATATGTGCAGTTTGAGCCAATTTTTATTTTTTGAAAAAAAAAAATCTGTGTAAAGATACACACCAAAATGTGAACTTGGCCATTACTAAGTGGAATTAGGGGTGACTCGGGTGGGGAGCAGGGTCTTAGTAAGTTTGTGAAGGTTTTGGAAAATTAATGCAATCTTCAGACATGTAGAATTGTAGTGTCTAAAAAGTTGGAGAAAAAATTCTGCTATTTGGGCATAACCAAACCTGGGGTCTCGAGTCCAATTCCAGGTGTTCCCCTTTAACAAAGGACAATTTTGTTAGTGATAGACAGTGGCAGCAAATGTGTTGAGTGCTGACAGTGTGCCTGGAAGTGTGCTAAATTCTTTTAATCAATTGTCTCATTCAGCAGGTTCACAGGCGTTTCTCCATTTTATGGACAAGGTTCAGAGAGGCCAAGGAATTTGCCCGAGGTCACACAGTTAATGAACAGCAGCACCAGGATTTGCATTTCGAAAAGGAAACTGCCAAGAGACAGACCACTTTCCTGCAAACATTGCCAAGTGCTTCCAAGCATAAGGCTTCACAGACACAGCCTGGGGATCCTCGGTGTCAGGACTGGCCACTAGGGGTTCTAAGTGACTGAGGGTCCCTAATCTTGGGAAACACTGGGAAGGTGCCACGGGGACCAAGTGTTGGGGGCCATCGGGACTGAATTTAAGAACCCCAGACTCTGTAATTAAGACTCTGTCTCACAGAAGGTGAGGAAAGTTCAACTGTCACGTTTGGAGAAATTAAAGAACATGAAATTTGGGTTGGGGAGAAGAGTAGGAAAGTTAGCACAGGGGCATGTTGAAAAACTAGTCACATCCCCCCACCTGAAGCCATCCCAGCCTCTCGGCACTCAACTTCAGCTCCTTCTTCTCATCAAGAACTGAACAACCTAAAAGGTCGGTAATTCCCTGGGGCCAGCCCATAACAGGTCAGCCAAAGGGTTTCTCCTACCTTTGGAAATTTTCCTTTGGGGCAGGAAAACTCGTGGCAGTGGACTCAGAGAACAGATCAGCACTGCAAGGCCACCTGCAGTCCTGGGAGAAGGGAGGCAGCTCTGAGCACACCTTTCCTCTTGGGTGTGTGCAAGCACGCTGGGATCAGGCCTTTTAACCACCCTCTGCCACCTTGAAAACACGTGGGTTAGTCTGTAGGAGGAAGAGGCCGGTGCAGCGTGAAACCAGAGGTCAGAGCCAACTTCCCGTGGAAGAATAAGAGAGGTGCGTTTCCGCTTCCAGCCAGTGACGTCCTGCAGTGGAATCGCTCTGACCTCCAAAGCGATGGTCTCCTGGTGGCCAGTGTGTAGCAGATGTCAGACACTCACTGGTTGTCAGACACAGTGTAGAAGGGGTTTGTGCTCTAGGCTTTGAAGGTCATGTGGGTCAGGACTTGTCAGGGTCAGGGTTGTTCAACATTATTTCCCCAGGTCCTTAGCACAGACCTGGATTATAATAGATGCTTCAAACAATTACCTGTTGAATTAATTCATTAATTAGTGTGAGGGTTAGACCAGATTACCACTAAGGGCGCTTCTGGAACTGAATCTGACACAGGAATTTAAAACCCATGTCCATAAAGTCCTGATTATGTGCATCATGACTCATTTCTTCCAAAGTCATATAACACAACAGCCCAGTGGGCACCTCACTCTGTACTATGGAGAGGCCATTCTCTCTCCCCCTAAATGCTCCACCCTGAGGCCGCACATAGCACACCATGCTGTCACCATGCCACTAGGGCACCAACCAAGGCCCAGAAGCTGCACATTTGGTTACTTCTAATATTTTACATTTGCAACGTAGACAACTGCAAGCACAAGTCTGCAAATACTTGTTTCCCTTCTTGGTTATTTCTTTGAATTCTAGTTTGCAAAAGGAAATTGTGGGATGTTTTCAGCCAATGGGTGGCTGGCTTTTCTGGCAGATTTGGAGCCTTAAACTTGAGTTCTTTCAGCTTCTATGCATTGTAATGATTTTCTGGTCCCACAGCGGGCAGACAAAAAGCCCAAGAAACTTCTAACTCAGACACTTAGTCGTACTAGAACATCCCAGACAACTTAGGATGGACGATCCAGAAGGCTGTTCTTCAATTCATTCCTATCATCTCTGAGTCACACAAGCCAGGATAAATGTCCTCCCCCTTCACACACCCTTCCCAGAAGCCCTTCCAATACAATACCACAGTCTGGGAGGTGGGTCCCAGGAGGATGTCTCCTGGCACAAAATGGTTCTCCTGAAATTCATTGTTTATTTCCTTTCTTCCTATAGCTGGGGGTGGGGGGTGTGGGGAGACTGCAGAAGAAGACACGCGGGCATCTGCACTTCTGTGGGAGTACTCACTTCACATGGTAAGGTTTACAGGCCTCAGACACGTCTTTGTGAAAAGTGAGCAGAAAACTGTCACGTCTGGGATTCCTAACCCAGTGCAAACGGTCACAGCCGACTCTGCCCAGCAGAGGAAACTGGCCAAAAATTTAAATGGTTTCCTGGCACTTAGGAGCCCTCCAACAACACAGGCCAATTTCCGGGACCACCAGCAGAGTGCAAATGCATGTCCCTACATCCCCACCACCCCAAAGTCAACGCTTAGCATGGCTATCCTTCTATAATAGTTGAATGGTTGCATAGTAGGACCAAAAAGTGCTGGAACGTGCTGGGCAGAGCGTCTGTGTATTGATGGACTACACAGACTTCTCAGAAGATAGAAAGGTTACATATGGGACTGATTCCCCCCATGCTGAGGCGGTGAGCCCAGGGTGCTGCCTGGACCCTGTGTTCCCCATTAGGATACCTGCCTCGGGTATTTGCTTCATTACAGTTTGTCATGCAAAGGGTTTTTCTTGCAGTGTATTCCAGGCTAATTTTAGAAATTTGTTTTCACCTTCCAACATTGATTCCTGGGGCAGCTTGCAAGCTGCCTGGAACGAAAAATCAATGGTGACAGCAATAGAGTGGGCTCCAGTTCTTCATTAACCCAGAGCCCCCAGCAGCCCCAGCCCTACCTCCTCTCTCAGGGCTGGCCCTGGGCAAAGATGGGCAGCAGGGAAGTTTTTCTTTGGTGCCCTTAGCCTTTCTGTCCTGAGCCCTTTCAGTCTGCTTGCTCTCCCCTTCTCCTTTACCAAAACTTACTATCCGCCAAGCATGGAGAGGTGGATGCAGGAAAAGAAGTACTGAGCACCTACGAATATGCCGGGCACTGGGCTACACGCTGTCCCGTTTAAATCTACCAATCATTCTCAGAGATTGGTATCGCCCCCATCCCACAGAATAAGAAAACGAGGCACAAGGAGATCAAGAAACAGGCGCAGTGTCACACAGCTAGAAGGTGAGACTGGGTGAAGCCTCTCTGATTCCAAAGCCGGTGTCCTCACCATTGCACTCCACTACACTTATAACCGCCGCGGTGCAGAAACCTAAGAGCAGGTGTTTGGAAGAGGAGCACCCCGCAGGGACACAGAGAGTGTGCTTTGCCCTGCACCCAGCCGCCCCCGCTCTGCTGAGTTCTACACACAGGGACTGGCCCTAATGAAGTCTCCAGGGACCCCAGGCTGTGCTCCTGAGCCTCGGCTCCACCCACGGGAGGCAGTAGAATGGGCCAAGGGAGTTCTAATTGAGAATTCACAGATCCCTACAGCAGAATCGCAGCCCTCTGGCCAAAGGTCATCTGCAAGATGTGCAGAACAAAAAGTGGATGCTGGAGGTCTCTGAAACGAGTGAAAGAAAGCAAAGCAGAGAGAAAGACAGTGAATACCAGAATGGAGAAGGAGGTGATGCGAGAGAAAGTCGAGGGCAGCCTGTTCAGTAGAAATACAACGTGAGCCCATAGCTAATGTGACATTTTAGCCACATTTCAAAAAGTAAAAAGAAACAGGTGAAATTAATATTGATAATGCATTTAACTCAGGATATCTCAAATGTTATTTCAACATGTAGTCAATATAAAAAACTTACTAAGACTTTACATTTCTTGTACCAAGACTTGGAAGTCCCATGTGTATTTTACACGCACGGTTCATCTAAGGTTAGAATGGCTAATTTCAGGTGCTCGACAGCCACATGTGGCTAGTAGCTATCACATTGTACAGTGCAGGGCTACAACCATGATTTTTAAATTATGTTCCACAGAACCTAGCACTCCTCAGGAGTGTCCCAGGGGTTCCTGAAATGTTTGGCTTTTGTTTTCATTTCTAATAGATTTAAACTCTTTAAATTAGCAATATTTAAAAATTCACACTTATGGATGTCTCATCCCAGATTTTTTTTTAATTGTTTTAATGTTTATTTATTTTTGAGAGAGAGACAGAGGCAGAGTGTGAGCAGGGGAGGAGTGAGAGGCGGGGGGGGTGGGGGACACAGAATCCAAAGCAGGCTCCAGGCTCTGAGCTATCAGCACAAAGCCCGATGGGGGGCTTGAACTCACGAACCGTGAGAACATGACCTGAGCCGAAGTCGACCACTTAACCTACTGGGCCACCCAGGCCCAGAAAATCAATAGAAAAACATGTTCATATTTGAGAGGAAATATTCATTAATCCTCTTACAGAAGAAGCTGGTACTGTAGAACATCTCTTAAATATTAGTAATTTATATTAGATTTAAAATATTAGTAATTTATATTAGATTTCAATTAAGTGGTAATAACAAAGACCAACACTTAGCCCACATTTGCCATGTGTTTCATGGGCATCATCTCATTAAATCCTCACAACAAATCTTTGAAGTGGGTAGTGTTGTTATTTTCATTTGCAGGGGCAAGATGCTGAGACTGGGGAGTTCAACAACAGCCTGCCCAAGGTGGCAGATAGTGATGTCAAGATTCGAACCTAGCCCCTGCTGTCTAACTTCTAACCAAAGCTCCATAAGTACCAGATTCCGATTAAAAACAGAACTTCCCACCATGTCACAAATTCCAAGCCCTCTCACACTTCAACTACCTTGTGTTGACTTCCCTCCCTGCCCCCAGGCTAGGTCAGCCACCTTCTTGTGAGGCCCTTCCATGCATGCACACACACCACACAGCATTCTGTCTAGTTCAACCAACACTTATTGGCACCACGATGTGTCAGTATTAGCTGTGATCCCTTTGTAGCTGAGATAAAGCTTCTATATCCTGCTTAGCCCCCAACCATCTGAGAGGTGGTTGGATCTTATCCTGTAAATGACATGAAGTCAGCGAAGAGTTTAAGCAAAGAGGGTGACGACAAAGATCAGATTTGCATTTCAGAAATCTTCTGCTAGCTGTAGTGAGGGTACATTGGAGGGTGCCGGGTGGGAGAACGGAAACCAACGAGTAGTTGTTCAAGTGGTGACAGTAGACACTAGTGAGGACCATAGAGGATGGAAGCTCTGGGTCTTGGTGATCGGCTAATCATTGAGGGGGGCAACAGAGAGAAAGTGGAGGATGATTCTGGTTTCTGGTTTAAGTAGTGAGCTAACAGTGGGACCATTAACTGAAACAGGAAATACAGGAGGAAGGTCTGGGTTGAAAGAAATGAATAGATGTGTTAAGTTTAGATTTTTGTTTGGAGGTTGACATTGTAGTTGTCCAACATCCATTCAACCCCTTTGCCCTCTGTCACAGATATGCAGTCTGAGCAACCCACACTCATCCAGGGTAGACCCTAACTCACATAACCCAATCATAATAAGCCCATCCCATAATAATCCCCCATGCCATGACTGATACAGGGCATAAGTCCAAAGAAATAAGCACATAACATTTCCCTTGACACTTTATTGGTGGACAGGCCACAAACTGACCCATTTGGACAGTAGGAAAGCATCTTTCTTCAAAAGTTCTGGGAAAGGAACTCCCTCTTGATAAGAACAAGAAAACAAGTAGTCCTGATTGCTACTGACAACACTCCAACTCAGGAGGTTTAGGATAAGGCAATTCTGAGTATAATGAAGATATAATGTATAATATATAATGAAAGATATAATGCATCATGAAAGCCAAGTATAATGAAGAGTATAATGGAGAGAGAGGGGCGCCTGGGTGGCGCAGTCGGTTAAGCGTCCGACTTCAGCCAGGTCACGATCTCGCGGTCCGTGAGTTCGAGCCCCGCGTCAGGCTCTGGGCTGATGGCTCGGAGCCTGGAGCCTGTTTCCGATTCTGTGTCTCCCTCTCTCTCTGCCCCTCCCCCGTTCATGCTCTGTCTCTCTCTGTCCCAAAAATAAATAAAAACGTTGAAAAAAAAATTTAAAAAAAAAATAATGGAGAGAGAGAAAATCCTGGGCCCTGGATGAACTTGTTGAACCAGTGGAGCAAGCCCCCCAGAAGCTCAACCATTCCTCTTATGTGAGCCAATATATACTTCTTTATTGCTTAAGCCACTTCAAGTTGGGATTTCTGCTACATACAGCCTCAAGCTTCCTAACCAATATGGATATGTTGAATCTAGGAGACCCAGTACATGGAGTCCTTGGAGCTGGGCAACACAGCATGCCCAGGGTGACCTTTAGGAGTGGTGCCCATCAGCAGATGGCTCTTCAGTCTGAAGCTCAGGGAAGAAGTCAAGCTGAAGGTAAATTTCTGGTGTCATCAGATGGGATGTAAACTGAGAGAAAGTAGCCAAGACAGACCAAGGAAAGCATATAGAATGTGGAGAGGAGAGAAGAGCAGGGTGAAAGGCAGAACCCTGGGAAACACTAGCATTGGGAGGGCTCTAAAGAAAACAAAGGAGCAGAAGGAAGTGAATGAGAAGTTTTAGATGGGAGGAGACTGAAAGAATATAACCATAGAAGCAGGGAGAGGAGAGACACAAGGGAAGAAACGAGAGGGGAGGGGTGGGGCAACTGCTGAATGGTGAGAACACTGTGGAAAGAGACAGATTGGGACAAAGGGGGAATACGAATTAAAGTTCAGGCCAAGCTGCAATAATAATGAGACTCATGAACACAGTGGCTTAAATAAAATGGAAGTTCATTTCTCTCCCACATGACAGTCCAGAGGGAGAGATGGTCCAGAGCAGTAATCAGTTCTTTTCCACGAGGTCTCAAGGGGCCCAGATTCCTCTATCTGGTTGCTAGGCCATCCATAGGGTCTTGCCTTTATCCATGTAACCACAGCTGCTTTTATCACTGGCACTTTCCAAGTTCCGGCCCACGGAAAAAGGCTTCCCCTCCCATGTTCGGTGCAAACAGCTTCTATATACGGATGCAATCTGGATGGAAGTTGCACACATCCTTTCAGCAAGAACTGAAGAACCAAGTCCATGACCACACCTAACTGCAAGGGAGGCTGGGAGTGAACGGACATTTGGGGACACTTAGCAAGCCCTGGCCCTGGGTTCTAGAAAGTTGTGGTAGGTGCTGTACAGGTGACGACCCCCTCTCCTCCTCAAGCTTATCATCTAGACTTATCTGCATCAATACCTTAACCCAGTCAATCTCACAAGTAAGGCCTGAGGATCTAATGTGCCACATGGTGATTATAGTTGATAATACTGTGTTGTGTAACTGAAATTTGCTAAGACAGATCTTAAAACTTCTCATCAAAAAAACAAAATGAAACAAAACAAACGAACAAACAAAAGGTAACTCTGTGAGGTGATGGATGTGTTAATTAACTTGACTGTGGAAGCCCCTTCACAACGTGTATGTTTATTAAATCATCACATTTTACACTTTAAATGTATTACCATTTTATTTGTCAATTAAACCTCAATAAAGCTGGAAAGCAAAGTTAGAAGGGACAAGGAGAAAAAATCTAAAGAACTTGAACACATAGAAGAAGGTGTATAATCTTAGAAAACCCTGAAGAATTTCAGGCTCTCCAATCACATTTCAGCTGTCACCCCCTTGCCCACTCCAGAGACGGCCTTGCAGCCCAGTGAATGCTGCACGGCCTGCTGGCGGTGTCCAACCCTCCCCTCCCTGCCTCCTGGCCCATCATCTTAGCTCTGGGAATGCACACTAGAACCAGGCAGAAAGGGGAAATCATCACATTCAGGTGCTTTGCACTATGTAGGTCATGATTCCCTTTTTTGCTTTTAATCTCCTCCTAACCACTGATTCTCTCCTCAAAACTCCTTCCCCTGGCCTGGCTGCTGCTTAAAGCTATCCCTTTATTTCTCTCCTTCCCTTCACCGATACAACCACCAACCTGCTCCCAAACCCCCTGTAATCTGGCATCTGCCCCATCACTCCGCTGAAACTGTCACCTGGGTCGTTAAATTTAATGGTCTTTCCTCGGCCCTCTTCCTCCTCCACCCAGCTGGGTCTCATTAGACACAATTGGCCACCCCTTCCTTGAAACTCTACCTGTCTTGGCTGCTGTGATGTGCCACTCCACAGGCCTGCCCTCCCTCTCCATCTCCTAGTCATGCCCTGCGTCTTTCTGTGACTCCTCAAAAGGCAGACAAAGGCTGACACAATTTCTATTTGGGGCGGTCATCCTACTATAGTGAAAAAGACATCACCTGGGCTCAAACCTCAGATTTGCCACACAGTTTGCTGTGTGACGCTGGCCAATTACTTAGCACCTCTGAGTCCATTTCCTCCCTGGACGAACAGAAATCCCTCTCCCAGACTTTGTATTATCAGGCAAGGCAACTTTCTAATAAACAACCCCAAAACCTCAGGGTCTTAATAAACATAACGTACAGTCCAATGAATGAGCAGAGACTAGGGGCTACTAAGGAAGATTACACAGGGATTGGATCCAGTGGTTCTACCATCCCCTAGGGCTCAGGGTCCTCCACTGGATTTTCTGTTTCAGCAGACCACAAGAAAAAAGAGTGAGTGAGTGTATGTATAAGGTGGTGCATGGTATTTGTAGGGCACAGACAGGAGGGTGGCATATATTTATTACTCCTACTCACATTCCATTGGCCAGAACTAAGTCACATGACTTGACGTGTTAGCAAGGAATGTTGGGAAATGTAGTTCCAGGAAAAAAGAAAGAGATTGGATGAACACATAGTATTCATCTATCTATAGGTTGCTGTGAAGATGGAAATGATAGAAGTAAATCCTGTGACCTTTCTGGAACATAGTAGATGTTATATGAATAGTAGGCTTTAGTATCCCTGTTTTTACTGTTTGCCAACTTTCCCCAGTGTTGACGTCTGTGCAGATAAAGGCTGAGATAAATCAGGAGACTGAGAGAACAGAAGAAACAACTGTTGTGGACAGAAATGGACATGCAGGCTAGGTTTGGAGTGTAGGCGTAGGAGTAGGAGCAGGTAGTGAGTTCAGGGGGCTTATGGGGAACAGAATGCCCAGTGGTACTGAGCACAACCTCTGATTTTCCCACTAGCCCTGGCTCCCACCTGAGCCAGAGGGGTTTAGAAAGACCTGAGTTTCCTTGGAAACCATTTCTCTGGCCCTCTCGGCACGTCATCAGCCAAGTTGGTTGTAATCAAACCCCCACGGGGCAGAGAATGAGCTCTCAAACTGCTGTCCTGGGGTTCCATCCAAATTACTTGCATTTCCTATTTAAATTGGTAATTTCCCCACAAGTGCTCTCCCTGCCCATCCCAAGATTGTTGGGAAGGGGGAGCCCTAGGCATGCACTCAACACAGCCCAGGTCCTTGGGAGTGTCTCCAAGCAGTCTTGTGTCCTCTAACGAACCTGAGCCTCAGGAACAGCCACATCAGGCCAGGACCCTTATCCTCAGACCCCTCTGGCCCACACAGGCAATAGCCCGGACATTAGCACTGGAGGAGATGGACTTACATGGGCTACAGCAGATGACTCCATAATGATGGGCTCCACTATCCAGACTGGATTTCAGGGGTACTGACTGATTTACTTTCTGCGGGTACACACTTTGGGAAGGAAAGGGATAGGGGCTGGGCCAGAGCACCAGATAATCTTAAAGTACTCAGAGCCAAGCCCATAGAGCTAGGGGACAGCTGGAAGAGTCCCAGTGTTAAGCAGAGAGATTCCAGGAGGATCTGAGGCATCCATGTCCACCCCTTTGGTCACAAGCCAGCCTGGTTCCCAGTGGAACTACAGAAAGTGAGACTGGACCCTCATCTCCTTTCCTTCCAGAATGGGCAAAAAACCCATCATAAACAAGGACAAACACCTACAGTCACATGCGTAGGTAGCCACATGCACATATATCTATACACATGCATGCATACATATTGGAGAGAGCTGTACATGTGTGTAGACAGACATATACCCATGTACATAGATGTCATGCATACTGATCCCCCTCACCAGGCACACCAGGCACATTCACGTTTATGATGGACATAGGGTCAGGCTGTAGAACACAGTGCACAACCACACATGACAGCCTCAGCAAACATACACGCACGCTGACACAGTCCCTCCAGCCATCACAGCATGATCAATGATGGACACGTGTACTCGGATGCACATGAGACTGAGGAAAGGAGGTAGACCCTGCTTTACAAGTGGCTAAGCAGGGGACAGTTTGGATTCCAAATTACTAGGTAGATCCAAGGAGATGTGGCAAAGTGATTCTAATTCACAGCTGCACCTGAGAGTCTAATCTGAACATGAGTGCAAAGGTGGGATGGGGAGCATCTGCATGGGTAGGGTGGGGCCTTCCTGGGTGAAACAGGTTCCCAGACTGCCGGGAGGACTGCAGGGACAAGCAACCACTCCCAGGGAAGGCCTTACTCCCAAAGGTGAAGCTGGACATTAGGACTTTATCCCAGAGAATAGGTAAAAACCAGGAACCAGCCATCAGCCTGGGCATCTACAGTGAGGGGAGTAACTGGGCTTGGGGAGTTTGAGTGGCCAGGGTCCCCCAGCTCTCAGATCCTGTATCCAGGGAAGCATGGCTGGCACCAGGCCCACCCACTGCCATGTTGGGCTCCACACTCAGAGCCAGACCAGGTCAACATAAGCTCAGGGAGTTGGCAGGCAGGACCTGTGGGCTCTAATAGTATCATCTATAGCTGAGGAGACTAGGGGAAGACAGACCCCAACTTCTGAGCCAGCCAGACTCTAGACTATGCCATTCCCTTTGCTGCCAAGAAGACAACTGGAAGACTCGCCCTCCACCCCCAGAACCTGCCCTCAGGGCGCTACCTCTACCCCAGCTCTAGGGATTGTGGTCAAGCATGCTCCCTGGTCTCCCCTCCCACTGCAAGGAACTGAGAGCTGAGCTGCACACCCAAGAAGGATGGAGAGCAGGGTTGGATTCAATGCCCAGAGTGGTTGTCCCACCATTTCTTCCCTAGCCCCAGCACTGAGAAGAATATTCTCAGCCAACCTGCTCCTTTCTAAACAGACAGGTGTGAGAGAAGCAATGAGAATTCCAGCAGGGAGGGTGCAACCAGCTGTCTACAGCTGGGACTCTTCACATCTTCTGGCAGAGTCTGCTGTGGGGAAGAGAGACAGGCATGTGAAATTTCCAAATACTCTGACTCTCTCTCTCTGCCTTTGTATATGCTACTGTTTAGAATATCCTCCCACCTCCCTGTCTCCTGGAAAACTCTTATTTAACCTTCAAAACCCTATTCAGGTCTCCCCTCTTCTATGAAATCTTTCCCTAGCACTCCCCCTGTCTGATGAATTATTCATTCCCTCCTCTGGGCTACCATCTACTCATGGCAGTATGTCTGTCTTCCCCACCTGACCATGAGCTCCTGGAGGGAAGGAGCTGGGTGGCACTTGTCTCTGAACGCCAGTACCACCTCACAGTCTGCCAGAACATGTCCAGGAGAAGCAGGGAAATACAGCAGTTGAGACAGTGAGCTCTGGAATAGAACCAAACCTGAGTCCCAACTCTACTGTGGGCCCCAGGCAAGTTGTTTCAACTCTCCAAGCCTCCGTGGGCGCCAATGTGAAATAGGAAGAATAAAAATAATCACTATCTCGGGGCGCCTAGGTGGCTCAGTTGGTTAAGTGCCCGACTTCAGCTTGGGTCATGATCTCACAGTTCGTGAGTTCGAGCCCTGCATTGGGCTCTGTGTTAACAGCTCAGAGCCTGGAGCCCACTTCAGATTCTGTGTCTCCTTCTCTCTCTCTGCCCCTCCCATGCTCTCTCTCTCTCTCTCTCTCAAAAATAAATAAACATTAAAAAAATTAAATAATAATCACTATCTCATGGATCATGAGAAATAAAAGATATAATGAAAATAAAGAGGTTAGTCCAGAACTGAGCACATTAATCACCTTTGTGATGGCCCCATGACTTCGCTGAAAAGTCCTAATGACCACCCCCCACAGTCCTTTCCCCAAGAAATCACACCAACAAATGAATACACTGAAGTGTGGTGAGTTCCAGCCCAGAGAAGGAAATGCTTACTTTAGACATTATGTGTTCTAGTGGTTACATTCATTGGCTTGGGGGTTAGAAAATCCCAAGTTCAAATCCTGACTCAGACAGTCACTAGCTATGTGAACTCAGGGAAGTTATTAAAACACTCTGAAACTCTGAGAGATCATGGGAAAATAACACTACAAATAATAATATACATGTACAAATAATTCAACATAAAACTTATTAGAGGGTAAGCAAGGAAGATTCCCAGAGAAGGCAACACCAGGCCTTCACAAATGAATAGGACTTTTTCCAGGGAGAGAGGGGAAGCCAGGCTATTTCCAGCAGAAGGAATATCAGGTTAAAAGGCTGGTGAATCCAAAGGACAAAGGGAAGTGCTGTGATTCTGGATCACACTGTGTGAAGGGGAGGAGTCAGAAGAGGACGTAGAAAGAAAGGCAAAGGCCAACTTGGGACAGATCTGGAATGTTACACTAAGTGGTTCCTGGCACACACTTCTGATGGCAACAGTCCCTTTTCTAGAATGTGCCTGGCACCTATTCTAGAGGCTCAATAAATACTTGTGGGAAAAACAAAGGAATAAGTTAGTGGCCCCGAGAGCCCAAGCCTTTCTCTGTTGGAATTCCAATTCTGCCATGAATTAGCTGCCAGGCCCGGGGCATGTCATGTAATCTCTCCGAGCCCTGTTTCTTCATCTGAACTTAGAAAGGGGCTGCACAGAGTCACCATGACTTCTCGGCGGGGGGGTGCCTGAGGGGTGAGTGGGAACATGCCACGGGGGCTTCCTACTATCTCTGACAGTAACCCTTTCTGAAAGCCACAACATACTCCATCACAAACATCTCCACACCAAACCTGGTTCTAGATACATCACCTCATTCGGTCTTCTGAACGTCCCCATTAGTAAGACTTTATTATTTCATTTTACAGATAATACGCTCAAAGAGGCCAAGTGACATGCCCAGGGTGCCGAAGTCCCATAGCTAGAGTCTGATCCAAACCCTAGTTTTCTTCACTCCAAAGGCCTACCACCACTCTGAGGATTGTTTTAAAGCAATAAAAGCTCAGGGGGCACCTGGGTGGCTCAGTTGGTTAGGCGTATGACTCTTCGTTTCAGCTCAGGTCATGATCTCATGAGATGGAGCCCCACATCGAGCTCTGCGTGGACAGCACGGAGTCTGCTTGGGATTGTCTCTTTCTCTCTCTCCCTCAAAATAAATACACTTTTTAAAAAAGCATCAGAAACTCTTTCTTTCTTAATGAAACATGACATTAGTGTGATTGTTATAAAACAATTACAAGCAGAGCCTCTCCTGTGGAAACAGGAGCAGAGTAAGGAGCTTCCCCTGCTCACTCCTCCGTGCCCGCACTCACCCACCCTGCCACTCACCTCCCCCATTCCTGGGCTCCAAGGAGCACCGGGCCCACTGCCCTTCACTCCCTCCCACTCAAGCCCCATGGCCAAGAAACTTGCACAGACAGTCCACCAATGGGCCTGACATCAGAAGAACAACTCCTGTGCTCTGCAGCTCAGAATAAAAATGTATTCCTTCTGATCCCTTTCCAGTCTCCCAATAAGCCTGGCTTGCCATGTCTTAATATTCTTCCTGCTAAGGTGCCTGAAGGTCCCTCAGATGTCTGGTTCCAGCCTGCTAGTCTTTGAACTTGAGACATTCTAAGCACCCAGTAGTTGACTTAATAATTCGGGAGACTTGAAAGGCAGTCCAGGCAGCGGTCAGCCAGCTCTCTTCCGAAGAAAATCTGGATGGGCTGGATGTCTCCCTAAGGGCTCCTCTCCAGGGACAGTTGCTTGAATCAAAGACTTAGGGATCATGGCAAATTCATTTGCAGACACAACAGGACCGTGTTAGCAGGTTGTCCTGGGGATGGGGGAGGGGGCAGCTCACCTATGTCTCTCTCAGAGGCTGTGCCTTTGGACATGTAATAATCATTTCTGCTTGGCTTAGCATCATCAGAGCCTGGAATTGGGTTCTATCTCGAGGCCCCATGGCCTCGAAACCGTGTCAGAGACAGGCCAACTCCTCAGCCCTCTGGCTGAGGACAAACCACTGCATTTGAGCTTCAGTGAGTCCCTACTGCCCCCATGGCCTTGCTGTGACCCCAATTCCCTTCCTGAAAAGATGGAGGTGCCATGGGAGGGTGGTGCTTACCTTCCCTCTTCTCCACAATTCCACACATCCTCCACCCCATCTCAGAGAGAGAAGAGTCCCTCCTTCTGTCCAATAACAACCTGGCCATTAAGTTTCCACCTCCACACACCTTCCCTGCACCCAAATCCTCTCCTTGCCCTCCAGCAACAAACAGGCTCAAGATCCGCCCTCCCCTCCTGCCCCATGCCAAAGGTGACCTTCCCAGGGTGGCCCTAGCTCTGGATCAGGCAGATCTGGATTCAAGGTCAGGCTCTATCACTTACCAGCTGCATGACCTTGAGCCAACTGTTCCATCTCTGCATCTCAGTTTCCACATCTGTAAAGTGGAAATACCAGCTCTTATCTCAGAGCAAGGATGGCTATGAAATGAGATAGTGGTGCTTGGAAGGGCTTAGCCTGGTGCCTGTCTTCTCAAGAAACCTGTGAGAAATGCAGAGTCCCAGGCCCCCTTGAGGTACGCTAAATGGGAATCTGCATTAATACCTTTAACTCAAGTGTTTCTTCTGTATAGGCAGAGCCACAACACCATCTGAACCTCCAGATTCTATCTCATCTTCCTTCAGGAGAGAAATAATTTGACACTAATGCAGGGGGAGGCCCTCTGCATCTCTCCTTTCCTTCCTCTCGCCTTCTCCTGGAGCCCAACATCCACAAGGTGACCTCTGGTGTCCTCCCCAGTCGTAACTCACTCCATCTGCAGAGCCAGTTCCCTCCACTAGTTCTGTCCAGCAATGGGCACAGCTGGTGCAGAATTCTTTTGAATGGCATGTTGCAGGTTTATTGGAAAGGAAGTATGCAAAATACCTAAAGGAATACCTGATATGTGGAAGATACCTAATAAGGGGTAGGTGCTATTATTATGGAGCTGTGTGGCCTTGACATCCCTTAGCACAATGGAGCCTCAGTTTTATCACCAGCACCCAACACACAGCACTAACGTAACAGTACTAAGTAACAGAGAGTGGGTCTTACGGTGTGAGTTTAATCTGACTCTCAACTCAGATGTGAGATTCTCAACTCAGGAGAGATGACTCAATCTAGGATCAGCCAATGAAGAGGGGAGAATACAGATGGAGATGAGCCCAGGTACAAGAGCTGGTAGACCCAGAGCACGTGTGAGGAATAAGGAGGAGACCAGCCTGGAAAGAACAGGAGACATGCAGAGGAGAATTGGATTACACGGACAGAAGGACAGTGATGGCCAGCAGAGGACGTGGAAGGTCAAACTATGAAGTTTGGGTTTATGCTGAAGGCACTAGGGAGCCATGGGGGATTTCGGATCGGGAAGTAGAGTGGCACATTGTGCAGAGGGAGACTGATCTAGGACAGGCCGTAGTGCTAAAAGAGGGGAAATGGATTTAAGAGATAATGCCAGGGTAGAATGTAGAGGATTTGTTGGCCCATCGGATGTGAGGAGGAGGAAGATGGAGAATCAGTCTGGCAACAATACTGATGACATCAGTGACAGGCGGGGCAGCGGGCAGACATGGGTCTGTTTCCAAGGGGAAAGTGGTGGGCTTTGTTTCAGGACTCCATCCCTCCATCCAATCAGAAAGCTCAACACTGCCTGGGGTTCTGAGCATATCACAGTGCACCAAACAGTTCCCGCCCTCAGAGGAGCTACAGCCCAGTGATAGGATGACTCTGAAGTGCCTAGAGGACCCCCAGCTGGAGATGTCCAGGGGGCAATTCAGACATGTGTGAGGGATGGAGGTTTTGGTACCATTCTCCCAACTTCCCTGGATGTACATTGTGGAAAGCATCAAGAGCCGGAGAAGTCATTGGAGCTTTCTTCAAGGCCCAGACTTCAACCTGGCATTTCTCATGGTACCCAGCCAAAGCTGGGTACCCGCCTCCAGCTGCCCTCTGCAGGGCCCTCTCCAAGGTAAGCACAGCAGAGGCAGCCCCCTTGGAGGTGCGTAGCTGGCCCAGCAGTCAGGGACTCTGGCCTCTTCATTACTGGCTGGTGGGGAGCCTAATGATTGCAGTCATCTGATTAGCGATCCATGCTTTCATGAGCTGAGCAGAGACACGGGCCAAAGAATCTGGACCCATCAGAGTAGCCTTGGCTACATTGTGATGTGGGTGAGGTTTTTCCATCAGCACTGCCTCACCTTCACCCCCAACACTTCCTTCCTTCCACTGTACATTCTGTGCCCTGCACTTCTCCAGAACTCCCAGTGTGCTAACTGATCTTCCACTCCCTTCACCCACCTAAACTCAGACTCTTATTTCCCCTCTACACTTGTTCTAGCCCCAGCCTTTCAACCCCCTACATTCACCACACACCCTCCTGGCCCCTCTATGCTCAGTTAAGAAAAAAAACTCCACAGTTAATTAAATACTGATTACTTAGCATACGGATGTATCATTTAGAGATAAATTACTTGAATGATACTATGGGATTATATTTTTGTGTGCTCTAATTGTGTGGGTACAGATTACAATTCACTGTAGCTTTCCTGTGGTCAATGAGTAATGGATATTTATTTGTTTTTTAATGCTTATTTATTTTTTTATGTTTATTTATTTTTGAGAGAGAGAGACCAAGCAAGGGAGAGGCAGAGAGAGGGAGACACAGAATCCAAAGCAGACTCCAGGCTCCAAGCTGTCAGCACAGAGCCCGACATGGGGCTCGAACCCACAAACTGTCAGATCATGACCTGAGCCAAAGTCAAACATTCAACCCACTGAGCCACTCAGGCATCCCCAGTAATGGATATTTATATCTTTTTTATGGAATCCAGAGGTTAATATAACCAGTGTAAGTGATATAGAAGTTTAAGGCCCTACCTCTCTTTTTCTAACATAGGATAGTTAGAATGACAATCTCCTGGCATTCATTCCTTGGGCAGAAAGCAGCCCCTTGGTAACATAGCGCTCCAGTGTAAAAAGACGGTCTTCTCTGTTGCCATCTGCTCTATGATGCAGTTTCCAGGAATACACCATGGCGGGGGGGACTCCCTTTCCTTCAAAACCTACTCCTCCGGTGATTCTGTCAGCCCGGATCAGAAGCCTTAAAAATATACATTTTTCTTTGACGCTGTAATTCTACTTCCAGAAACTTATTCTAAGGAAGACGTATGTGCAAGGACGTTTGTGGAACACTGTTTAAAATAGCTCCACATAAAAATGGAAAGAACCTAGATGTAATATACACGCAGTGGGATGCTAGGGGAGTTATTTACTTAATGTCTCTCAGCCCGAATCACCCTTCCATATTCAGCTCTGTTGCTGGTATGGGGACTCAGTGCACTTCATCTCCCAGACCCCGGGACCGGCTGGCTTCCAGTTAGGTTCCAGCAATGGGAGGCCCTTGGCAAGATTGGAAGGCAAGGCTAGGGGAGAAGGGACTGAGTTCCTGTTTCTTCCTTTCCTTCCAGCCTCACCCCAGCAGCAACGGATGGCTCCAGCCTCCTTCATTTCTGCACTCCCAGACCCAGCCTTCTCAGGCTCCTCCAAGATACCAGCATCTGGTGGCATCCTGTCTTCCAAGGTCTGAGAGCCCAAGAACCCTGCTCTGAGCTCCTAGGTTCTAGTTTCCCCACATCTTTTCTTTCATTCCTCTAGCCCTACGGGTGGCACCTCCTTCCTGCAGTTATTATTTCTGTGTCCTCTTCTTGCACTATCAGCTCCCCAGCACGTATGTAGCCAATTGCCTCTATTAGATTCCCTCTGTGTGAAATACTTTGTGTGGTGTCTGATTTCCTAACTGGATCCTGGCTAATATCATGTCCTTTCACACTCATCAGATGGAAAATGAAATTAGAAATGTGATGATACCAAGGGTTAGTTAAGATGTAAAGGACAGGAAAGTTTATACAATTGCTGATCGATTGTAACTTTATACACTAGTCCCCTCCACCAACACCCCCGTCCATCCATGGTTTCTCTTTCCACAGTTTCAGTTATCTGCGGTCAACTGGTGCCTGGAAGCAGATGATCCTCCTTCGGATATATTGTCAGAAAGCCAATAGTTGCCTAACACTAAGTCACAATGCCTACATCATTCACCCTCACTTCATCTTGTTACATAGGCATTTTATCACCTCACATCAACACAAGAAGGATAACTACAGTACAATAGGATATTTTGAGAGAGAGACCACATTCACATAAATTTCATTACAGTATATTGTCATAACTGTTCTATTACTATTAGTTATGGTCGTTAATCTCTTACTGTGTCTAATTCATAAATTAAATTTTATCATGGGTATGTAGGTATGTATAGGAAACAACATACCATGTGTAGGGCTTGATACTATGTGTGGTTTCAGGCATCCACTGGGGGTCTTAGAACATATCCACATAAATAAGGGGGACTACCGGGTGACCATTTCAGAGAGCAATTTGGCAGGCAGTATCTAGTAAAGCTAAAGATATGTACACCCTTCAACCCTGAAATTCTGACCCTGGGTATGAACTCCAAAGACATTCTTACAGGTTACACAAGAAGATAGCATCATTCCTTAGTTTTACTATCAATAGGAAATGGGTGACTCAACTGTGGTATACTCATATAATGGAATCCTAGACAGCAGTTAAAAATGAACAAACTAAAGTTGCATACAGCAATATGAATAAAACTTAGAAACATCATTTTAAGTGAAGAAAACAACCTAAAATGGATGTGTACAGTAAGATATCATTATATATATAAAATTTTAAGGCCTACAAAGCAATGCTAAACATTGTTGATGGGTATGCTTGATATAGTAATGGGTATATACTAATGCATGGAAAATGAGCAGTACTAACTATAGAATAATGGTCATTCCAGAGGGCAGGAAAGCAAATGGGATCAGGAAAAAGAACACAGAGGCCTTTGGGCTTATTTCTTAAGCCATGGTGGTAGGTACCATTAAAATGGGATTGTAGAGGCACCTGGGTGGCTCAGTCAGTTGGGCATCCAACTCTTGATATTGGCTCATTTCATGATCTCCTGGTGGTAGGATCAAGTCCCACATCAGGTTCTGTGTGGGGAGCCTGCTTGGGATCCTCTCTCTCCCTCTCTCCCTCTGCCTCTCTCACTCTCTCTCTCTCTCCCTCAAAATAAATAAATAAACAAAAAATAAAAATAAAAAAATTAAAATGAGAATTGTGGAAGACAGAGACTTAAAGAGGGTGATAGTCTGTGTCTAGGAGCAGAGAGGAAGTGGGGACCAGGAGGCATACCAGGCATCAAAATCCATTAAAACAATTACATAAAAATATGATTGGGGCACCTGCCTGGCTCAGTCTGTAGAGCATGCAACTCTTGATCTTGGGGTCTTGAGTTCAAACCCCACATTGGGTGTGGAGCCTACTTAAAAAATTGTTTTTAATTAAAAAAATTTAAATATGATTTCTTGATATAAAGAGATGTTAAAAACATATTAGTAAAAATTAAGTGTACAAAACAGTATAATCTCATCAACCCCGTTTTATAAGGCATAATATATAGGTGTGAAGGGGAGAGAATTGGAAAAGAATATAGCAAAATGGCACTACTGCTTAGGGTAGGAGGATGATAAATGCCTTTTATGTGCTTCTTCACATTTATCATATTATCTTTTTGTTTCTGAAACAAATACAAACTTCTTATATAAGATACTCTTTTTTTATTTTTTTTAAAGTTTCTTTATTTCTGAGAGAGAGAGAGAGAGAGAGAGAGAAAGAGAGAGAGCATGAGTGGGGGAGGAGCAGAGAGAGGGAGACACAGAATCCAAAGCAGGCTCCAGGCTCCGAGCTGTCAGCACAGAGGCCGATGCGGGTCTCAAACTCGCGAACTGCAAGATCATGACCCGAACCGAAGTTGGATGCTTAACCGGCTGAGCCACCCAGGTGCCCCTTATATAAGAAATTCTTAACGAATGTCAATACTACCCAAAGCTATCTGTACATTCAATGCAATCCCAATCAAAATTGCACCAGCATTCTTCTCAAAGCTAGAACAAGCAATCCTAAAATTTGTATGGAACCACAAAAGACCCCAAAGAGCCAAAGTAATTTTGAAGAAGAAGACCTAAGCAGGGGCATCACAATCCCAGACTTTAGCCTCTACTACAAAGCTGTAATCAACGAGACAGCACGGTATTGGCACAAAAACAGACACATAGGCCAATGGAATAGAATAGAAACTCCAGAATTAGACCCATAAAATATGGCCAACTAATCTTTGACAAAGCAGGAAAGAATATCCAATGGAAAAAAGACAGTCTCTTTAACAAATGGTGTTGGGAGAACTGGACAGCAACATGCAGAAGATTGAAACTAGCCCACTTTCTTACACCATTCACAAAAATAAACTCAAAATGGATAAAGGACCTGAATGTGAGACAGGAAACCATCAAAATCCTAGAAGAGAAAGCAGGAAAACCCCTCTGACCTCAGCCGCAGCAATTTCTTACTGGACACATCCCCAAAGGCAAGGCAATTAAAAGCAAAAATGAACTATTGGGACCTCATGAAGAAAAAAAGCTTCTGCACTGCAAAGGAAACAATCAACAAAACTAAAAGGCAACCAATGGAATGGGAAAAGATATTTGCAAATGACATATCAGACAAAGGGCTAGTACACAAAATCTATAAAGAACTCACCAAACTCCACACCTGAAAAACAAATAACCCAGTGAAGAAATGGGCAGAAAACATGAATAGACACTTCTCTAAAGAAGACATCCAGATGGCCAACAGGCACATGAAAAGATGCTCAATGTCGCCCCTCATCAGGGAAATACAAATTAAAACCACACTCAGATACCACCTCATGCCAGTCAGAGTGGCTAAAATGAACAAATCAAGAGACTATAGATGCTGGTGAGGATGTGGAGAAACAGGAACCCTCTTGTACGGTTGGTGGGAATGCAAACTGGTGCAGCCGCTCTGGAAAACAGTGTGGAGGTTCCTCAAAAAGTTAAAAATAGATCTACCCTATGACCCAGCAATAGCACTGCTAGGAATTTACCCAAGGGATACAGGAGTGCTGATGCATAGGGGCAATTGTACCCCCATGTTTATAGCAGCAATTTCAACAATAGCCAAATTATGGTAAGAGCCTAAATGTCCATCAACTGATGAATGGATAAAGAAATTGTGGTTTATATACACAATGGAATACTATGTGGCAATGAGAAAGAATGAAATATCGCCTTTTGTAGCAACGTGGATGGAACTGGAGAGTGTTAGGCTAAGTGAAATAAGTCATACAGAGAAAGACAGATACCGTATGTTTTCACTCTTATGTGGATCCTGAGAAACTTAACAGAAGACTATGGGGGAGGGGAAGGAAAAAAAAAAAAGGTTAGAGAGGGAGGGAGCCAAAACATAAGAGACTCTTAAAACCTGAGAACAAACTGAGGGTTGATGGGGGGTGGGAGGGCGGGGAGGGTTGGTGACGGGTAATGAGGAGGGCACCTGTTGGGATGAGCACTGGGTGTTGTATGGAAACCAATCCGACAATAAATTTCATATAAAAAAAAAGAAAAAGAAATTCTTAACAGTTTTTCTAAAACGTCCTCCTAAAGAAAACCCTTCCTTATCCCCTGCCGTGATCTCAACATGCCATTGTGGGGTTTCCCAAAGTGTGGAATGTTAGATGATTTGGGGTGGCCTTGTGCAGATTAAGCATTTCTTATATTCATAGATATGTTAATCTTAACATATGTTACAAAAATAGTTTCAATAAATGGCACTGACACAACTGGACGTTGATGTACAAAAAAAAAAAAAAATGAATCTAGACACAGACCTATACCCTTCCCCAAAATTAACTAAAAATGGATCACGGACCCAAATGTGAAATGTGAAACTATAAAACTCCTAGAAGATAAGGTAGGAGAAAAATAAGTTAGCACTTCAAACCCATGATTCAGTTGATACTCAAATTTTTTTAAATGAGATTCCTGCAGTGCAGGGGAGAGGGATTATCTTTTCAGTAAATAGTTCTGGGTCTGCAAGAAATCTATATGAAGGAAATGTCATTTAGACCCCTAATT
The DNA here is from genome assembly GCF_007474595.2 of Lynx canadensis. Lineage (NCBI taxonomy): Eukaryota > Metazoa > Chordata > Mammalia > Carnivora > Felidae > Lynx > Lynx canadensis. The sequence goes on from NC_044310.1 coordinate 26,230,589, forward strand.
CCCTATACACAGGTAGAGAATCAGTTCCAGGTATCCTATATTAAAGACAAAGCAACAAAGTTTCTAGATGGCCAACACAACAGGATCTCTTCATGACTTTGGAGTTAAAATATTTCTTAAACAGAACAAAACATTACCAATCAAATAAAAAAAATGATTGAAAAAACAGATTATTTTAAAATTAGGAACTTCTGTTTATCAAAGGACACCATTGGGAGAATAATTTTTAAAAAACAGAATTGAAGATGGTTGCAATATTTATAATCAAAAATAGATTCATTTTCAGAATATATAAGCCCTGTGAATCATAAAAAGATAGACACAAGGGCGCCTGGATAGCTCAGCTGGTTAAGAGGCCAACTCTCAATTTAGGCTCAAGTCATGGTCTCACAGTTCATGGATTCAAGTCCCACGTCAGGCTCTGCGTTGACATTGCATTCTGTCTCCCTCTCTCTGTTTCTCCCCTGCTCACTATCTCTCTCTCAAAATAAAAAATAAAAGATTTTTAATTAAAAAAAAAAAAGACCACACAACTGAAAACTGAGCCAAAGACTTGAACAGGCACTTCACAAAAGAAGATGCCAAACTACCTCACAAACATATGACAGAGGAATGCTTGTGGAGAACGGGCAGTTCTGTCCTCCTCAATCTCAGAGGTGATCAGATGGGTCCATGTACTCTTAGATTTTCAATCCATGGAGCTGTACATTCCATGTACACACATTTTGTGTACTTTTCTGTACCTACACTATCCTTCAGCAAAAATATTGTTTAAAAAAAGAAATTTGGGGGGCGCCTGGGTGGCTCAGTTGGTTAAGTGTCCGACTTCGGCTCAGGTCATGATCTCATGGTTTGTGGGTTCGAGCCCCACATCGGGCTCTGTGCTGACAGCTCAGAGCCTGGAGCCTGCTTTGGATTCTGTGTCTCCCTCTCTCTCTGCCCCTCCCCCACTCATGCTCTGTCTCTCTCTGTCTCTCAAAAATAAATAAACATTAAAAAATTTTAAAAATAAAAAATAAAATAAAATAAAGAAATTTGGGTAAAGAAATAAATAGCACTTTGGGGCTTTTGCTGACCTAAAGACAACTTAGCAACATAACAATGCACTGCATTACTTTCAAAAAGAAACAACAGAAAGACAGACCAAAAATAAGTAGAAAGGATTTCCTTTGAGGGGAAGAGTGAGAATAAGAGGGAGGGAATATGAATAAATATCAGACTTCTCTCCATCTATCTTTTTTTGTTATCAATCTTAATTCGCAAGCATGTGAATAATCAATACAATTTTTTTTAAGTAGGCTCCATACCCAATGCAGGGCTTGAATTCACGACCCAGAGATCAAGACCTGAGATCAAGAGCCAGATGCTCCCCTCACCAAGCCACCCAGCTGCCCCAATAATCAATACAATTTTAAAATAAATTATTTTTTTTTCAACGTTTATTTTATTTTTGGGACAGAGAGAGACAGAGCATGAACGGGGGAGGGGCAGAGAGAGAGGGAGACACAGAATCGGAAACAGGCTCCAGGCTCCGAGCCATCAGCCCAGAGCCTGACGCGGGGCTCGAACTCACGGACCGTGAGATCGTGACCTGGCTGAAGTCGGACGCTTAACCGACTGCGCCACCCAGGCGCCCCTAAAATAAATTATTTTTAAGAAACAATCAATTTTAAATTAAGTTCATAATCAAGGTATTACATACATACAGCAAAAATTATGACAGCATTAACATGAATGGCTAAAGTCATGCAGTAGGAAAGATTTCCAGGTGATTGGGCATGCTGTCACTGCCCATGTCACAACCATGGCAAACCTTGCTAATCTACCTAGGTCTTTCCCACTGAGCCTAGATTGCACCTCAGAATCCAAATCAACATAGGACTCTACACAGCAGTGACACAAGAGCTGAAATATGCTTGCCATCCCTATCTGATGATATCAGGTCTCAAAGAAGTAGGTCAAAGCAGTCATAAATCCACCTAGGTCTCCTGACCCTTCATGTCACTAATGTGAAAGCTGAGCATGAGACAGAAGGAGTGGCTTTCCCAAGGACACACCAGGAATTTCATTTTCCCTCTGCTACGCCATCACCCCAGCCTTAGCATTTCAGTCTAAAGAATGGAGCCCCCTGTGCTTCTGTCATCATGTTCAGCTGAGTAGAGAAGGCAGACAGAAGCAGTCAGCTATGACAAGCTCTTCAAGAACTCCCAGGTAAGAATATCACAGCTCACCCTTGCATCAAGCCTTTTCCTGAATCCAGAGTTTTTCCCTTCCCTGAACAACCAGGCCACTTTCTTCCCTAACCACCACCACCACAGAGATGTCTTGTTGAATCACAGTGGTGATCTTGCTATTTCTCCGCTCAGAAATTTACCATGGCTCCCTATGTCTTCAGTCCCAACCCTTAACCTGCTATTCTAAATAGTTTGTGATGAGACCCCAAACTGCCACTCTTTGTTAATATCAGCTTACTGCCCCTATGACCTCCAGCTTCATCTACCTCCAGATCTGTGTTCATGCTGTTCCAACTGCCTTGTCCTTTCAGTGAGTCCCAGAGAGTGAAACAGGGATGCTTTAAAGTTGTGCTTCCATGCCCTGGGATGAAGCTGACCCATGGAGTGTGGCCAACAGTCTCCAGCTGAGAGGAAAAAGGGTTCCTGGGACTGAAGCCAGGTCAAACAGTGGAAACTTTCTCTTGATCATTCTCAACCTCCTTTAGATAAAGGACCCTTTGAAAATCTGATTAAAACTATGGACCCCATCCCTAGCCAAATACACCAAACACAACATTTTTCATTTAATATCAAAGGGCAGGGAGAAGAGACCCCAGCTTAAGAATCATGCCCCATGATGTTATAATAGCAGTCAGTCACCGTTTCTTTTGTGTTTATTATGTGTCAGGAATGTCCTAAGCACTACAGGAATTACCTTATTTAATACCCTCAATACCACCATGATTAGTGCCAACTTTGCAGACAAAGAATGAAGGCACCGAGAGATGGTAGGCACAGAACCAGAATTCAAATCCAAGTCTTTCTGACCCCACAGACTTCTTAAACGACTCACCAAAGTTTTTGATTCCGCACCAACTATGTCAGAATTTCCTGGGCCTATCGTTTAAAAGTGCAGGTCACCAACCCCATGTCAAGTCTAATGAATCAGAACCTCAGGAGATTCTGCATTATTTAACAAGAACCCCCCAGTTGATTCCCAGTACCCTAAGACTGGAAGTTGCCACATACACTGGACTGTCTGCCCCAATAAGTGGTGGCTGAGTGGTCCAGCTATTATGAGTGTGTAACAAATTACCCCAAAACTTAATGACATAAAGCAACCACCAGATTATCTTGCTCCCACATTTGTGGGTCAGGAATTCAGGAGAAGCATCACTTCTGCCGGACTTTATTGGTCAAAGCAGTCCCAAGCTGGCCCAGATTCAAGAGGAAAGGAATTAGACTCCACCTGTTGATGGGCATGACAAGGTCCCATTGTACGCAAGCACATGCAATGGGAGCTGGTGTTGCGGCCATCTTTGAAAAGGGCAATCTGCCACTCGAAACCTCTGCTCACCTGCAAAATCGCATCAGATCGACCAGGCTGCTTCCGTGCACAGCCTAGAGAGAACAATGCTTAACATTCATCAAAGTCACTTTTTTAACAGGCTTTCCCAGGCTTCATGGTTCACCCTTTCTGCTTCAGGAAGAGCCACAGTAGCTGCACCACACACCTCAAAGGCCACTCTCAGGAAGTGCCCTCTGTGACAATGCTTTCCCAGCAGCTCATGATCTCACAGACTAATACAAAAATATGTGTTCACCCAGCTTTCTTCTGCACTCAGGTGGCCTCACCTAGGACAGAGGGTTAAGTCTAATGGGAGACCCAGAATCAAAATGAAGAAGGTTCAACAAGACATCATGGGTAGAGAATGTAAATTGGTAAAAAAAAAAAAAAAAAATTTTAAATAAACCTTTTCAAAGGGCAGCTTGGCCACATGTATCAAAATGTAATATGTGCATATTCTTTGACCCAGCATGTCCACTTCTAGAATTTAGCCCAAGGAGGTAGCGGCCCAAATGTGAGAAGACATTTGCATAAGCAGGAACACACAGTGTTGTTTATGATGGCAAAAAATTGGAAGCAACCTTTCCACCACAGGTTGATGATATCAGGCAAATAAATTGTAGTCCATTAATACTAATTTTCAAAGAATGATGTAGATCTATATAGACTGATATGGAAAAATCTCCAAAACATATGGTTAAGTGGGGGGGGGGGGGGGGATTATTCGAACAGTACATATCATAAATCATATTTCTATAAAACTCTTTGTATGCTTCAACCCAAAGAGAGATGGCTGGAAGAAGGCCCGCTGGGTGATAGCATTTGGTGCGAATTTTGCTTTCTTCTATTTTCATTTTACAAGACAAGGACACTGTGGCACATAAAGCTCAAAGAGTTTCCCCACCATCACACGGCCAGTGAATGGCAAAGATGGGAGCCAAACCCAGACAGTCTCCAGAGTCCATGCTCCTACCCGTGAGGCTATCCTGCCACTCTGCAGCAATTTGATATAGCATTTTTACCAAAACAATAAAGCTCTTTTTTTTTTTTAAGTCACCAAATTAGCCTTAGGAAGCTTTAAGTTTCCAGAAGGAGCCACCATGGGTCCCTACAGAGGATTCTCCTACCCTTTCAACCCAGCTAAGTGTGCAGACAGAATTCCTCCTGGGAGAGGTCCAAGGGTCGACAAGGTCTGTGCCAGGAAGCCCCCCGGTGCAAACGGGATGTTAAGGAGACCCAGTGGGAGGTTTCCCCCTTTGGGTGGGAATGTGGCGGTCCTTCAGGTCTGTGAGAGACCAAAGGTCAAGAAAGAGACCCCCTAGAGCCTGCAGACCCAAGCCACAGCTCCTGCCCACCCCCCTGCAAGGCCAGAAAAAAGTTATTATGATAAATATCTGCTTCAAATGAGACCTTGATGGCTAGAGAGTGAGATCACCAGATAGGTGACATCAGAGGAACTCTTCGTATCCTTGGACTCAGGCAGGCCCAGCAGGAGCTGCCGCGTGAAGGACGAAAGGAGTCTCTAGGGGAAACTCATCCCAAGGGAAGGGAGAACTGAGGCCCAGAGCTTGCGCCAAAGATGAGGATGGGGACGATTCTGAGCACAGCTCTACTGTGTGCCCCAGAGCAGCCCCAGTGCCCTTGTGCTTAAGACCCGGTACAGGTGGCCCCATAAACACAAGCTGAAGTCTGAGGAGCTGTTTCTCTCCTATACCCCAGGGTCCCTTCAAGCAGCAGAGTCAGCAGCCACCCCTCAGGGCCCTTGGTACACACAGTGACACAGGAGTTGTGGCCACCTTCAGCCTAAGGGACACAGCTGACCCTTTGCGCTTCAGTAGGACTGGAGGAAAGTGGTGGATGCTTGTGGTTGCCAAAGGCACGTGAGGCGTCCTGAGGATCCCAAACAACGTGGGAAGGGATTTGCGGTATCAGGAGTTGGCCAGACCAGTGAGGACTTGGTTAGCCCCAAGGAGAGTATGTAGTATGAGAAGCAGAGGGTCAAGTGCAAAACCTCAGTCAGACAGGAGAGAGACTAGATGTACGATCCTGTGTCCTAGGCCTGCCCTGATGAGGAGGGGGATCTGCTTCCCCCCACTTGGTTGTCCCTTTACCATCCTCCACCCTTCCTCTTTCTCCACTCTTTTTTTTTTAATTTTTTTAATGTTTATTTATTTTTGAGAGAGAGACAGAGTGCAAGTAGGGGAGGAGCAGAGAGAGAGAGGGAGACCCAGAATCCAAAGAAGGCTCCAGGCTCCGAGCTGTCAGCATAGAGCCTGTCGCGGGGCTCGAACTCACGAACCTCGAGATCATGACGTGAGCCGATGTTGGACACTTAACCAACTGAGCCACCCAGGCGTCCCCCTCCTTCTCCACTCTTAACGCCTCTCCCCAGGTCACTTTCAATGCCCCCCACATGGTTTCAGAGCCTGGGTCTGTGTCTTCCTTCCATCAGGAGTCCGGAAGACTCAGATGGAGCTGCCAAGCTGGAGGCAGAAGAGATCTGAGTCTGGAAACTTTCCTTTTAAAGCAGAGCAAGAAACAAATGGTTCTCCAATCCACCAGGATCGCCTTGGGTTGGAAATTTAAAATGCATTAAGGTTGAGAGGCCCATAAACATGTCATAACACGCTCTGCAAGCTGCTGCCTCTGTGACTCGTGGGCACGGGAGCCCCGGAGGGCACAGGCAGGCATATTTGCCACACGCAGATGGCCACACACATCCATACGTGCCCATCCCTGGAACACACTCCCTCCACACCTGTGCATGTATGTGCATGCACTCTCTCCACGGACAGACACACGCAGCTCTGTGCACACGGTCCCCCAAACGATGTCCGTACAAAGCCCCTGCACACACACTCACCCCTCACATAGGAAGAGATGTGTAACTACACTCAGCCCTACCCGTGTGCATAAATATACATACCTGCTGCACTCACACACGCACACAGGTTTACACACATAGTCACTCCACAGACATGCACACACCTTCACCATGCACATGCACACACATGCGTACACACATACCTCCACATTTATACACATCTCACAGAGATAAGTGCAGACCCCAGGTTCACCCTGGGTGGGAGGCAGACATTCTCCCTCCCCACGCACAGACACACACAGATGTACACACTCACACACACTGATGCCACCCACATCTACACGGATGTGTGGGCACGTTCAAATGCACTCATCCAAAATATAGACATTCATACGCATACACGCTCATCCCACACCAAATGTATGCATTTACTTTACCCAAAGCAAAGATGTGCACAAACATGAACGCACACCCACCCGCAGGGAGTGTGTATACATATGCAGCCCACAGAGACGCATAATCAAATAAACATTTAGCATTCCTATAAACTTCAACAACCATCTGGGTGACCATCCAACAGCCTGGACTCTGGAGTGTTTTAAGCTTCTCTTCTCTGAAAACACCACCATTTGCCAGTGGCTCAACCAAAAACCTGAACATCACCCTGGATTCTACCATGTTCCTCGCCCTCCACAGCCAGGCCATTTGTGAAGGTAACCATTTCCGTCATCTCTGAAGCCTCCTCCCCCTCCGAGGCACCGTCTCTCACCTGCACCACTGCTACAGCCCCCTCCCAGCTGTCCTCATTTCTGCTGTTGCCACCTACAATCCATCCTTCACGTGGCAGCCTGGAGAAAGGACCTTTTGGTGGCTTCTATGGCACTTTAAATAAAATGCAGACTCCTTACCAAGCCTGCAAGTCTGCCTGACCAGACCGCTGTCTCTCATGCCTGGACCTCACCTCACACACCTGCTGCCCACTCACCATACTGGCTTCCTTTCCCCGTCTCAAGCACACCAATCCCCTCAGGACCTTTGCACATACCGCTCCCTCCACCGGGGATGATCCTCCCCTGCCTCTTCCTTGGCCTACACTCACCGTCTCCATTGAAATGTCACCTGCACAGAGATGGCTTCCTTAATTATCTAATCTCAACAGTATGCTCCCCATTATTTGCAATCCCCTGTATCTTGTTTCCTACGTAGCCCTTACTGCCACAAGCAATTTCTTTACATTTATTGTCTGTCTTTCCCTCTAAACCTGCACTGTCCAATAGAGTAGCCACAGGGAGCTATTTAAATTGAAATGAACCAAAATTAAATTAATTTAATTTAAATTAAACCAAAACCCAAAATTCAGTTCCTCCGTCCAACTGGCCACATTTTGAGTGCTCAGAAACCACAGGTGGCTAGTGGCTGTTCTACTGGACAGGGTGAGCGTTTACATCATTGCAGAAGGTTCTCTTGGATGACATTGCTCTAGCATGCAGCTTTGAGAGGGCAGGGCGATGGCTCTTCTACTCACCAGTGTTGACTCTGTGCCCAGCATGCTGTTTGGCCCACGGAGGGGCTCAGGAAGTATTTACTGAATAAACTCACACATGTGCACACAGTCATAAAAGGAGATACGCCCTCCCATATATCAAAGACCCTACTCAAATGCCACCTCTTTCTTGAAGCCTCTTGTCATCCTTCTCCTTTCCCTTTCCCCCAGCCCCAAGCTTATACCTCTGTGACAGAAGGGTCCTTACGGGCCACAGAGCTGAGTTCACCACAGGCACCTTTATCTTCTCTGGGGTCATGTCCTCATGAAGCCCACTCTGTCCATCTCTTTAGGGACAGTAGAATAACTACAGTTAGTGCACAAGCCCTGGACACAGGTAATCCCAGGTTCACACCCCAGCTGTGCCTCTTACTAGCCATGACTTTGGGTCATTTGCTGTACCACTCTGAGCCTTGATTTCATCTGTAAAATGCACATAATGATGCCTACTTCACGGAAACACTATGAGGATCGAAAGAAATACCATATGTGAAAGATGTCACACAGTGTCGCTTGGGGGGGCATTGCCTACCTCAGCAGAAGTAGGACTCATTTACATCCTGCCAGCTCTCTACACAGTCTTGTGTGGAAAGTTTATTCTCGACTCATTCCAGCAATGTCTGAAATTCTTTATAGATGAGGGCTGCAGGTCACTGCCCAGACAGCCTAATGATTAACTAGGCTCTGATCCCGGCCAAGTGGCTGCAATTCTGAAGCAAAACAATCAATGGTCGTATCTCAGTAATTAGTTTACATGGTACTGAAAGACTAGTGCTCCTACAAATATTTTGTTAAAAGGAAGTCATGATTACCACTGAACCCTAAACGTGGTCCTGCGATGGGGCGGGGTCGGTCACTGAGCTGCCGTCGGCCTTCGGGCTTGAGATTCTCCAGGTAGGCTGATGGAGGAAGAAGGTCTTGGGCAAAATAAATGATCCGATAGAGAAGAGCATGCCCCATGAGGAAGCAGCTAGCTCAGGAGGAAAAAGAAGGGGACCTCACGGGGAATTCAGCCATCAGGCAAAATACAGCATCGTGTGGTGGTAAACTCATGGCATCTGACACCAAATGGCCTGGGTCCAGTCCCAGCCTGCTCCTCACTGGGTGGGTGACCCTGACTGTATTACTTGTCCTCTCTGTTCCCTTATCTGCGAAGCAGGGATAACAGTAATACCCACTTCAATGGGGTGTTTGGGGGAGTATATTAGTTATTATTTAGAAAGTGCTTAACATGGAAACTGGTGCACATTGAGCTCTATCCCAGGGTCTGTTAAGTTGGTGGAGAGAGAAGTACTGAGATCTGGGCAACCTCTCTCAGCATGGCCCTCTCTTTTCCCCTTATCTCCTCACCAAAACTTTTTCCTATTTTCTTTAAAGTCCCCCACTCCCACTCCCCACCCCCACCCCAATTCTAGGCCGATTCCATCAGAGTCGCAAAGTGGCTCTAAAGGAAATACAGGAGACCCAAACCTGGGGAAAGATGCTCAGCCACTCGTCTCATTATCATCCAGGGGTGGGAATTCAGACGGCATCAGAGATCCCGGAAGGGTCCCACAGAGGACCAAGATATACTCAGAACGCTTCCTGAATGAGTGCACCTTTATTCAGTTGGAAATCTTGATGCAGCATGTAACTCTCGGGGTAGGCTTCACACATCCATGATTCAAATTTTTTTAATACTGAAATAACACGGGTACACTAGCAAAAACTGACTGCATTTCAGTACTTAACAACAATGCAGTGCACCAGAACATCAGAATATTAAATCCTTAAAAGTCTTAGAATCCCATTATCATTCCCAGATTTCATGGTCAAGGGCTGTTTGGGAAGGGCCTGTCCCCTGAGGCAGCCCCTCAACACTGTGAAGCCTGGGGCCAGGGGCGTGGAGCAGGGTGTGCAGAAGAGGGAGAAAGAGAATAAATCATTGAAAAAGACAGGTGGGTATCAGGCAGCATACGACCCCCAAAGATATTCACGTTTTAATTCCTGGGATTTGTGAATGCTACCTTACAAGGCAAAGGAGACTTTGCGGGGGTGCCTGGGTGGTTCAGCCAGTTAAGCATCTGATTTCAGCTCAGGTCATGATCCCACAGCTCATGAGTTCGAGCCCCATGTCAGGCTCTGTGCTGACAGCTCAGAGCTTGGAGCCTGCTTCAGATTCTTTCTCGCTCTCTCTCTCTCTCTCTCTCTCTCTGCCCCTCCCCTGCTCATGCTCTGTCTCTGTCTCCTTCAAAAATAAATATTAAAAAAAAAAAAGTATCATCCACAGACGATTTATTAAAAAAAAAAAAAAAAAAAGGAGACTTTGCAGATGTGATTAAGGATCTGAAGGTGGGGAAAGGATTCTGGATTTTCCAGGTGGGTTCAATGTTATCACAAAGATCTTTATAAGAGGAAGGTAGGAGGGTCAGAATAAAAGAGAAGATCCAATGACAGAAGCCAAGGTAGAGTCACAAGCCAAGGAATGTGGGAAGCCTGGAGAAGCCAGAAAAGGCAAAGCCACAGACTCCCCGCTAGAGCCTCCAGGAGGAACACAGCCTGCTCAGGCATTTTAGACTTCTGACCTCGAGGCCTGTGAGATGATACACTTGTTGTGTTAAGCCACAAAGTGTCTGATAATCTGTCACAGCAACAGTAGGAAACTAATACAGAATCCATAACAGATAGGCGGGCGATTAACTCAACAAAGATTTGTCAAAGGCCTACTATGTGTGCCAGGCACTGCTCAGGGCAAATAATAAATGAGTAAACCAAGTGGGATCATTTCAAATAGTTAAAATGGCATGAAAAAAATAAGAAAGGTGGGCGTGACAGAAAGTTACCCATTGCCGGGAGGGGCTACCTCAGGTGGAGCAGTCAGGGAAAACCTCTCCGAGGAGGTGGCCAGAGTGATGAAGAGCCAGCTGAGCTAAGACCTGAGAGAAGAGCATCGTGGACTGTGTGGTTCAACCTTGACTCCCCAACAAACTGCCCCAAAATTTAATGGCATAAAACAACAACCATTTATTTGCTCCCAATTTTCAAATTTGCTGGAGCTCCTGGAAAACAGCTCACCTCTGCTTCATGTAGCACCAGCTGGGATGGCCCACCTGGGGCTGGAGGGTACACTTCCAGTACGGGTCACCCATATGGTCCAACAAGCTGGTCCAGCTGTCAGCTGGGAGCTCACCTGGGGCTGTCAGCTGGCTGTGACAATTAGCCTCCACATGGCTGCTTGGGCTTCCTCACAGGATGGCAGCCGTGCTCCAAAAGGAAGGGAACAGACGCTGCCAGTCTGAAACTGGCATAGAGTCATTTCTACCACATTTTATTGGTCAAAGCAGCAGCAGTCCAACCCAGAATCAAGGGGACAGAGAAACAGATTCCATCTCTCGGAGAAGGGACAAATAATCTGCAGTCACCTTTCACCCACCACAGACACCAAAGGCACTGGAGTTGCAAAAGTTCTGAGCTAGGAATGACCTCGGTGAGTTTGGAGACAGAAGTGTGGCTGGAGAAGAAAACAAGCTGGCAAAGAGGAGAATGGTAGATGAGGTCAGAGAGGAGGGCAGCTACTGGATCGCACAGGGCCTGCAGGCTCTACTGATGAGTTTAGATTTTATTCCAAGGTAATGGGAAACCATTGGAGCAGTAAGTAACATAATCTGATAGACGGTTTTTTGGTTTTCGTTATTTGTGTGTGTGTGTGTGTAGTTTATTTATTTTTTTTAGTGTCACTCTTCATGCTGAGTGCAGAGGGGCGAGGGGGGGAAGCAGGTTGCTATAGTAGGACCATTCACTGAGATAGAAAACAATGAGAGGGCACACGGCTTGGTTTTAGCTGTCCACTTTTTCTTTTTGTGAACAGTGATAGAAGGGAGATTGGGGAAGAGTCTATTTTAGATTAGCTGCACCTGGGGAATAACAGAGAGTGGCAGTTAACAGCATGGGCCTTGGCCATTGTCAGCTTATGACCTTGAGCAGATAACCTTTCCTTTCTTAACCTTAGTTTCCATAAAATAGGGGATAATAATATCTATCCTATACAGTTATTGGGCAGCTTAAATTAATGAGGTTATTAATTCATTCCACAAATGTGTACTGAAGGCCAACTATGTACTAGAGAAAGATTACAATGACTGTACCTCCATGGAGCTTACAATCAAACACAGAGTGATACAGGTACATAAATAATTCCGTGCCTCACACACACACCACTGCTCAGTAGCTATTTTTATTGTTGCATTGGAGGGGCCTATGGCACCCTCAGGTGGAGAGTTGCAGTAGTCAGTTGGCTACTCATCCTGGCTATCTCTCTCTGCAGCTCAGTGGCCATTTATTGAGCACCTACTATGTGTTGGCCACTGAACGAGGCTCTTCCACATCCACTCTCCCTTCTCATCTTCCCCAGAGTGGAGCTGTTAGGAATTCAGGGTCTCAGGTGCCAGGCTGACTAATTTACACCAGGTACCCAAAGGGCTGTATGATCTGGCCCTTGAGGCATCACAGACACACAAGCAAGCAGTTTGTCACCCCTGCTTCTTCTGGAATCAGATCGTAGGACACACTACCAGTGTGCCAGGCTCTCTAAACTTTCCACTTGTATTATCTCATTACATCTTCACAACGGCCTTATGAAATAGGTTCTGTGTTGTCCCCCTCCCACAGATGGGAACACGGAGGCCCAGAGTTGCAAAACAAGTAATTGGCAGACCTGAAATTTAAACCCACACAGGCTGACTCCAGGGACCACTATCCCCTACTGCCACATAGCCATTGGTGCGAATCCCCAAATGTAAGGACAGTGGGAGACCCTGCAGCCTCCTCTGTTATGGGGGGAGGCACAGGAGGCTTCTCTGGGGCCAGCAAGGACCAAAGCAGCATAACGCTGCAGGAAGAAAATCAGCCTGGGAGTAAGAGCCCTATGGGGTCTGACTCTACCACGTCCTAGCTGCAGACCTTAGCAAAGAAACCTGGCTTCGCTTGGCCTCCGCTTCCTTTCAGTAACACCGAGATCATCATTCATTCATTCATTCAACAAATAAGTACTGAGAGTCTCTTACGTTCCAGGACCTGTGGCATACGCACTGTCCCCCGTCCTCATGAATCTGACATCCTAGCTAGGAAGACAGATGATAAAACAAGGCAACAGACAAATACAATATTTTCCAGCCGTAATGAGCACCGTGACAGAAATTAGCAAGGGGCTGAGAAGGAGAGGAGAGGAAGGGACTTGCTTTGGACAAAGCACCCAGCGGAAGGATAAGAAGGAGCTGGCCATGCAGAGAGGAGAAGAACATCTGGGCAGAGGGAGAAGAGAGGCAAGGACCTCAGGAAATTTGGGAACCACAAGAGCCCAGCGTAGCTGATGGGCAATGAAGGGATCACAGCATAAGATGCTCCTCAACTCTTGCCAGCTTGTCCTGAGCAGGAAAGAGGATGGTGCTTGCCAGACATTAGGCATGATGCCTGACATGCGGTAGACACTTAATAAATGTGAGTTCTCTCTCCCCCTCCCCCAGCCAGATGCTCTGGGCCCAGAAAGAGGCTCCTTCTCTGGGGTGGGTGGGGGAAGGGTGGCAGGGCAACCCCACCCCCAGCCATCTCGGGGTCCCCGAGCCCCGAGCCCGTTTGCCACCATCGAAGTGCACACTTTCTCTCTTTGTCTAATTATTCCTAATTGGGAGAAAAATTGTTTGGCAAATCAGCTGGCATCTCCTCAGCTCCGGTGTCCTAGCAACCCAGCTCTCGGGGGTGACATTGGGGAGGTGGCGCTCCAAGGCTTCCGCGCTGCAGGGAGACCGGGGCAGGGCGGCGCCAGGCTCCCCCGGGGTGACCTCTCCTGCGCCCCGGCCACCACTGCGCACTCCAGCGAGGCCAGCAGCGCTCGCACAGGCCAAAGCGGAGCCTCAGCCTTTCTGGAAAGCAGAAGGTGTCTCAGAAATAGATTTCTAATTTTCCAGCCACCTGCTCGGCTGAAAGATATTCTGGAGTTTATAATTACTTTTCAGGCACTTAACTAGAGTCTAGTTTCTAGGGCAACTTGATGCATCTCTTAATGTGTTTTTGGCTAAATCGCACCTTGCAGCTCAGCCGGGGCGGCCTGAGAGTGCCCTAGCCAGGCCCAGCGGAGGGTCCCGCATCCCGGGATCAGGCCTTTGAAGAATAGTGATACTGACCACAGGGAACTGGAAGGAGCAAATGTGATGGTGTGGGTCGGGCTCCTGGCGCCCCAGCACGTGGCCCTTGAGAATATTTAGCAGCCGTAGTAATGGGTCTAATGGAAACAGATGGCGTGGCCTCCACCCTCGGGGAGCATGCAGGCTCAGCAGCCGGGCCTCAAGGGCAGAACCACCCTCCATCGCCCAGGAGCTTCATGGCTGGGCTAGGATTTGAATCCCAACCGCTCCATTGACTGGCTGTGTAATAATGGCAAGTTACCCACCACCTAGGTGCTTCAGTCTCCCCTCCTGGGAAGTAGAGATAATCGTGGTGCCTGCCTCAGAGAGTTGTGATGGGGCTTAACACAGTTAATTCATGGAAAGCGCTCAGCATAGTACCTAGCTCATACAGAGTGAGCACTGAGTAAATAGTCTATTATTGTTATTATTGAAAAATCACAGAACAGCTCCTGGAGGGCCAGGAAAGTCCTGTGTGGGCCACAGGAGACAGAAATGGCTTCGGGGAACTCACAAACTAGAACAGAGGTCTCCCAGAGGAGGAAAATGTATACATATTATAACTTCTAATTTGTATTTTTATCTTCTCCTTTTTGATTTATATTTAATGTATATCTTACAATGTGTGTATTCTATAAATAAATAAATATATATTCAGGGGTCTCTCTCAAGAAGGTTCCAAGGACAGGGGAACATGGTTCAAAAAAAAGGGTAGCACAAAAAAAAAAAAAAAGGGTAGCACAGAGGGAGTAAAACAAATTATTTTAAATGAAAGGGGCCCTAGGTGTCATTTGACTCACCCCCACCCACATTTCATACGTGGGGACACTGAGGGCCAGAAAGTGGGTCACACTTAACCCAGAGTCATGCCAGAAACAAGGATCCCCCTGAGGGATCCACAGAAAGCCCATGAAGCAGGCCCTGCAAGCCTTCCAGGAGACAAGAGCCCCGTTGGCCGCACAGTCAGGAAGGCTTCCTGGAGGAGGAGCACAGGTACCAACCTTTGAGTGGAAAAGTGCAGTTCCACATGGGCAAACCAAAAACAGAGAAGCAGAGCCATTGCTTAGAAAGCCCCTCCCACTGGGCTCCCCAAGGGTCATGACATGGATGAACACCCCCACCAGAGCCAATTTCAGACATCAGGGGTTTTACAACTGGCAAATTTCCTGAATCTGTAACAATCTGTTGTGAGCTGGCGCCAGCATGCCCTGGAGGGTCTCTCACCCAGGTCATGATCATTTGACCCTGAGGCCTCCTCACTCTGAATTTCTACCTCCCCCTGGTCCTCCCCTCAGTCTCCCTTCTTCAGGAGAAAAAAAAACTCAGTCCACATTTTTGTTGCCTGTCTGTCTTCTTTGGCGCGCGCGCTCTCTCTCTCTCTTTCTCTCTCCCGCCCCCCACCCCTTTCTCTCAATGTACCTGGTCATTCTTTGACCTGGGATGGGGGACCACAGGGGATCTCCTCCCTGACTCCATATTTTGGGGTCTCTCTCTCTCTCTCTCAGTTCTGCCTACATGCATCTGGGTCTCTCAGCCTCCTTGGTACCTCGACTTCAGAGCATGTCTGTGGGTCCCCTTGGCTGTCTGTCACCTCTCTGGGCCTGTTTCTGTCTCCAAGTCTCTCTCTGGCTCTGAGTGTATGTGAATGGGGGCAGTGAACATCTGGGCTTCTCTGTCTCAGATGCTGTCTGTCTGTCTGCCTGCCTGTCTGCCTGACTTCTCTCTGGGCCACTCTCTAAGTTGGTGATTCTCAAAGTATGGTTCCAGAGCCAGCAGCATGACTTGGAAATCTGGTAGAAATGTGCATTCTTGGCCCCACCCCTGACAAAGATTCCCTCCTTGACCAAACTCCACTCAGTCTCCACGGAGCTCTTTTTCAACTAGGCCTCGATTTCCATGTTCTTTGTGTTGTCCAGATTTAGCAGGAATCTTGCTAAGTCCATTTAACCAGAACCCTCCCCACCCCCCCCCCCCACACACACACACGCTCACTAATCAGGTTCCTCAGCCTCCACCCACCCTCCCCCCAACCAGATGATGTCTGATCACCCTGGCCTGCCCCCAGCAAGAATCCTATCAGCCAGAATATCTCCTGACCCCTGATGTTTCCTCTCAGTAGTTTTCCATCCGCTGACCCCACCCCTGTGCCTTAGCTTTAAGTTTCCACTTGCCTATGCTGTATTCAGAGCCAAGGCCAATGTCTCTCATTGCGAAAGCCCATTTCAGGGGTCCCTACATCTATCCAGGTAGACTTCCAGCTAGAATAAAGTCTTCCTATCATGCTCCAACAAGCACCATTGAGTAGTTTCCTCTTTAAAACCCAAGACAGACTGAATCTGAAACTCTGGGAATGGGGCCCAGCAATCTGTGTTTCTAGAAGCCCCTCCAGGTGGCAGGATGTTTCTGATACAGGTCAAGCTTAAGCACCAAGGCAATCTCTCTTCATGGCTCTGTTAGGAGGAGGGGGATGGCAGGGGACTCCGACCTCTTGGCTTTGTCTGTCCCTGTGTCACTCACTCTCCTTTGTAGGTCCATGTCTGTCTGTCACACCCAAGGCCATTGAACAAAAGGCAGCTGGTTTCCACGGGCGTACTGCATTTGCTGTCCCCTGTCCCCAACAGCGTGGTCACAAACAAAGAACAGACAGCTCAGAGAAAGAAGGCTGCCCAGTCTGACTGGCCCCAAAGCCTGGGAAGGCTGCTGGGGATTAACTGGGAACTAGCTCTGCTTCCTCTGCTGGAGGTGATCACAAGACTGTGGCCGCATCAGCTAGTACAGTGGCTCCCTCCCCCTCGGCCCCCATGACCCAGGTGATTCTTTAAAGTTTTTTTTTTAATTTTTTAACATTTATTCATTTTTGAGAGACAGAGAGAGACAGAGTGCAAGTAGGGGAGGAGCAGAGAGAGAGGGAGACACAGAATCTGAAGCAGGCTCCAGGCTCTGAGCTGTCAGCACAGAGCCTGATATGGGGCTCGAACTCACAGACTGCAAGATCCTGACCCAAGCCAAAGTGGGACACTTAATCAACTGGGCCACCCAGGCACCCCACTACCCGGGTGATTCTAATGTGCAGAGGGGCCAAGTCCTAATGGAATCCTCATAACTGCCTTAAAGATGGAGATGGGAATTCCTTTTTTACAGTTGGAGAAACTGAGGCTTAGAGAGGGAAAGTGCATAACTAAAAGTGACATAGTCAGGATTTGAACCCAGAGGTGTGGCCTATGCTCTTCATTCCACTCCATGGGAGGCATCTTGCACATAACACTGTCATTCTCCATGGCTCACTCTCTTCGGGTCTCCCAGAATGGCTGTATGTTGCCCACTCCAGCCAACCCAATGGCACCCTTTCCCTTTCTGCCCCATTCTCTGCAGCTCTGATGGCCCTGGCCCCCTGCAGCCAGCTCTGCCCCTCAGAAATGGCTGACCTGTTAGAGGACCCCACCCAGGATGTGAACACTCTTCCTTGGCCTGCTTGCAAGGTTATTGTTATATCCCCACCAGGGAGGTTTCCGTCTGATATCTCCCAGAATGCTTCCCTCCATCCCTACTCCATGTAAATGCTCTGCTCCAAGTCCCCTGCTCTGCAACCTGGCCAGCAGACTTCACGTGATGTAAGGCCCTGTCCTCATCGCTGCAGGCCCACCACGAGAGTCTGCGCCGGTGCTTTGCAGCCACAACACTGAGAGCAGCACGATTCCCTGACAACAGATCCCCAGACCTTCCCATGGAAGTCCCCCCAAACCATGGGAGTGACCCCAGATCTGCAGGAGCCCGGACCCCAGCCCTGCTTAAGCTCAGATTTTCTTTGAAGATTCACACTTTCTTTCTGAAAGCCAGGCGAGCTTTACATCCTGCTGCATAATGTGTCAGGGTTTGTTTCGATAAAAAAAAAATAATGCCTATTGATTGAATTTTGACAAGGAACATGTATTACTTTTGTCATGTAAAATATTCAATTAACAAGTAAATATAATGCTTCTCCTTCCCTACTCTCAAGTAAAATTGATGATCCAGGGAGATGCTGGGTTTATTCTGTGGCCTTATGAATTCTCAACACAACTAGGGTGTCCCTAGGGGCATCCATAATGCATCCATTCTTTCTTTCATTTACCCATTTAACAAATACATTTGGAGTGCCTGTCCTGTCCCAGGCATGGGGCTAGAGTCTAGAAATATAATGATGAGTAACAGAGAAATGCTACCTGCCTCCAGGGAACTTCCTGTCTACTCAGGGGATCAAGATGTCAAAACACACACATACACATACACACACACACACACACACACAAGTATAATAACTTATAATAAATACACTGTAGAAAAAGCAAAAGGATGTACTGAGCAAGAATAATGGGGGTACTAAAATTGTTTCCAAGGAAGTGACATTTAAACTGAGACATAAAAGATGAATAGAAGTTGGTCAGGTAAAAAGGAGCAGTGGGAGAATGTTCCAGACATAGGTAATAGCCCATGTGAAGAGGGAAAGGAGACAGACCCAAAGCTTTCCAGCAGCTCAGAGATGAACCCTTCATCACCTGCAGCAAGAGCTCACAGGCCAAAAGCAGGAGCAGCCCCCCTCCCAAGCCCTGGAAGGCAGCCGGACGCTCTGCCAGACCGAGCTCAACTGCAGTCTCTGGGCACAAGGCCACCTGTGATCACACAGCCAGCATCCAGCTCAATACTGGCCCTGAGGCCGGACATGGAGCCAGGTGGGGTAAGGGCTGGTGGGACCCAGGGATGCAGCCCCGAGGGGGAGAGCACAGGACTGTGGTCAACTCTGACCATGGCCAAGCCCAAATGAATCCTCTAGGGCTTCCCTGATGTCTGGCAACAGCACCTTTGGGACACGTGGGCAGGAGGGAATAGCCTTTAGGTACTTAGGGCCAGCCGCCCTTCTGAGCCGAGGACTGGTCAGAGATTCTACCTAGTGCCAAGATCAACACCTCACTTTGTGCGCCAGTCGAGGGTCCCTGGCCCCCAGTCCTGACCTGCAACCCTGACACCTTTCCTGGAAAGCCAGTCTCCATAGGATTGGGGGATGCCCCTCTCCTGACTGGGCTGGGCCCATGTCCTGAGCCCTCGGCCACCAGGGCAGTGATGTGCTCATTCTGGGGTCCAGCACCCCCATACACACCATGTTCAGCCCAGCTGTTCTTCACGATGCTTCCCACAATCTGTCTAGAGGACTGGCTGGTTCCTTACGGACCCTGGCCTTCTCCCACTCGGACTATTGGCTGCTGTCTGGACTTGCAGCTTCCGTCATCCTTCTTCCTCTAGCTAGAGTGACCTTTCTAAAAACACAGATCTGATGGTGTTGCTTCCCTGCTCTGAACATTTCAGTGAACTTTCCATTGCCCTTAAGGTAAAGTCCAAGCTCCTTCATAAAAGTCAGACAAGTTCTGCATGCCCACCCCAGCCCCCATCTCTGCTCTCATCTTCCAGAAAGGAGACTTGTTGAGGAGGAAAGGGCACCGGAAGAGACGGGGGGGAAGAGTGGGAGGAAGAATGCAGAGGTAGGAGCACAAGCTGGAACAGCCAAACCTTTGGCCTGAGCGCCCCTCCACACCCACCCCCCAAGTCCCTAGCCCCCAGTCCCCAGCCCCCAGCCCCCAGCAGAGCTGGAACAGGGCCTCAGAGAAAGCTTCTACGCTCTGAAGGCCTCAGCAAGGGCTGGTCAGCCACAGCGAAGCCTGGGCCTCTGCTGCCACCCAGGGGCTGGATGGAGCAGCGCAGGCAGGAGAGCTAGTCTCGTGGCGTCCCGGAGGCGGAGCTCATCTCCCCAGGACTCAGGAATAGTGAGCCAGATCCAGTCAAGGGTGGGGCCAAAAGCAAGGGCCTCAGTCAGCAGTGACAATGTTGCAATCCAGTCTAATGGGTCCTAAACACACTTCTATTATGCATCTGTCATAATACTTTGTAATTTACCTGTTGCTGTGTCTGGCTCCCCCACTAGGCCCTGTAATCTGAGGTCTCTGCTCACAAAGCAATCCTATACCCTCTGGTCATCCAGCCTCTCCAGCTTCTTATCCCTTAGTATCCCCTCCTCTTCCCAAGCCACAGGGTCCTTGGGAACCATCCCCAAACAACCAACTTCAGTACAACTTCTGCTTCTCCACGTATACCCTTTCTACCACCAACACCAGATTTTTGTTTGTTTATTTATTTATTTTGAGAGAGAAAGAGAGAGAGAGAGAGAGAATCCCAGGCAGGCTCCGCATTGTCAGTGCAGAGCCTGACGCGGGGCTCAAACTCACAACCCATGAGATCATAACCTGAGCCAAAATCAAGAGCTGGATGCTAAACCAGCTGAGCCACCCAGGCACCCCCTCACCAACACCACGTTTGTTCACTCATTCATTCGTTCACTCATTCACCAAGTATTTACTGAGAATCTTGTAGGTGCCTGGCCCTATGCTAGACAAGCAGACGGATAAGGTCCCTCTGTCATGGAGTTTATTTTACTTAGGGCAGACAATCAGATAAATGAACAAATTTCAAGTAGCAACACACCAAGTGGTGTGTTAGGTAGCATTTGGAGAGTGACAAAGGGGAGAGAAATTCGTGGTCATGGAAGGTCTCTCTGATGCCAGGTTTGATGCTCGGATTTAAAAAATGTCCACTGTTGGGGCTCAGCGGGTGGCTCCGTCAGTTGGGTCTGACTCTTGATTTCAGCTCAAGTCATGATCCCAGGGTCCTGGGATTGAGCCCCATGTCAGGCTCCACAGAGTGTGGGGCCTGCTTAAGTTTCTTTTTTTCTTTCTCTCTCTCTCTCTCTCTCTCTCTCTCTCTCTCTCTCTCCCCTTCTCCCCCAACTCACACTTTCTCTCTTTCTCTCTAAAATAAATAAAATTAAATAAATAAAATATGTCCACTGCCTTCAAAAAGTAGAATCTGCTTTCCCTCCCCATAAGCCTCTTAAGTGTGGGCTGTACATTACTGACTCATTTCTAACAAAAGAATGTGGCAGAAGCAATGGTATGTGGACCCTGCATGACTTCCAAGAGAGGATATAAAAGGCATGTGGATTCCTCCTGACTCTACATCTTTCTTTCGGATCACTCATTCTAGGGGAAGCCAGTTGCCATGTCATGAAGATGCTCTAGCAGCCCCATGGAGGCCCACATGGCTGGGAACTGAGGTCTCCTGCTAAAATCCATGTGAATCCACCATCTGGAGTGTGGATTCTCCCATCTCAGTCAAGCCTTCAGATGACTGCAGCCTGTGCCAACATCCTGCCTCAGCCACATAAGAGACCCTGAGCCAAAACTACCTGGCTAAGCCACTCAGGGGCCAGTTCCTCCACTAGACACAATAGGCACACTGCCCAGGTCCCACAATACTTTCAGGACACGCAGAAATGTTTTGATTTCTATGAAAACTCAGAGAAAGAAATGTTATCACAAATATGTGCAGATTAAACAACATACTGCTGAACAACCAATGTGTCAAAGAGAAAAATCGAAGATACTTTGAGACAAATGAATATGGAACTATAATATACCAAACTGTGTGGGGTGCAGCAAAAGCAGTTCTAAGAGGTGAGTTCATAGAGATAAACACACATTTCTTAAGAAACAAGAAGTCTCGGGGCACCTGGATGGCTCAGTCAGCTAAGCGTCCGACTTCGGCTCAGGTCACGATCTCACAGTTTGTGAGTTCAAGCCCCGTGTCAGGCTCTGTGCTGATGGCTCAGAGCTTGGAGGCTGCTTTGGATTCTGTGTCTCCCTCTCTCTCTGCCTCTCCTCTGCTCATGCTCTGTCTCTGTCTCTCAAAAATAAATAAACATTAAAAATTTTTTAAAAAAAGAAACAAGAAGTCTGAAATAAACAACTTTGCACTGCAAAGAACTAGAAAAAGAAGAACAAACAAAGCCTAGAGTTAGTAGAAGGAACAAAATAAAAATTTTAGAGCAGAAATAAATGAAATAGAGTCTAAAAAGACAATGGAGAATATCAGTGAAACTAAGAGCTAGTTCTTGAAAAGGTAAACACAACTGACAAGTCTTTAGCCAGACTCAGCAAGAAGAAAGAGAGAGGACTCAAATAAATAAAATCAGAAATTAAAGAGGAGGGGCACCTGGGTGGCTCAGTCGGTTAAGTGTCCAACTCGTGGTTTTGGCTCAGGCCATGATCTCATGATTTTGTGAGTTCAAGCCCTGGTCAGGCTCTGTGCTGATGGCACGGAGCCTGCTTAGGATTCTCTCTTTTTCTGCCCCTCCCCCACCACGCTGTCTCTGTCTCTCTCAAAATAAATAAATAAACTTTAAAAAAAGAAGAAATGAAAGAGGAGATACTACAACTGGTACCACAAAAATACAAAGGATCATAAAAGACTCTTCTGAACAATTATATACCAACAAATTGGACAATCTGGTAGAAATGGATAAATTCCTAGAAACATACGACCTACCAAGATTGAATCATAATAAAATAGAAAATCTGAACAGACCAATTACTAGCGTGGAGACTGAATCCATACTCAAAAACCTCTCAACAAAAGCCCAGGATCAGACAGTTTCACTGGTGAATTCAACCAAACATTCAAAAAAGAATTAATGCCAATCATTCTCAAACACTACCAAAAAATTGGAAGAGGAGGAAATTCTTCCAAATTCAACTTATGAGGCCCTGATACCAAAACCAGATAAGGACACCACAAGAAAATTACAGGCCGATATCCCTGATGAACACAGATGTAAAAATCCTTGATAAAATATTAGCAAACTGAATTCAATAATACATTAAAAGGACCATATGCTATAATCAAGTGGAATTTATTTCAAGAATGCAAGGATATTTTGATAATGGCAAATTAGTCAATGTGATACACCTCATTAACAAAATGAAGAATAAAAATCATATGACCATCTCAATAGATGCAGAAAAGTATTTAATAAAACTCAGCATCCATTTATGATAAAAACTCTCAACAGAATTGGTATTGATAATGTACCTCAACATAATAGGGGCAACGTATATTGCTGTATATGACAAATCCACAGCTAACATCAGACTCAATGAAAAGCTGAAAGTTTTTCTTCTAAGATTAGGAACAAGACAAGGATGCCCACTTATGCCACTTTGATTCAAAATAGTATTAGAGGGCCACCTAGGTGGCTCAGTCAGTTAAGCATCCAACTTCAGCCCTGGTCATGAACTTGCAGTTCATGAGTTCAAGCCCCATGTCGGACTCTGTGCTGACAGCTCAGAGCCTGGAGCCTGATTCAGATCCTGGGTCTCCCTCTCTGCCCCTGCCCCTGCCCCGGTGCGTGCTCTCTCTCTCAAAAATAAACATTAAAATTTTTTTTTTCAAAATAGTAATCGAAGTCCTAGCTAGAGCAAGGCAAGAGAAAGAAATAAAAGGCATGCAAATTGGAATGAAAGAAGTAAAACTGTCACTATTTGCAGACAACATATTACATAGGTAAGTCCTACTAAAAACTCCATCAAAAAACTGTTAGAACTAATAGACAAATTTGCAGACTAGGCCCTGTAATCTGAGGTCTCTGCTCACAAAGCAATCCTATACCCTCTGGTCATCCAGCCTCTCCATCTTCTTATCCTTTAGTACTCTCCCCTCCTCTTCCCAAGTTGCAGGACACAAAATCAATACACAAAAATTTGTTGCTTTCTTATACACTGATAATGAACTATTGGAAAAAGAAATTAAGAGGGGCCTCTGGGTGGCTCAGTTGGTTAAGCATCCAACTCTTGATTTTGGCTCAGGTCATGATCTCACATTCATGAGATCGAGCCCTGCCTTGGGTTCTGTGCTGACAGCACAGAGCCTGCTTGAGATTCTCTCTCTCACTCCCTCCCTCTCTCTCAAAATAAATAAATACACTTTTTTAAAAAAAAAGAAGAAGACTGGGGCACCTGGGTGGCTCAGTTGGTTAAGCGTCCAACTTCGGCTCAGGTCGTGATCTCGCAGTCCGTGAGTTCGAGCCCCACATCGGGCTCTGTGCTGACAGCTCAGAGTGTGGAGCCTGCCTCAGATTCTGTGTCTCCCTCTCTCTCTGCCCCTCCCCTGTTCATGCTCTGTCTCTCTCTGTCTCAAAAATAAATAAACATTAAAAAATAAAAATATAAATAAATAAATAAATAAATAAATAAAAAGAAGGAGAAAAGAAAAAGAAGAAAAAAGCTTGAGGATATCATGCTCCCTGATTTCAAACCATATTACAAAGCTATAGTAACTAAAACAGTATGATATTGGCATAAAATGGACACATGGATCCATGGAATGGAATAGAGGGCCCAGAAATAAACCCATGCATGTATGGTCAGTTAATTTATTACAAAGGAGCCAAGAGCTGGGGCGCCTGGGTGGCTCAGTCAGTTGAGCGTCTAACTTGGGCTCAGGTCATGATCTCATGGTACGTGAATTCAAGCCCCGCATCGGGCTCTGTGCTGACAGCTCAGAGCCTGGAGCCTGCTTCGCATTCTGTGTCTCCCCCTCTCTCTGCCCCTCCCCTGCTCATGCTCTGTCTCTCTCTTTCTCAAAGATAAATAAAAACATTTTAAAAAATTAAAAAAACAAAAAACAAAAAACAAAGGAGCCAAGAGGCACCTGGGTGGCTCAGTCGGTTGAGCTTCAGACTTTAGCTCAGGTCATGATCTCACAGTTCATGAGTTTGAGCCTCACATCAGGCTTGCTGCTGTCAGCCTGTCAACACAGAGCCCACTTCAGATCCTCTGTCTCCACCTCTCTCCACCCCTCCCCCACTTACACTCTCCCAAAAAACAAATAAATACTAAAAAAACAAAACAAAACAAAGGAGTCAAGAACATGTGATGGGGGAAAGGACAGTCTCTTCAATAAATGGAGCTGGGAAAGCTGGACAGCCACATGCAGAAGAATTAAATTAGACCATTATCTTAAACCACATACAAAAATTAACTCAAAATGAATGAAAGACTTGAACATAAGACCCAAAACCATAAAATTCCTAGAAGAAAACATAGATGGTAGGCTCCTTGGGTCTTGGTGATGAGTTTTGAATCTGACATCACAAGCAGCAAAAGCAAAACTAAACAAGTGGGAGTACGTCAAACTATTTCTGCACAGCAAAGGAAATCATCCACAAATGAAAAGGCCACCTACTGAATGCGAGAAAATATTTGCAAATCATATACAGGCACACTGCCGAGATATGGCAGGTTCAGTTCCAGACCACTGCAACAAAGCTCGTATCACAATAAAGTGAGTCAAATGAATGTTTTGGTTTCCCAGTGCATGTAAAAGTTGGGTTTACACTCTACTGGAGTCTATGAAGTGTATAATAGTATTATGTCCAAAGAAACAATGTACATGCTTTAGTTTAAAAATACTTTATTGTTAAAAAATGCTAACCATCATCTGAGAGTTGTAATCTTCTTGCTGGTGGAGGGTCTCGCCTCGATGCTGACAGCTGCACACTGGTCAGGAAGGTGGGTGCTGAAGGCTGGGGCAAGTTCCTAAAATAAGACGTGAGTGAAGTTGACCACATCAGTTGACTCTTCCTTTCAGGAATGATTTCTCTGTAGCATATGAGGCTGGGTGATAGCATTTTATCCACAATAGAATTTCTTTCAAAATCGGAGTCAATCCTCTCAAACTCTGCCACTGCTTTATCAACTAAGTTTATGTAATAGTCTAAATCATTTTGTTGTCACTTCAACAATCTTCACGGCATCTTTACCAGGGGGAGATCCCATCTCAAGAAACCACTTTCTATGCTCACCCATAAGAAGTAAGCCACTCCTCATCCATTAAAGTTTTATCGTGAGACTGCAGTCATTCAGGCACATCTTCAGGCTCCGAGAGTAACAACAAAGATCAGTGATCACAGATAGCCACAGCAAATATAATAATAATGAAAAACTTTGAGATATTGTGGGAATTACCAAAATGTGACACAGAAGCATGAATGCTATTGGAAAAATGGGACCGACAGGCTTGCTCATTCCAAGTTTGCCACACACCATCAATTTGTAAAAATTATAATATCTGCAACATGCAATAAAATGAGGTGTGCTCACATCTTACAAGGGACTAATATCCAAAATATATAAAGAAATCATACAACTCATCACTTTAAAAAAAAAAACTGGTTTAAAAACAAGCAGAAGAGGGGGCGCCTGGGTGGCTCAGTCGGTTGAGCATCCGACTTCGGCTCAGGTCATGATCTCACACTCTGTGGGTTCGAGCCCCACGTCGGGCTCTGTGCTGAGAGCTCGGAGCCTACAGCCTGCTTCGGATTCTGGGTCTCCCTCTCTCTCTGCCCCTCCCCCACTCATGCTCTGTCTCTGTCTCAGAAATAAATAAACATTAAAAAACATTTTTTTAAATAGGCAGAAGATCTGAATAGACATTTTTCCAAAGAAGACCTAGAGAGACCAACAGGTGCGTGAAAAGATGCTGAACATCATTAATCATGAGGAAAATGCAAATCAAAGCTGCAGTGGGATATCACATCACACCTGTTGGAAAGGCTATTACCAAAAAGACAAAACAATATCAAGTGTTGGTGAGGATGTGGAGAAAAAGAAAGCTTTGTGCCCCGTTGGTGGGAATGTAACCTGGTGCAGTCACTGGGGGAAACAATATGGAGTTTCCTCAAAAAAATTAAAAGTAGAACTAGCATATGACCTAGCAATTCCAGGTCCGGGTGTTTATCCCAAGAAATCTAAAACACTAACTTGAAAAGATATGTGCCCCTCCATGTTCATTGCAGCGTTAGTTACAACAGCCATGCTATGCAAGTGTCTGTCAGTGGCTGAATGGATGAAGAAAATGTGATACACACACACACACATATATACACAACTCACTGTGAAATATTACTTAGCCGTAGAAAGGAGTGAGATCTTGCCATTTGCAACAACATTAAAGGACCTCAAGGGCATGATGCTAAGTGAAATAAATATCATGTGATCTCTCTTATATGTGGAATCTGAAAAAAATAAAATAAAAAACAAACAAAACAAGCTCATAGATACAGAGAACAGATTGGTGGTTGCCAGGGGCAGGGGGTAAGGGATGGGAGAAGTGAGTGAAATTTTTTCAAATTTGAAAAAAAAAAAAAAGAAGAGGGTAAAGGGAATTTGTATGAGCCTCTGATCAAATTATTTTTTTTTTGAGCCTCTGATCAAATTAAAGAGAACTACTTTCCCAAATTTAATTAGCTATGCATATTGCTATAAAAACCAAAAATTTTTAAGACATCTTACATCAAAGCATATGTTTTCATATAGAATATTAATATCTCCATCTTTATAGTAGCACAATCATAAAATATAATTTTTAATATTCTTTAAAGAAAGAAGGGGCCAGCAAGGGTCAAAGTACCTAAGTCCCATGAAAGTCCTAGTGTGGTCCCTAAGCTGCTCTTGAATTCCTGACTCACAGAAACTTTGAGATAATAAATACTTGTTACTTTAAGCTACTAAATTTCAGGGTAATTTGTTACATAGCAAGAGAGCACTAATAATACTGGCCTCATAAAGATCTGAAGGCAGAGCACTGCAGACAGGGGAGAGCAAGGCAAAGGCCCTGGGGTAGAAGTAATCCTGGCATGTTCAAAATGAACAGGAAAAAAAAAGTGTTACTTACCTCCTGAAGCCTCAGTTTTCTCATCTGTAAAATGGGGATGATGATTGTCACAGCTCCTCACTGGGTTGTTATTGGGATTGATTAATAGTATCTGACACAACTGTTTGCTATTCAGCCTCCTCTTGGCTTCTCTTTCTCCTCCTCCTGCCTAGACCTGATATCTGAAAGCCTGAGCCTCTTGCCACCCACTTTGGTCTTCTGCCCCCAATCTCCATCAACACGCCCAGCAGCTGGAGGTCCAGAGACGCTTACAGACAAGATTCTGAGCTCAGAGAAATAGGTATGCCACAGATGGGAATGCGAGGTGTTCCAGTTTTGCAGCTCTCCCCTGAAATCCCTGCCTTCTTTGCCCCTCACCCACTTGCTAACTCCCTTAGAGCCAGTGAGAGTCTCCTACAATTCTAGAAGATTCCAGATTGTCAGACAAAGCCCTTAGTTTCCACCAAAACCCTCCATTTGCCCACACATCCACCTGTGCTCTGCTGGGGAGGGGAGAAGCCCCTCTCCACCACTGTGACGGCATCAGCCCCAAAGCAGGGCCACAGCGCAAGGTCTCAGCCACAGTGGTGGGGGAGGGCTGGAGTTAGTTTACACGCACGCGCAAGCACACACGTTCCTGTACTTTGAAGCCCCTCCCTGCCCTTGGGTGGAGTCCTTTGTGTACCATCACAAACAAGTTTGTGAGTGAGAGCGTTGGAGTCAATAGTCCGTGAACTGGCTGTGTTGCACACACCTCCGTCACTGCTGGCCACAATCTCTGTCCCTACCAAGTAGGCACACCATATTCTAGACTGGTAATAACAATAATAATTATAATCAGTAGTGGAAGGGTGCTTCCTCTCCTCCAGGCGCTGTCCGAAGACCTTCACAGCAACCACATGAGGAGTGCACCATTGTTATCTCCAATGATGTACTGAGAGCACAGAAAGATGAAGTAACTTGCCCAAGGCCACACAGGAGGAAGAGGCGATTCAAACCCAAGCAATCATCGGCAGAGAAGAGACGGTGCCATACAGGCCTGCGTGCCCTACCCATTCAGGCCTCAGCTGCCTGGATCCAAGGATGGCCGGTCCACGAGATGAGGATCTGGACCAATCAGTTGCTCCTTTAGCAGAAATGGGATCGGTGGGCACAGAGGCCAAAAGAAACTGAGCTTCCCCACAAAGTAAAGACAAGGGGACAGCCTTCAGGGCCGGGAGTCAGAGAGGACAGAGCAGCAATTCAGACAAAAGCAAAGATGAAATGACCAAGAAGCTACCAGAAGAGGGGCCTAGAGGCAACCTCAGGCTGCTGGCTCCTAAGCTCCAGGTTGCTGGAGACCTGGTGGCTGAGCGACTCCCGCCCCCAACCCAGAGATCTGGAGCCTCTCCTGCATCTACAGTAAGTCTCCTTTGTGGGGCAAGCTTCGAAGAAGTCTCCCATCCTGGCTATCAGAAAAGCTCTGACCAGGGGCGCCTGGGTGGCGCAGTCGGTTAAGCGTCCGACTTCAGCCAGGTCACGATCTCGCGGTCCGGGAGTTCGAGCCCCGCGTCAGGCTCTGGGCTGATGGCTCAGAGCCTGGAGCCTGTTTCCGATTCTGTGTCTCCCTCTCTCTCTGCTCCTCCCCCGTTCATGCTCTGTCTCTCTCTGTCCCAAAAATAAATAAACGTTGAAAAAAAAAAATTTAAAAAAAAAAAAAAAAAAAAAAAAAAAAGCTCTGACCAGAACATACTGTGCGGCCTTGGACAAGCCACCTAACCTCTCTGAGCCTCCGACTACTCCATGAAATGCAATTTTGTAAGAATTCAAATAGATACTAAGAGGTTGCTAGCACTAATAGGCCTAAAGGCAATGGCAGAGGTTATCAGAGCATTCTGGTGCTTCCCACTCCACTCCCCTGGTGAACTAAATCCTGAGTGAGCACAGTTTAGGCTCTGACTGGGGCCCTAAGTGAGTGGCACTGCCCTGATCGGGGTACCTCGTGTGCCACAAGACCCCGTGTGCCCCACCCGGGTGAGAATGCTGCCGTGGGGCTCCCGTACCCCTCTCCCCTCTGGGGCCCTGGCCTCTGCCCAGCCCTCATCAGCCTCCTCCCCTGCCCACACCAAACAGCTGGGATCTGCTGTGTTGTTGTGCTTTAACAAACTATTTGGGGATCACACAAAAATTACAAATAATAGTTCAGAGAGGTCCCACACGCCCTTCACCCAGCTTCCTGTAGTAATGTTAACATCTTGCATAACCATGGTATCAAAACCAGGAGATTAACACCAGCACCATACTGAGCTTCGGTGACAGCATAGAGACGTCTCAGCCCAGCCCTGCCCTCGAGGAGTCACGGCCTCAGGGAGAACAGATATGGAAGTGAGACAGTCACCTTGTGATGAGGTCCAGAGAGAGGAGGCTCATCTTGCTGGTGGGGTGCAGAGCGGAAGCCCTTCATTCCAGCACAAGAGGGTCCCGGTCTGAGCCGAGCCCTGAAGGACAAGTCTCCAGAAGTCAATGCTCTTCCCCAAGTACTGGTCCAGCGCTTACTGAGGGTCCCTTTCCCAGTGAATTCTCAGGGAAGACAAAGGCCGAACCATAGAGGGAGACAAGACGAGGAGTCAGACAGACAGGGGCCGAACCCCCACTTTAACACTGTGCGACTCTGAGCAGGTGACTCAACTTTTCTGGGCTTCAGATTCCTTGCTCCTCCCATGCATCTCTCTCCATCTCTGTTTCAGACTCTGCATCTCGGGTCCTCTATCAGATGCAGTGTCTTCCTGCCTCTCGTTCATCTCGCCCAGTCTCTCTCAGCCTTGGCCCTCCCCCCATCCCAAGGCCCTTGGAGTCCCATTAATTTTGAGAGGCTGTCTGGATGGATTGCCGCCTGGCCCCGTCCTGGGGCTCAGAGAGCTGTGTAATTATCCACTTGGAGCTGAGGGGAAGCGATAACCAGTTCTCCCTCCCTCCTTCCCTGCTTGCCTTATGCTCATCCATTTTGCTCAAACATCCCCAGGGAAGCCGATTATGGAGGGGCCCACTGGGGGAGGTGGGATGGGGATCCTCATTACCTCAGACAAGGTCAGTGAAAGGGAATACCAAGGCCCTGACCCCCCCAGCCTGGGCCCTTCTGTCTGTCCCGGACATCACAACTTAATCTCTAGACCATTATCTACAGCCAGGAGCTCACTCCTGTGCCCCTGCCTTGTTCAGCCAACTTTCCCCGGGGCACCTGCTGCGTATATCCCACAGGTCCTCAAATTCAACACCTCCAACCTAAACACATCATCTTTCCTCCCAGCCCTGCCTCCCCCATCCCTACCCTCCTCCTCCCATACCCCACTCATTGTCACCTCAGCTAATGTGCCACAACCATCCATTTCTCTGTTTACCTCAGACCAGCAGGACCAGCTTCTGTGTCTTAAAACTTACCTGGGACTGGACCCCTTCCCCTGGACAGCCCATGGACCCTGCACATTGGCAGTGTCCCAAGTCTGATTTATATCATCTTACCTGCAATCTCCCTGCCTCTGTGACACCCCCCTTCGCAATCACAGATACCAAATTTCTCCACCTCCTCCTGATACCCCTACATACGACCCAATAGTCCCCATCCTCGGGCAGGAGAATGGACTTTGGAGTGGATAAGAACTGAGAGATAATCCCAGCTCCATCATTCCCTGACTGTGGCCTGGAGCAGGTCACTTCACCTCTGGCCCTCGGTTTTATAGTCTATGAAATGGGACTAAGGGGACCCACCTGGCAGGGCTGTTGGGAAGATAGGGTGAGAATATCCAGAATTACAATCTCAAATGACTATAGCACCAAGCAAGTAACATGCAGGAGTGAAGAGGCCTGGTGGGTGTGGCCAGACAGTGGATGCTCCATCAAAAGGGGACAGCTGTTCGTCACTCCAGCCATTGATGCCACAGGGGATATGGGCCTCGAATGGCCAGGACTTCCTAGTTCTCAACCATGTTTCCATGTGCAGTCTCCAGCTTTGTATATGTTGGCAATGAATTGAAATGTTTCTTTAGCACCACGAAGGCCAAACTGCCCCAGGGCACCAGTTTGTAATCCTTGATGTATGCAAGGGGTTGAGCCCAGTGCTGGCCCAGAAGAGTCAATAAACATTAATTCCCTAATCTGCCCTTCTTATTCACTCACTCTCTCAACAACCAAAAGTCTCCCCAAGCTATTCCTCCCATGCCGCCCTCACCCTTATCATCTTCATACAGCTCCTAGTGGCCAGCAGCCCCAGGCCACACCCCACCCAAGGTGCCTTGCCCTGCTGGGCTCCTCCCTGGACACTTCCCAGTCAACAAATCCTCTCCCTTTCATTTTCTCACTGCTCTTTCCAATAACATATCAAGGTGTGTAAGCAGTTATGATTGACCTCTAAAGTAGTAATTATCACCCCCCACCAAACAAATGAGGGAAGTGAGGTCCAAAGGGCGTGAGTCAGTCAACAAATACTTATTACACACCTACTATGCGCCAGGCTCTCTTAAATGGCAAGTCCAAGGTCACACAGAGTATTCTTGGTTGCAAGTGACAGAAACCTAAGTTAAACCTGCTCAGGCAGAAGCCAAGATGGCAGAACAGCATGGAAGTTTTCTGTGTGTCTCGTGTCCATGAAATACAGCCAGACCAACAATAAACCATCCTACACACCTAGAAAACCGCTTGGGGAATTAACACAACAACCTGCACAATCTGAGCCACAGAATTCAGCAGGTACACGGCACAGAGAGGTGAACTCGGGGAGTGAGAAGCCACGGCGGGCAGGGAGGTGCTTTTGCAGGCAGAGAGAGGACAGAGACGGGGGGGAGAGAATACGGGAAAAACACTCCTCCCCCCCAAAAGCAGCTGGAGAGAAATGGAAAATTGGAAACAGTCACAGGGACTAAACTAAAAAGGGAGAAAAAAGAGGGTTTAAATTCCATTAAGACTGTAAACAAGGGGAGCGCAAAGTCTGCAACTCCACAGCTCGATACCTGGTGCTGCTCTGGTGGGAAGGTCGAATCCCCAGGAACAGAGTGGGGTCTGGGAGGTTCTCAGGCCACATGGGGAAAGGCAGTCCCACTGCTGGAAGGACATTTGGTAGAGATTGTTGAAGCCACCTGGTCCCAGCAGACCCCAGAAAATGGCCACATTCGCTGGTGCTGGAACAAGGTCGTTAAGGGTGAAGCCTGGTGCCAGATGTGTGTTGTGATTTTCCATAATCCCTGAAACGCTGCTGCTACACTATCTCACGAACTTTTTCTGGGGCGAGCTGGCACCTGGCCGCAGTCTCGGGGCACCAGCAGGGTCCAGCAGGCGTTCCTGGATGCAGCCGGCATTTGGCCATTGCTTGGTGAGACCCTCCTGCAGAGGGGCAGAATGGGTCAAAGCCGCAGTCCTTCGGAAGTAAGGGGGCGGGGAAAACAGCCGCATCTGAGACAAAACGCGGGAGAGTTACTGCCTGGAGCTTGGTCACAGACAGTGAAAAAGCGGGGAGTGGACAAAAGCTGAAGACAGAGGACGGGTGTATGATTGCTGATCGGGGAGAACAGAGTTCCGATACTAGAGACTGGGTAGCTGGGTGCCGCCATTTTCACCGCTCCCGCGCATGCGCATAAGCACCTACAGGCACCAGAGCAATCCACCCCACTAGGCTAGCAGCGCCATCTAGTGGAGAGCAGAGCCATTACACTGAGACCCACCCAACTGAGCCAACCTCGCTCTTCAAGAACACAAGTCTCACCGCCTGCTTAGTTTATGGATTATAAAGCTCTTCATAGTCTGACTTCTAGGGGAAAACGAAGTAATTTCAGTCCTATTTCAATCTATTAGCAGGTCCATCTATTCAACTTCCTTTCTTTTTTTTCTCTTTTTCACTTCTTTTCTTGAATGCAGAAAGAGAAAAACTTCATTTTTACTTTCAATTTCTATTAAAAATATTTTTCTTTAATTTTATTACTATATTTTTCACTTTTATATAATTTTTTTCAAATTCTATTTTATGTCCATCATTTTATTTTAGTCTATTACAGTCTATTCACTTTTTCAAATTTTCAAACGATTTCCTTTTTTTTCTCTTTTTTCTCTTCTTTGTTTCTTTTCTTTTTCTTGAATACAGAAAGAGAAATTTTTCATTTTTATTTTTAATTTTTATTAAAAATATTTTTCTTTAATTTTTTCCACTATATTCTTTACTTTTGTGTAATTTTTTTCAAATTCTATTTTACTCCCATCATCTCATTTTAGTCTACTTCAGTGTATTCATTTTTTAAAATTCTCAAATGATTTCCTTCCCCCCTCTTTTTTTCTCTAATCTGTCAAACCACTTTCAACACCCAGACCAAAATACACCTAGAAGTAGCATCATTTATTCGATTTGTGTGTGTGTGTTTAATTTTTTAATTTTAATATTTTTTTAATTTTAATTTTTTTAATTTTAATTTTTCTACCTCATTAATTCCTTCCCTCCCTTCAAAATTAAAAAATGAAGGAAGTCCCCCGAAAGAAAGAGCACAAAGAAATGACCACCAGGGATTTAACCAACACAGATACAAGCAAGATGTCTGAACCAGAATTTGAATCACGATAATAAGAATACTGGCTGGAGTTGAAAATAGATTAGAATCCCTTTCTGCAGAGATAAAAGAAGTAAAAACTAGTCAGGATGAGATAAAAAATGCTATAACTGAGCTGCAACCATGGATGGATGCTGCAGCAGCAAGGATGGATGAGGCAGAACAGAGAATCAGTGATATAGAGGACAAACTTATGGAGAATAATGAAGCAGAAAAAAAGAGGGAGATTAAGGCAAAAGAGCACAATTTAAGAATTAGAGAAATCAGTGACTCATTAAAAAGGAGTAACATCAGAATCATAGGGGTCCCAGAAGAGGAAGAGAGAGAAATAGGGGTAGAAGGGTTATGTGAGCAAATCATAGCGGAAAACTTTCCTAACCTGGGGAAAGACACAGACATCAAAATCCAGGAAGCACAGAGGACCCCCATTAGATTCAACAAAAACCGACCATCAACAAGGCATATCATAGTCAAATTCACAAAATACTCAGGCAAGGAGAGAATCATGAAGCAGCAAGGGAAAAAAGTCCCTAACCTACAAAGGAAGACAGATCAGGTTTGCAGCAGACCTATCCGCAGAAACTTGGCAGGCCAAAAAGGAGTGGCGGGATATATTCAGTGTGCTGAATCAGAAAAATATGCAGCCAGGAATTCTTTATCCAGCAAGGCTGTCATTCAAAATAGAAGGAGAGATAAAAAGTTTCCCAGACAAACAAAAATTAAAGGAGTTTGTGACCACTAAACCAGCCCTGCAAGAAATTTTAAGGGGGACTTTCTGAGGGAAGAAAAGATGGGAAAAAAAAAAAAAAAAAAAAAAAAAAATATATATATATATATATATATATATATATATACCAAAAGCAACAAAAGATTAGAAAGCACCAGAGAACACCACCAGAAACTCCAACTCCACAAGCATCATAACGGCAATAAATTCAAATCTTTCAGTGCTCACTCTAAACATCAGTGGGCTCAATGCTCCCATCAAAAGACATAGGGTAACAGAATGGATAAGAAAATAAGATCCATCTATATGCTGTTTACAAGAGACCCACTTTAGACCTAAAGACACCTTCAGATTGAAAATAAGGGAATGGAGAACCATCTATCATGCTAATGGTCAACAAAAGAAAGCCAGGGTAGTCATACTTATATCAGACAATCTAGGCTTTAAAATAAAGACTGTAACAAGAGATGAAGAAGGGCATTATAGCATAATCAAAGGGTCTATCCACCAAGAAGACCTAACAATTATAAATATTTATGTGCCAAATGTGGCAGCACCCAAATATATAAATCAATTAATCACAAACATAAACTCATCGATAGTAATACCATAATAGTAGGAGACTTCAACACCCCACTCACAGCAATGGACAGATCATCTAATAAAACAAAAATCAACAAGGAAACAATGGCTTTGAATGACACACTGGACCAGATGGACTTAACAGATATATTCAGAGCATTTCATCCTAAAGCAGCAGAATATACATTCTTCTCCAGTGCACATGGAACGTTCTCCAGAATAGACCATATACTGGGACACAAATCAGCCCTAAGTAAGTACAAAAAGATAGAGATCATACCGTGCATATTTTCAGACCACAACGCTATGAAACTCGAAATCAACCACAAGAAAAAATTCGGAAAGGTAACAAATACTTGGAGACTGAAGAACATCCTACTAAAGAATGAATGGGCTAACCAAGCAGTTAAAGAGGAAATTGAAAACTATATGGAAGTCAATGAAAATGATAACACCACAACCCAAAACCTCTGGGACGCAACAAAGGCGGTCATAAGAGGAAGGTATATAGCAATCCAGGCCTTCCTAAAGAAGGAAGAAAGATCTCAGATACACAACCTAACCTTATGCCTTAAGGAGCTGGAAAAAGAACAGCAAATAAAACCCAAAACCAGCAGAAGACAGGAAATAATAAAGATTAGAGCAGAAATTAATGCTACCGAAACCAAAAAAAACAGTAGAACAGATCAATGAAACCAGAAGCTAGTTCTTTGAAAGAATTAACAAAATTGATAAACCACTAGCCAGTTTGATCAAAAAGAAAAAGGAAAGGACCCAAATAAATAAAATCAAAAATGAAAGAGGAGAGATCACAACCAACACAACAGAAATAAAAACAATAATAAGAGAATATTATGAGCAATTATATGCCAATAAAATGGGCAATCTGGAAGAAATGGACAAATTCCTAGAAATATATACACTACCAAAACTGAAACAGGAAGAAATAGAAAATTTGAACAGACCCATAACCAGTAAGGAAATCGAATTAGTAATCAAAAATCTGCCAAAAAACAAGAGTCCAGGGCCAGATGGCTTTCCAGGGGAATTCTACCAAACATTTAAGGAAGAGTTAACACCTATTCTCTTGAAGGTGTTCCAAAAATTAGAAATGGAAGGAAAACTTCCAAACTCTTTCTTATGAAGCCAGCATTACCTTGATTCCAAAACCAGACAGAGACCCCACTAAAAGGAGAACTATATACCCATTTCCCTGATGAACATGGATGCAAAAATCCTCAACAAGATATTAGCCAACCGGATCCAACAATACATTAAAGAAATTATTCACCACAACCAAGTGGGATTTATACCTGGGATGCGGGGCTGGTTCAATATCCACAAAACAATTAATGTGATTCATCACATCAATAAAAGAATGGACAAGAACCATATGATCCTCTCAATAGATGCAGAGAAAGCATTTGACAAAATACAACATCCTTTTTTGATAAAAACCCTCAAGAAAGTAGGGATAGAAGGATCATATCTCAAGATCATAAAAGCCATATATGAACGACCCAACACTAATATCATCCTCAATGGGGAAAAACTGAGAGTTTTCCCCCTAAGGTCAGGAACAAGACAGGGATGTCCACTCTCACCACTGTTATTCAACATAGCATTGGAAGTCTTAGCCTCTGCAATCAGACAACACAAAGAAGTAAAAGGCATCCAAATCGGCCAGGAGGAGGTCAAACTTTCACTCTTCGCAGGTGACATGATACTCTGTATGGAAAACCCAAAAGCTTCCACCAAAAAACTGCTAGAACTGATTCATGAATTCAGCAAAGTTGCAGGATATAAAATCAATGCACAGAAATCGGTCGCATTCCTATACACCAACAATGAAGCAACAGAAAGAGAAATCAAGGAATCAATCCAATTTACAGTTGCACAAAAAACCATAAAATACCTAGGAATAAATCTAACCAAAGAGGTGAAAAATCTATACACTGAAAACTATAGAAAGCTTATGAAAGAAATTGAAGAAGAAACACCAAAAATGGAAAAAGATTCCATGCTCCTGGATAGGAAGAACAAATATTGTTAAAATGTCAATACTACCCAAAGCAATCTACATATTCAGTGCAATGCCTATCAAAGTAACACCAGCATTCTTCACAGAGCTGGAACAAATAATCCTAAAATTTGTATGGAACCAGAAAAGACCCCGAGTAGCCAAAGCAATCTTGAAAAAGAAAACTAAAGCAGGAGGCATCACAATCCCGGAGTTCAAGCTATACTACAAAGCTGTAATCATCAAGACAGTATGGTACTGGCACAAGAACAGACACCCAGATCGATGGAACAGAATAAAGAACCCAGAAATTGACCCACAAATGTATAGCCAACTAATCTTAGACAAAGCAGGGAAAAGTATCCAATGGAAAAAAGACAGCCTCTTCAGCAAGTGGTGCTGGGAAAACTGGACAGCGACATGCAGAAGAATGAACCTGGGCCACTTTCTTACACTTTACACAAAAATAAACTCAAAGTGGATGAAAGACCTAAATGTAAGACAGGAAGCCATCAAAATGCCCGAGGAGAAAGCAGGCAAAAACCTCTTTGATCTTGCTCACAGCAACTTCTTACTCAACACGTCTCTGGAGGCAAGGGAAACAAAAACAAAAATGAACTACTGGGACCTCATCAAAATAAAAAGCTTCTGCACAGCGAAGGAAACAATCAGCAAAACTAAAAGGCAACCGACAGAATATATAGGGTTAGTATCCAAAATCTATAAAGAACTTACCAAACTCAACACCCAAGAAACAAATAATCCAGTGAAGAGATGGGCAAAAGACATGAATAGACACTTCTCCAAAGAAGACATCCAGATGGCCAACCAACACATGAAAAAATGCTCACCATCACTCATCATTAGGGAAATACAAATCAAAATCACAATGAGATACCACCTCACACGTGTCAGAATGGCTAACATTAACAACTCAGGCAACAACAGACGTTGGCGAGGATGCGGAGAAAGCAGATCTCTTTTGCATTGTTGGTGGGAATGCAAGCTGGTGTAGCCACTCTGGAAAACAGTATGGAGGTTCCTCAAAAAAACTAAAAATAGAACTACCCTATGACTCAGCAATTGCACTACTAGGTATTTATCCAAGGGATACAGGTATGCTGTTTCGAAGGGACACATGCACCCCCGTGTTTATAGCAGCACTATCAACAGTAGCCAAAGTATGGAAAGAGCCCAAATGTCCATCGATGGATGAATGGATAAAGAAAATGTGGCATATATATATATATATATATATGTATATATATATATATACACATATACATACAATGGAATATTACTCGGCAATCAAAAAGAATGAAATCTTGCCATTTACAACTACGTGGGTGGAACTGGAGGTATTATGTTAAGGGAAATTAGTCAGTCAGAGAAAGACAAAAATCATATGTCTTCACTCATATGAGGACATTAAGAGTCAAAACAGATGAACATAAGGGAAGGGAAACAAAAATAATATAAAAACAGGAAGGGGGACAAAACAGAAGACACTAATAAATATGGAGAACAAACAGAGGGTTACTGGAGGGGTTGTGGGAAGGGGGATGGGCTAAATGGGTTAGGGGCACGAAGGAATCTATTCCTGAAATCATTGTTGCACTATATGCTAACTAATTTGGATGTAAATTTTTAAAAAACAAAATTAAATTAAAAACAAAATCTTACCCACACACACAAAAAAACAAAAAACAAAAACACCTTCTCTGGAAAAGGGACCATGTAGTAGCTCTGTGCCTGCAGGAAGGGAAACAATGTGGCTGGGCTCCACCGGCTAAGGGAGCTGGGATGCAAAGGCCTTTCCCAGAACTTACTTGCTTCTCACTTGTTGCTGCTTCCACCAGCAGATCCAGAACATCTCTGTGTTTATCATCAGATGGACACTGCCCCTGTCCTGTGTTCAAATGCCCCTGGGAAGGACGCTTAGCAGCTCAGCTTGAGTCTGTGGTCGCACTGGGCCAATCAACAGAGCAAGGTACCTATGACTGATTAGCTCAACTCGGGCCGGTCCCAGCCCTGGGCCAACCAACGCTCAACAAGACAGCAAGCCCTGTGGGGAGATTGTGGCTGGTTGGAGAACGGGGATTCCCCAGGAAGCGCTGTCTGTGCAGATAAGAGATGTCTTACTTAGCGCTCTCCCAAAAGCCAGGCCTGAGGATGAGGATTTACGTGCAAGTTGTTTGTTGGGGAGGTGATCCCAGGAAATATCAGCATGGGAATGGGAAGTGAGGCCAAGAAGGAAAGGAAGCTGGTGAAGGGCAAGTGATTGAGTGAGTTGCTTCCTTGGACAAGTGAGATTAATCCCGCTGGGGGCCTCTGGGAAAGAGTAGGACTTGAGCCTCACAGTTACCTCAACCAAAGGGGGTGGAAGTTGGAGGATTTATTCCCTAATTTCTATCAGTCATTGGTTGAGGGCTACTCCGGTGAGGTGTCAATTTGGGGGTACTTCCAGCCACCCCATCATAGGCAGGGGCCCCAGAAGCCCAGACAGCACCAGGCAGGGCGGCAGGTGCTGGCCATGGGACGTTGGCCTGCCTACTGTAAATCACCGAGCTTTGCACAGTCCTCTTTTTTTTTTTTTTTTAATTTTTTTTTTCAACATTTATTTATTTTGGGGACAGAGAGAGACAGAGCATGAACGGGGGAGGGGCAGAGAGAGAGGGAGACACAGAATCGGAAACAGGCTCCAGGCTCCGAGCCATCAGCCCAGAGCCCGACGCGGGGCTCGAACTCACGGACCGCGAGATCGTGACCTGGCTGAAGCCGGACGCTTAACCGACTGCGCCACCCAGGCGCCCCTGCACAGTCCTCTTAATCACCAACACAGAGCAGGCCAAGGAGACACACAGAGGGCACTGACAGCAGGTGCTACGCGTACTCACTACTTGAGGAAACAAACTTTAAAACCATCACTGACCAGAGGTGCAGGGCATTCCTGCCAGAGCCCAAAGGGAGGTCCCTGGCCCTTGGATGCTTGGGGGCGAGGTTGTGGGGGGCACCTGGGTGGCTCAGTCTGTGGAGCCTCTGACTCTTGTTTGAGCTCAGGTCATGATCTCATGGTTTGTGAGTTTGAGCCCCATATCGGGCTCTGCACACCCGTGCGGAGCCTGCTTAGGATTTTCTCTCTCTGTCCTTCCCAGGCTCACACACTCTCTCTCTCAAAAAAAAAATTTTTTTTAACCTTAAAAAAAAAAAAAAGCCTCACAGGAAACTGAGACAAGCTGCTGTGGTCACAGGGCACTAGGCGATGGGGACCATCTCCCCAGTGTTACTGTCAGGCTGACTGGAGCGATGGGGAGGCAGACGGGGGGAGTCAGTGCTGCCATGACCCAGCCCACCCAGAGCCTCAGAGACACTCAGAGATAGTAGAGAGAGACCAAGGGGCGGGCCAGCTCCAGCCCCCACCCCCCGACCCCCAGCCTCAGGCTGAGCTTGGGAGCAGAGGCAGACTGGTGGAGTGGCTCCAGGGGCTCAGGAAGAGAAGGTCATCAGGGAAGAGCATGACGATGAATGCCATGCCCACGGGGGGCTCCAGGAAGGTAAGACAAGAATGTCCACCCTCCCAACTGGCTAGCGACAGCCTTCAGAGCAGGGGAGAAGAGAAGGGTGGGGAGCATGCCAACCGTCATTCCTATGCTTTCCATAGGCCCTGCTGTCTCTCCCATAACAGCTCTGTCACCTGCCACAACACACACAGAACAGGGACTAAGGCTGGGAAAGGAGAGTGGGTTTGGACATGGCTAGGGAGCAGAAGTGGGATTTGAACCCAGGGCCGTGTGGGTTCCATCTGTTGCACAGCCCTCCCCCGCTTCCCAGCTCTGCCTCTTCTCCGCCCTGCCTGCCTCCCACCCTTGCACCCCTACCTCCTTCCTACACTCCTGCCATACCACAGCACCCATCATTCTGCCAAGGAACAGTCGGGAAGTCTTGCCACAAGCTTTCCATTTCCAGAAGAAAGCGAAGCTTCTCCAGCACAGGAGCAGGCTCTCCCCCTAAGCCAGCCCAGGCCCTGAGATAGAGGCAGATCGTCTGCAGAGGAAGCTCTCCCAGGGGCTGGGCCCTGCCCTTCCCCCAGAACTACAGGAATGGGTCTCCTCCATTCCCTCAAGGTCACAAGCAAATACGGGACAGGAACCTGACCTGTGCATCCCTGTATCCTTCCAGTGATGGTGAAGGATTGGACCACTGAGGTCCACATGGCTGTTTACTTCCCCCATTCCCCCTCAACGAGTTGAGACAGGCTCCTCCAAAGACTGCCACCAAATAGTGAGGGAAAGAGATCAGAGAGCAGTATCAGCTCGGCCTTTCTCCCCGATAGGGATCCTCGCAGTGAACAACAGCATCTTGCATTTATGAGGTATTTATGATGTGCCAGGCACACACGTTTTGTGTATTTTTATTCATCTAACCCTCACGGTAACCCTACAAGATGGGTACTATAGTGGTCCCTGTGTTCCAGATGGAGAAAGTAAGGCCCAGAGGGGCTAAGAAAATTGCCCAGGGTTGGAAGCCAGTAAGAGCTGGGTAAGCAGGAGAGTTGGGTGGGAATTTGGGCCGCCTGACTCCAGAACCCATACTCTTAAAACAGCATCTTGACAACACGCTTCTGCTCAAAGATTCAGCAAGGCTCGTGGCTCCTTTACTCTTGATAAACAGAAACATTCATTCATTCACTCATTATCAATCGCTCATTAGGCAGCTACTACGGGCCAGGGGCTGTGCCAGATGGTAGAGACAAGAATGAGCATGATTCCCATGGCCCAACCTCTGTGTCTGTCCTTTTGAAGATGGCACTCAAAAGGAGGAGAGGACATGAAATACACAGGCACTTCCCAACTACAAGTGCAGTTGTGACACAGTCACAAAGGAGAAGCAGGTGCCAAAAGAATGGGTGACAGAGAACCTGATCTAGTTTCAGGGGTCAAGAGAGGCTTTTCTGAGAGGGACATTTAAATCAAGATCTGGAACCTGAGGTGATGCTAGCTCAGGGAAAATGAGGAAAGATCATTAAGGCACGTGCAAAGGCCCTGAGGTGGGAAAGAGATTACTGTGTTCTAGAAAGTGAGAGAAGG
Organism: Lynx canadensis; assembly: GCF_007474595.2. NCBI lineage: Eukaryota > Metazoa > Chordata > Mammalia > Carnivora > Felidae > Lynx > Lynx canadensis. Next base: position 26,273,226 of record NC_044310.1, read on the forward strand.
CTAATGTGGCTGAGCACAAAGATAGAAGGGAAGAGGCTCAGAACAAAGGGTAGCAGAAGCCTCATCGTGCAGGGCATTACCATATTAGCAATATGAGACTTTACGTCAAGACAGTGGGAGCCACTGAAAGGTCTTGAACAGATTTTTTTTTTTTTAAGCATGACTTGCATTTATGTGTTTGGTGCACGTAGAGCATTTGACCTAGTTTCTGGCACACAAGAGGTGTTCAATAATGAAGCTGACATTACTACCCCATTTTCCAGCTTTTCCACCTCTCCTGAGGACAGGGAATGGACACCACCTTGACCCCACAGGCTGACTTCCCTTGTCAAAAGGACCAAAACTTTACTCTCATTTGTGAACAGGGGTTTCAATAGTCATCAACAGGGTGTCAGGCCACAGTGCCTATACTGCCCTTTGTCTGCTGCATTTAGAAGGGAGCCTGGGAGGTGGCTGGTGTCCAGAAGGGAGTCCAGCTCCCACCCACCCCATACCCATTAACAGGGAGAACAGGCAAGAAACAGGAAACAGGTGAGCTGACCCCACAGGGAGGCCAAGACTGTCTCCTGAAGTTAGGGCTCAGGGAAGGGTCCCTCTGAACCAGAAGGACATGTCAAAGATGATGAGGAGAGTCAGGAATGCCCTGGCTGAGGACCGGGGGACATGCGAGTAGGGCCAGAGAACCAGGAAAGAGAAGAGTAAGAGAAAGGATGACAGATAGAACACATTAACCATTTGCAGGGCAAATGGCCCTCCAGCCTCCTCCCCTCTCCCTGGAAAGAAGGAAACCCTTCTTCAGCTCTGATGCATCGGCCCTGCCTTTTTCCCCTACAAGCTTCCCGAAAAGGTTCAGTCTCTGCTTTCCCCACCCACTGCCCTCTAGCCTGTGTCACCACAGCCCTGCTGAACTATTCTGCCAAAAGTCACCAGGGACCTCAACTGGCCTCTCTGCAGGTGGGTTTCCTGTATTGCACTTTCATGACATACATCCTCCCCTGCTTGCACTGGTTTAGCCTTCCACAGACAACGCTGTTTCTCACCTGCTTCCCAAAATGTCAGTGCTCCCCAGAGCTCTGCCTGGACCCTCTTCTCTTGTCACCCAGCACGCACTCCAGGGCCACCCTCTGGGGCTCCCATCACCTCCTTGGGGCCAGCTGCTGGCTGTGGACAGTCCACATGGCTGTCCTCCACGTGGAGCACTGACCTCACTAACTCCTGATCATCTGGGAAGAACCTGTGCATCCCCTTCCCTCCCCCACCCCCACCAGACAGCCTGCTTTTCCTCCTATGTTCCTTACCTCCAACAGCGAACCCACCACCTGCCAATCACTAACACAAGCAACCTGGGAACCATCGGGGTCTTCCTCCTACCTGCCCCCTGCATCCAGTCAGAACCCATACAGGCAGTGCTGGCTGTACTCATCAACCGCTTCCCAAATCCATCCCTCTGGCTCCTCTCTTGCCTAAATCAATTGCAATAACTTACCAGTCCCGTGTGCTTCTTCTCTCAAACAGAGGGAGCTTTCTAAACACATAGTCGATCCTTATTATTCACAGATTCCATATTTATGAGTTCGTCTATTCACTAAAATGTATTTGTTTAACACCCCCCCCCCCCGAAATCAATACACTCGGTGCTTTCATAGTCATTCGTGGACGTAACCAGGGCAGCCAAAAATTTGAGTCCCTGACTTGCATGTCCCCAGCTGACGCTGTTGGTGGTTTTGCTGTTTAAACTGGCCCCCGAGGGTAACACTGAAGTGCTGGCCAGTTCCTAAGCCCAGGCGGGCTATGTGGAGCCTTAGGGAGAAAACACATGGCGGTTCGATGAGCTTCATTCCGCGAGTTACAGTGCTTTTGGCCACGAGGTTAACGTTAATGATTCAACAATATATATTAAATAAGGTGTCTTTAAGAAGAAACACACATAAAACAAGGTTAGGTATTGATCAGCTGATGAAAATGCGGACAGAACCTGGCAGAACCTGACACTGCATTTCCCCCACTGCATTTCCCCCCAAATACTGAAATTAGCAAAGTTTCAGTATTTGCTAATTCAGTGTTTGCGGTGACTTTACGGAACATAAGTACCACAAATAATGAGAATCAACTATACCGGTATGACCATGTAGCTTCCTTCCCTCCCTCATGCCTCCCTCCGCACACAAGGTAAATCCAAACTTTTCAGCACAGTGTTCCAGGGTCTTTCAGGGTCCAGACTGCCCTTGCCAACCTTCCAGGTGTCTCTGGTGCTCCCACAGCCCCCCACCCAGTCCACTCTCTAAAGGTCTTCTATCATCTTTCACGGAGCTCCTTTGCATACTCTGGGCCCTCTGCCTCGGAGGCCTCTCCTCCTCGGCTCCTCTTGGTGAACTCGCACACATCCTTCAAGATCCAACTTAAATGTTACCTTGTCCGGATCTCCCTCTGGCAGAATGTGATGCTCCCTTCTCGGTTGTATGTCCCTCATAGCACTTCTCACAATGTTTTACCTGATCCATCCGTGTGTCTCCCTCTCCTGGACTTGGAAATCATTTGGCGGGAAGAACGTAGAGGGGGACGGAGATGTGTGTGAATTTTTGCAGGGTGCATGAATTTCAGACATCATTCATTCAGTAAACATAAATGAGGCCTAACTTGGTACGAGGCACCATTCTAGGCACCAGGGGTAGAGCAGCAAACAAAACAAAGCACTGCCCCGTGTAAGTGTGGCCTCTGTGTGTGTGTGTGTGTGTGTGTGTGTGTACATGTGGGGCTGCATTGTGCTTGCTGTGGACCTGTGCTATTTGTGGCTCCCCCAGGTTTTGCATTTTTAACCCAAAGACAGCACTCGTCCACATGAGGTTTCCTCTGGTATGCCTGTCTCCCCCTCCCTTCTCTGCCTCCCCTCCATCTTGGAGAGAAAAGGCATAGGATTAAGGAAAAGGGAGGAAGTCACTTTTTGTGAGTGCCCACCCTGTGCCAGGCGTGTGGGGGCAGATCAGTTCACACACATCAGGGGTAGTCCTAAAGAGGGCTTCCTTTGTGCCAGGCACTGTTCTAGCACCGTGCCTCGGTTAGCTGGGTTAATCAGTGCACCAACCCTTCCAGGTAGGCGATCTTACTGTCTCACTATGCAGATAAGAAACTGAGGCATCACATAGAGGGGACGAGACAGAAGTGGGATTCCGGCCATGCACCCTATGTTCAGTCACTGCACTGCATTGTGCTCACTGCATCCAAGGACACTCCTCATGGGCAAAAAAAAAAAAAAGTCTCATTGTACTTTGGAGAATAGGGAAATTTCCCAGGTCTAACAGTACCAGAGGTTGGGGCACCTGGGTGGCTCAGTCGATTAAGCATCCAACTTCGGCTCAGGTCAAGATCTCGTGATCCGTGAGTTTGGCCCCACATCAAGCTCTGTGCTGACAGCTCGGAGCCTGGAGCCTGCTTCAGAGTCTGTGTCTCCGTCTCTCTCTGCCCCTCCCCTGCTTGCACTCTGTCTCTCTCTCTCTCTCAAAGATGAATAAACATTTTTTTTAATAAAAAATAAATAAAAGTACTAGAAGTGAAAATCAAATCCAGAGGGCGTGAGATTCCAGATGCAGGGGTGTGACGCCCAGAGATGCATGTGTGCTCACTAGCTCACTCAAAATAAATAAATAAACTTTAAAAAATAATAATAAAACAAGGGTTGGTGGAAAGGCTATTGAATGCAGTGTTGGGGGTCGGGGGGTTCTGTGTATGTGTGTGTGTTGGGGAGGGGGGGTGGCCTTTTGCACAATCCCTCATGCACCCAGGGTAGGGGTGTAATGACTGAACTGGATTCCAGCAGGCACGGGATGGTGGAGAAGGGGAGACTGGGCCCCGAAACCTGTCCCATGGCCTCTTGGCAGTCATGAGAGGCTGTGCAGCTGGTACTGGTCTTATCAGCTGGTAATCAAGGCCAAGTTGGTGAGTTCCTGGAGGTCAGGGGCTTGTCTGCTTTATGTCCTGCTCACAGGTCCCTAAAACTGTCTGTTGATGTGGATTGATTTGTTTATTTAACAGACAGGTCCTACCTGGAACCAGTTCAGTTAAGATCAACTATTCCAATACAGTTACGATGATGTGGAAGTTCAAGGCCGTGGAAGCCCAGAGATGAGGCCCTAAGCCACCTGGAACGGCATAGTCAGGGAAGGCTTCTTGGAGGAGTACCAGGCGATGCGAAGAGCGAGGGAAGGGCATCCAAGGGTGAGCAAGGGATGGGACAAAGCATTTGGGCTGGAGACAGTGTTTGGGAGTCACTGTGCTTCCGAAGGTAACTGAAGCCATGAGGATGGAAGGCCAGAGAGCAGCCTGTAGAGTCCCAAGAAGCAGCATGGGGCATTTCTGGAGAAGGATGAGAAGTCAGGACGGACCTCAGGTCCTCGAACACAAGGCCAAGGATGAGTGGACAAGCCGAGGTTCAGAGTGGACCTGTGGCTCTACCCTAAGAGGATGCCAGGATTCTGGGCTCAGCACCCAAGGAAGAGTGAACCATGAACCTTTAAGTTTCTGGGCCTCCTCAGAGGCAGTCTGGGGAGGCTGGGGCCCAGCCAATGGCAGTGCCACGTACAGCTCCGCCTTCTCCCAGGCCAGCGGCACACCCGGCTGCCTGCGGACTCTGCAGGCTCCGTCCCAGGAAGGCGCTGCCCCAAACACCCTCCCTGGTTCTGACATGAGTTCCAGCTGCCTCCGACTGCCAGCTACCAGGACCCTTGAGGAGTAGCCACTCAGGTAAGGCCACCTGTGTCCAGATGGACCCTTGGTGTACCTGGCAGAGGGAGACATCTCTGATGGAGAGGCGAGGGAGGCAGTCTGGACATATTCGCCACCCTGGGTTGTGGTGGGAGAGGAACAGAGGGCTCCTCCCTCCACTGCTCTGGGTTCTTTCAGCTCTCCCCAGCTGAGCAGAGGCAGGAGCCAGGGACCAAGTGGGAGAGGGGCTCACAGGGGTGCCAGAAGCTGAGCAAGCGAAGAGACTCTGCCTGGGCTTGCAAAGCCCCACCCCACCACACCCTAGGTGGGCTGGGCCGGAAGCCTCTGGGGACTAAGGGCTGGAGCCTCCTTGGCTGTTCCCTGTCAGGCTGCCAGGAGTTCCTCCCACCTTAGGCAGGACCGAGCAAAGATAAGTTGATGATTCACTACCAAGTGGTAGGTGGTATAGACAGAAGGGTGGAGAGACAGGGTAGGAGACAGGGTGGGAGCAGAGACGCCTCCAGCCTCCCTAACCTGACGTCCCCCTCGTGGAGGAGAGGACGGGCACAGACCCCTTTCCTGCAGCTTAGGGAAAGGGGTCCAGGCCCCAGAGTGCAATTCAAATCCCAGCTCTGCTGCTTCCCAGCTGTGCAAATATGAGCAAATTAATTAACCTCTTTGTGCTCCACTTTACTCATCCGCAAATTGGCAATAAAAAATAGCATACCCTTTCATACTATATTGGTTCGTGCAAAGTGCTCAGAACAGTGCCTGGTGTTGCATAAATATCCTATAACTGTTGGCTGTTATCACTACCTTGCCCATCTCTAACAGATCCCACAGGCAGGACAGGGCAATGCCCAGTGCCTAGACCAGCGCTGGAAAGGGCACCAGGAACCCCTTACAGCAAGAGGCTGTGCAGTCTCCCTGAGGTCCTTGGGGATCCCAGCAGGTGAGACCACAGTACATGGGTCTCAGGGAACCACCCCCCCAACCCAGGAACCAGGCAGAAGAACTCCAAGAGATCAAGTGGACACCACACACTCAGAATGGCAGTCATACTCCCTAAACGGAGTTAAATCTGATACCTGTGTGTTTATCACGCTGAACTCACCAGTGAAACTGACCAGAGCAGAATTTCCCATTTTGCTGTGTTGACAAGACTGCTCCATAAGATGATTTAAAAAAAAAAAAAAAAAAAAAGGTTCTGTGGTCAAAGGAGTTTGGGCAATGCTACATATTTCGTCCCCCTTTTGGAGACTCAGTGTAAACGTATTAGCATGGTCAAGTAAAGGGACCTATTTAACTTTGCTGAATGAACCTGTTTGCCTACCTTTCTTGGACACAGAATCCTTTTCTCTCACTACTCCTGTTGCCAAACTATGGACAGGATTCCATGGAACCCCAGTTTGGGAATCCAAACTACAGCATACCAGGCTACTCTAGGAAGGCCATTGGATAAAGAGAACCATTGTCCCCTACTTTATCTTTCAGCTGGATTGTCATTGGCCTTGCTTCTAGTGAGCTGCATTCCAGCAAGACATTGCCTGGGTATTTACAGATGGCAGTCTGGGGACAAGTTTCCAGCAGCCTCTCCAGCCCAGTCCCGCAAGCCAAGGAAAGGGCAAAGACCGGGTTCCCCTTCGGAGGGGCTAAGAGGAGAGAGCGGGGCTCAAAAGGAGAGAAGTCTTCCTGAGGCTCGGCCCCCTGAGGAGGAGGGCCAGGGTCAGGACAGAGGGAAAGGGCAGAGTGTCCACCTACTTAAACCTTCACTCTGCAGGACTGTAAGACCAGAATCTCGGGGCCCTGGGAGGAAAGACTGACTCCCTGGACCCACCTTCATGCACTTTTATGGATAAGAGTTGGGTTCTGGATTGAATTAGCTGGGCTCAAACCCCAGCTCTGCACCTAATAGTTGTGCAATCTGCATAACCCCCAAACCTCAGTTTCCTTCATCTGCAAAATGGGGACAATAATAGAACCTAGCTCCTCTGTGGCTATGAGAATTAAATACAGATGATATACAGTATTTCTATAAGGTGCTCAGAGTGAGTGCTCTATACATGTGGGGAATTCTTATCATTTCTCAGCAGTAGCAGCCAACAGCTGGGTCCACCATGAACTGGGGGATCTTCGAGGGGCTCCTGAGCGGGGTCAACAAGTACTCCACTGCCTTTGGGCGAATCTGGCTGTCTCTGGTCTTCATCTTCCGCGTGCTGGTGTACCTGGTGACGGCTGAGCGAGTGTGGAGTGACGATCACAAGGATTTTGACTGCAACACCAAGCAGCCGGGCTGCTCCAACGTCTGCTTTGACGAGTTCTTCCCCGTGTCCCACGTGCGCCTCTGGGCCCTGCAGCTCATCCTGGTCACCTGCCCCTCGCTGCTCGTGGTCATGCACGTCGCCTACCGGGAGGCTCGGGAGAAGAAGCACCGAGAGGCAGTGGGGGAGGATGGCGGGCGCCTCTACCTGAACCCCGGCAAGAAGCGGGGTGGGCTCTGGTGGACCTACGTCTGCAGCCTGGTGTTCAAAGCCGGCGTGGATACCGCCTTCCTCTACGTGTTCCACTCGTTCTACCCCAAATACACCCTTCCTCATGTGGTCAAGTGCCACGCAGCTCCGTGTCCCAACACGGTGGATTGCTTCATCTCCAAGCCCTCAGAGAAGAACATCTTCACTCTCTTCATGGTGGTCACGGCCGCCATTTGCATCCTGCTCAACCTCGTGGAGCTGGCCTACCTGGTGAGCAAGAGGTGCCGTGAGGGCCTGGCAGCGAGGAGAGCCAGGGCCACGGGCGGAGGCCATCGCCCAGACTGTCCCACCTCTTCCTACAAGGAAGACGACCTCCTCTCGGGCGACCTCATCTTTCTGGGCTCGGACTCTCACCCTCCTCTCTTACCAGACCGCCCTCGAGACCATGTGAAGAAGACCATGCTGTGAGAGCGGCCTGGTCAAGCCTGGTTGGAAAGGGCCCAGCATCTCCCATGGGTGCAGCCTTGGGGGCGGGGGAGCTGAGCTGCAAGCAGGGGCAGGTAGGAGGGGGCGTCCTGCACCTGCCACCTACTGTGGGGCCTCGGGAAGGTTACCCCTCCACACTGAACCTTAGTTTCTTTCTGTGTAAATTGGAGGCGAAGCCCACCTCGCTGGGTTGTTGCCGTGAGGAGGGGTTTATTTAGAGAATGGATGTGCCAGTGCCATCTGTGGGGGGGCACCCACGGTCAAGGCTTAATAAAAGTCAACTCCTCCACTTGCTTCAAGCCGTGCTTCATTTCTTCATCCTTTGTGACCCCTGTCAGATCACTGGGTCAACGTCTCTTGCCCCTGCAAAGGGCTGGACTTGAACCAGCCAGGGGGAGGGGCCGTCTCCTCCCCCAGAAAAAGTCCCCAGCACTCCTGGGGGTCATGCCGATTGCTCAAGCTCAAGACAAGCCTTTATCCCCAGTTGCAAATTTAAGCCCAAGGGCTGTCTGCAAACATAATGGGGCTTAGCACGTGGGGACGTGTGTGTTGCAATGGAAAGTTCGTGAACTTTTGAGTCAGAACACTTGCATTCGAACCCATGTTCCACCGGGACTCTGGAAAAGTGACTTCAGCTCCTCTCTAAAGTGGGTTAATAATGTGGAGCCTGGAGGGGCTGGGGGGTGCTGGATGAGCTCATGGCTGTGGATGGGGTAAGCCAGCTGTAAAAGGCCACATAAATGTTAATCATTGGTATTAGGAAGTGCTCAATAAATGCTTGTGGGAAATCAAGCAGAAGAGCCCCTCCCTGGCTGCACATTAATCCTCACTATCCCAGCCACCGGGACAGTCAGAAAGGACACAGGCCCAAGGCCCCTCTGCAGCCCCCACCCAGGAGGACCCTGACTTCCCTGCAGGCCTTCCCCAGGGACCCAGGTCTACGGAGACAGACAGGGAGGCTATGCCTGGCCCCATGCCAGCTGGGACGTTCCATGCTGCTGGCCTGCATTCCTTGTCTCCACCCGAGCAGCGGTATCCTTGTCTGAAAAACCAGAATCCGTCCCTCCCACCCCCACACAGCTCACCAGCAGCCCAAGCTCTAGTCCCCAGAAACGTCTCCACCTGGGTGCAACATGATCCTGGGCTGAATCAAGGTTGCCCCTCTCCACATATACCACCTGCTGAGGACCCCAGAACCGTGCTTCCGAAAAGGGCAAGAGAGAGGCCTGGGGACAGAGGGACTAGGGGCAATAAGGCAACTGGAAGGGGCTAGGAGCAACAGACAGGGGCTAGCGTTGGGGCTGACCTGGGCCCTGACATGAGAATACAAGGCTCCTGCACTGCCTCCCCCCCTCCAACAGTTCCACCTACGTACCTGCCAGCCCAGGGAGCCAGACCCAGCCATGCCCATCCAGGCTGGAGAGAAGGCGTGGGCCAGGGGAGAAGAGCCACACAGGTGTTTGCTCTGAATATGTGCCCGGGGAAGTCCGCCCGCCGGCCCACCCGCTCACTCTCCCTTGGCTCATTGGCTCAGAAAGCTCCACCCCGAAGAGGAGTGAGGAACAAAAGCTGCCTCTGGGAGGCCCTCAGGCACACAGACAAGCCCAGGGACCAGAGAGTGGCTGCTAGACCCAAGAAAGGTGAGGAACCAATCGGGCCGGAGAGGGGGCTGGGAAGCAGGGACCAGGTGGGCTGAGGAACCTCGTGAACTCAGGCTGCAGGCTGGGCTCCTGGGAGGAAGAAAGAGGACAGAGGATCCCTGGAGAAACCCCAGGGAAGCCCCAAGGAGGGGAGGGGACATCCTGCCAGACCAAAGGGAGGACAGAGGACCAGAGAAGAGACAAAGAAAAGGAGGGACCAGGAAGAGAGAGTTTCTGCTCAGTTCAGCAAACATCTATTGTGTGCTCATGGGGCCAGGCCTGGTGCTGAGTCCTGGGGGAACAGATGATCCAGGCGTAGAGGCTGCCCTCCAGACGCTGACAGTCTGGTGCAGGAGACAGGTAAACAGGCGATTTGAACACCAGTGATCCATTCTGCCATGAGAGATAGAGGAGGGTATTCAGAAAATGTCCCAGGGTGAGAAGCTCTGAAGATGGTGAGGTCTGAGTCAGGGATGGGGCGGGGGGTCTGGGGCAGGAGAGAGAACCTGATGGCTCTCCAGATAAGGGGGTGTGGAGGACAGAGCACATCGGACAGAGGCCCGACCAGGAATAATGGGAGACCTGGCTGACAATCAGAGAAGACAGGTGTCCCTGAGAAAAAGTACATGATCAGGGGTGGACCGAGCCAGAATCCTGCCTTTGTCCCTTTCCCAGGCCCTCCCTAAAGCCGAAATGGTTGAATTCCAGAGGAACCCACTGTGGTCAGGACAGTCAGTGCTCGCACGGGTGCAGGGAAGGGGAGGCACATGGGGCCAAACCGCCACAGCTCCAAAGAGCCTATTTAGTGTGGGAGGAAATGTCCGGGCTGGGGATGCCCTGGGCCTCTCAGTGAGGATGGTTATCACTCAGGGGTTCTTCAAAGAGGCCAATGTGAACACACCCAGCACAGGGCCTGGCTCATGTTGGTGCTCATTAGAAGCTGGAGGATAATGATACACACCCCTCATCCCCTGCCCCTATCGAGCCCCAGCAGCTGGCAGGAGGGCAAATCATCCAACCTGCACCTTCTTCCTGTTTCTGTAGAAGTCATGCTATCCACAGAAACTTGGGGTCACAGAAGTTGGCAGGCACATCCATGGAAGATGATTACCTTTCACGTTTATCCATTACCCTGTAGAATAAAACATCCCCTGATTTTGGAGCTGGAAGATGGGAGTTCAAGACCAGCTCCACCATTTCCAGCAGGGGGAGGCCTTGGGTAGGTGGCTGTCTAGGCCTTAGTTTACCCACTGCCCCCCCCCTCCATGAAATGGGGATAACAGCCATCCCTACCCCCCCACCACCACCACCAAGTCATTGCAGGTGAGGACGTGATGACAAGGTGGTTCTGAAAGGGTTTTGCCAATCGCACCTTCAATAAAGGGCACCCATTTCCAGGCTCTCCCAGGCCTCGTGGCCCCCACCCCGGAGTGGGCACTCGCGGTGTAGACCGTCCACGTGAGGAAGCAAGGACACAGTCGGCATGAACTGGGCGTCCCTGCAGGGCCTCCTGAGCGGGGTCAACAAGTACTCCACGGCGCTGGGCCGCATCTGGCTGTCGGTGGTGTTCATCTTCCGCGTGCTGGTGTACGTGGTGGCCGCGGAGGAGGTGTGGGACGACGAGCAGAAGGACTTCGTCTGCAACACCAAGCAGCCAGGCTGCCCCAACGTCTGCTACGACGAGTTCTTCCCCGTGTCCCACGTGCGCCTCTGGGCCCTGCAGCTCATCTTAGTCACCTGCCCCTCGCTGCTCGTGGTCATGCACGTCGCCTACCGCCAGGAGCGGGAGCGGAAGCACCGCCTGAAGCACGGCCCCAACGCCCCGTCCCTGTACGACAACCCCAGCAAGAAGCGGGGCGGGCTCTGGTGGACGTACTTGCTGAGTCTCGTTTTCAAGGCTGCCGTCGACTCTGCCTTCCTCTACATCTTCCACCGCCTCTACCAGGACTACGACATGCCCCGGGTGGTGGCCTGCTCCGAGTCCCCTTGCCCCCACACTGTGGACTGCTACATCTCCCGACCCACGGAGAAGAAGGTCTTCACCTACTTCATGGTGGCCACAGCTGTGATCTGCATCCTGCTCAACCTCAGTGAGGTCGTCTACCTGGTGGGCAAGAGGTGCCTGGAGACCTTCAGCCCGAAGCGCCAGCGGTCTCCGCGCCGGGATCACCTGCCCGATACGTGCCCCCCATATGTCCTCTCCCAGAGAGAGCACCCCCAAGATGGGAACTCTGTCCTAATGAAGGCCGGGTCGGCCACGTTGGATGCAGGTGGGTTTCCATAACCTGTGAGGTTGGCGGCTGGGACCACCGGGTCCATGGTCTGTTCCCTAAGGCCACCGCAGGGCAGTGGCCTCTTTTCTGCAGCAGGGCAGGTGAGGAAGACGGTTGTGGGGCTCAGGAAGCACCCCCATGGGCCAGCGCTGGAGAGCAGCTTGGTCTCTAGGTCCTGAGCCCCGGGGGAGGGAGGTTGACGGCTGGTGGGGATTTTGTATATGGCAATGGGGTATGTCAAAACCTTAATAAATGTGATTTTCCCAGTATTTTGTAGACCAGGTGGGGAGTGGTGGGTAGAAGTGTCAGGGGGGTTCACCATGGACCTCAGAGAGGAGCCACAACCACTCAGTGGGTGACTGCACCCCAGAACCTCAGATCCAAGGTCATCGATGCATCACACACACACACACACCACCACACCACACACACTCACACGCACCACACAACATATACCACACATACACACACACAGAGTGTGCCCCCAGGACATGGTAGGAATGCCAAGAGGTGGCTCCAGGGGTCTCTGGACTCTGCAACCAGTCTTGGTCTACAACCAGCTGGCCAAGGCAGGAGGAGTGGGATCCCAGGAGACCCTGGGCCCAGCACAGGTCAGTTCTCAGTGGGAGCCCCTGCAGTGAATGTGCATGGTTCAGGAGGCCTCGGCCCCTCCCCCATTCCAGCCTCTCTCACCCTGCCATCACACTCCTCAGAGAGAGAGTCTCCCTGAGGGTATCAGGGGAAGGCTGGGAGGGAGGGGAAGGTGCTGAGAGTGAGCCCAGGATGGGGAGTCTGTAGAGATATCCCCACAGGCCACGGACCTATTGAGAACATCAGAGCTACAGGGTCCCTCCCAGAGCCACCAGTCTGAGGAAATCCCCCTCTCTTCACCAGACACACATTTCCTCATCCTCCCACCCCCATCCCCACCACTCAGACCTTGACCCCTCCCCAAATCACACCTCCAGTATGGACCTGCCTCAGAGCCAGAGCCCCCACCAACAGCCCAGGGGAACAACCCTCCGGGAGGTCCCCAGGCCTCCTCCAGTCAGCAGCTCCCATGCTGACCACACCTACCGTCCTCACACATCACCGACTCCCTGACCATGAATGGCACCCCAGCCACCCAGTTGTCCCAGCCAGGAGCTGACCTGACACCCTCATGCCCTCCCCGTCTCCCAGCCTCTCACACCCCACAAGCCAGTGCCAGTGCAGTTCATCCTGCTAACTCCAACCCTAAATGTCTCCCGAATCTGTCCTTCCTTTCCCACCACCCTTCCACCATGGGGACAGAGTAGTCCTTCTATATATGAACATGACTCTGGCATTCTTCCTGCTTTAAAAATTCTTCCACTACTGCCACAACCCTCCATTGCCCTCAACCTGACCCCTGCTGGCCTCCCCAGTGTCACCCCTGCTTCCTCCCACCTTGTTCCCACCAATAATACCAAAGGGCTTATGGGTCCCCAACCAGACACATCATGCTGTGTCATGCCTCATGCCTTCGCATATGTGTTCCTTCTGCCTGGAATACCCTTCCAATCTCCCCTGGGATGCTTCCTTGAACCCCACGGTTCAAAACCTTAAACCTAGCCTGTGCCTTTGCCTTTGCCCATCAGTCTGTGAGCCCTTCACGGGCAGGACGCTGACTCACCCAGGTCCCCAGCTACCTTTAATAAATGTTTGGTAAATGAGTAAATGGGCTATGAGCTGCCTGGCGGAAGAGACCTATCTTGTTTATCTGAATCCTTCACCACACCTAGCCCAGGAAGCACAGATAAGTGTCCTCTCATTTGCTTATAGATTCCATTATTGTTGCTGTTTTAACTAAATCTAGCCTAAAGATTTCATTTATAGTTAAGGAAACTGGCCTGGAGAGGGCCCACCTAGCTGGGCTGTGTCTCTAGTGGTCCATAGAGAGCCTCTGTGCCCCACGCCCAATTACGGCACAAGATCAGGAGTCACTTCTTAGGTCAGGGTCCCTGGAAACAGAACCAACAGCAAGAATTTGTTTGCATGTGGTGGAAGGAGCAAGAGAAGCAGGCTAGGGAGGGGAGCAAACTGAGCTGGGTATGGGCTCAGGGAAACGGCCTTGGCCGGATCCCTGTGGGGTGAGGGGCCTTTGGACCATAAATCCCATCTCTGAGTTGTCCCAGCGAGAAAGGGCATCAAGCTTTGGAACTCCCATACCAGTCAGTCATTGGCTTCAGGCAACCCCATGGGCAGCAGGGCTGACAGGAAGGGGTAGGCGGTTCCTATTCAATCAAGGTCAATTCTCCAGGGACAGCTAGAAGCCACGAGTGCCCTATATTCACAGCAGCTGGGGAATGGTTGTCCCCCAGCAAAGGGGACATGGGCAGGGCACCAAAACCATCCACTGAACTCCTGCCTCCAGGAAATAAGGGTGGCTCTACCTCCAATCCAGACCAGAGCTGTGGCCACCCGATCCCAGAAAGCAGGCTGATGCTCTCAACCAGTTCAGAACCAGGTGACCCCATGCTTCTCAGACCAGCCCCCACCAGCCGTAGCCATATCCCTCTGAGATTCCAGATTCCCCATTCCAGTTTCTGCCAGCATATGGTGAGTGCATCCTGGGACCTGACTACTCCTGTGGCAGCCCTGTTCATAGGTGCTGTTCTCGGAGATCCCAAGTCCTGAGCCAGTGACCCAGAGAGTGGTGGAACACCATCTGAGCCGCTAGCCATGGAACTTTTTTTCTCAGTCCTGCCCACACCCTCAAGGCCCCCCCACAGCCCTCACTACCACTCTCAGACCTTCCCATCTCCCCCTTCTTTTTTTTTAAAGTTTTTTTTTTTTCAACGTTTATTTATTTTTGGGACAGAGAGAGACAGAGCATGAACGGGGGAGGGGCAGAGAGAGAGGGAGACACAGAATCGGAAACAGGCTCCAGGCTCTGAGCCATGAGCCCAGAGCCTGACGCGGGGCTCGAACTCACGGACCGCGAGATCGTGACCTGGCTGAAGTCAGACGCTTAACCGACTGCGCCACCCAGGCGCCCCTCCCATCTCCCCCTTCTTGAACTCCCTTCGCTCAGCTCAGGCCCCTGCCATCTGTCTCTTCCGCCTTCTGCCCCACCCCCATTGCTGCCACCTCATTGCTTCTAGCTCACTGAAGACTTGAGGACACAAGTCAGGGTCTTTGGGTATTCTCTCATGGCCCAGGGCTGCCGGAAACATCTGGGCGTCACTCTGTCCTTTTCATTCCATGCCCTCGGTGTCTCTCATGACCTCCTCCTCTGTTCCATTTAGCTACCCACTCACAGGACCACACCCCAGACTTTGTCTTCACCCAGTACTACTCCACCTCTAGAATCTCCCACTTGATTCAAGCCAACAAATATTTATTGTTCACTTTTACGTGACAAGCCCCACGCTAGGTGCCAAGGATCAGACACAGTCCCTAATCTCATGGAGGTTATATCCCATGAAGAGAACAGCTCTTAGCATCCTGGAGTGCACAGGGTGCTGAGGGGAGGGGGGAGGGAGGAGGGGGAAAGGGGATCCAACATCCAGGGATTCAGGAAAGGCTTCCCTGAGACTTCTGAAGCTCACACCTAGAGAAAGAAGAGGATTTTGCCAAGCAGAGCAAGGAGGGGATGCCAGGTGAAGGGACAACATGAGAAAGGCATGGAGGGAAGAGCAAGGACAGGGTGACCAGGACAGGAAGTAACCCAGAAGGGCTGGAGCCCAGTGAGGGGGCTGGCAGTAAGAGTCAGGCCCAAGTAGGCAAGGGCTACATCATGCAGAGGTTTCATGGTAAAGCCCTGTTAAGGATTTTGGACTTCATCCTCAGGACAATGAAAAGTCACTGGAGAGACTCAGCACAGAGGTGAGATGATCTCATGTGCAGTGTCTCTGGTTAATGTGCAGAAGGGCCAAGGCAGGGCTACTTATTTGGAAACTGATGCAATAGTCCAAGTGACAAACAACAATGGCCTCAACAAGGGTGTGTGCATTGGGGATGTAAAGAAGTTGCTGGATTTAAGAAAGATTTACGAGATAGAATCAGATCAATTGGGTGATTTGAGTGGGTGTGCGGATCAGGGAGAGAGGAACCGTAGTGACGCCCAGGTTTCTTCTCAGGGTGGTGGTGCCATTTCCCCAGGGGAGAGGCAGGTTTGAGGGACATAGTGATAACTTCAGTTGCAGACACATTGAGTTGGGGAGACAAATAAGATATCTTGGTTATCTCCTCTTGTTCCTGGACCAGCTTAGCCCCTGGATCACCTTCTCTCTCTCTAAGGCTATGCATATTACCATTTCTGGTGACCACATCTAACACCTACCTCGCCATGCTTTGACTTCCTTGTTCCCCTCCATCTTTAGTCACACACATATGTCTTGTCTTAACAAGAGCTGCATCATCTCCTAGCTCACCCACTCTGCTTCCCGCTCCAGCGCTCCCTCTGCCACATCTACTGTTTCACCATCCATCATCAGCCCCTTTATGTCCTCCCTCCCCTCTTTTCCCAGCTTAGACTCTGTGGGCCCCTCATAGATGTGTCCTGCTCTCCCTTGCCATTGCCTGCTGCTATAGTCACTCACCAGGCAAGACAAACCCCAGTTAAAACCAGCTCTCCATGTGGCACCCATTCCAGAGCACCTGGAGAATAACACAACTGCACTGACTGGTTTCAGTGGAAACTTCTGAGTACAAAGCTCCGGTGGGCACTCAGCACCTCAGGCAAGTCTACATTTTCCTAAAACTTTAACCCTAGTCTCCGAGATGACTATATCATACCTTCTCCTCTTGCCCCCTTTTGCCTAAACCTCCTCAGCTGACAGGCAAGCATTATGCGCCCCTTCACTCTGCCTTCTCCCCTGTGACATGGATGAGTGCCCCTGCTCCTGATACCCCCTCCTCTTGGACACTGGACCCCTCACCTCTCACCCCTCTGGACTGTGCTCCACAGCTATTGCCTCACAATTCTGTAAAAATGCTATAACGTTGTCCTCTCTCTTTCTGTCATTCCCTCTTGACATCACATCCTTCTCCAGCTACCACCCCCTTTGCAAAAAACAAAACTCTCTAAAGGTGGTCTGTACTTGCTGTCTCCACCTCCTCATCACATTTACTCATTCTAGTCAGAACTGTTCTTCCCAAGTTCACCAATGGCCAACAAGCTGCCAAATCCAGTGGTTGGTTCTTCAATCTCATCTTACTCCCCCAGCAACATACGGCCACTGAGAGCTCCCTCCTCAAACACCATCTTCCTTTGGCTGCCAGGAAGCACCCTGTCCTGGCTTTCCTCCCACCACATTGAGGGGCCCTCCTTGATCTCCACTGATGCTTCTTCTTCCTCTTGCTGGTCTCTAAATGCAGGGTGCCTTAGGGCCCAGTTCTCTACCCTCTTTTCCCCTCTGTGATCTTGTCCAGTACCATCTATAAAAACCATCTATAAACCAATGGCTCCCACATTTATATGTTCCCACCTAACCACTCCCATGAGTGTTGGACTCATATATCCAACACTTCCTTTCAGTCATCCAAAAGAGAACTCCTGATCCTACTAACAGAGAACAGATTTATGTTCTCTCCCAGTCTTCCCACCTTGGAAGAGGAGATCCCCACTCACCCAGCTGCTGAGTTCAAAAACCTACATGCCTCTTTCTTCACAATTATATCCACACCATTAGCAAATCACATTGGATATAATTCTAAGTTCAAAGTCCATTCCCTTCAGACCGTCTCCAAGTGCTTCCATCCCAGGCCAAGCCACCTCACTGAACATCTGGATACCTGCAGCAGCTGGCCCCCTCCTCTCTCACTCCTCTGCTGTTCCTTCTGCACGTGACAGCCTGAGAGATATTTCAACCAAGATGAGTCAAGTCACCCCCTTGCTTAAAACCCTCCAAGTGGCTTCCATAATGGCCATAAAAATGAAAATTAACCATTCTTGGGGCATCTGGGTGGCTCAGTCAGTTGAGCATCCGACTTTGGCTCAGGTCACGATCTCATGGTTCATGAGATCAAGCCCCACGCTCTGTGCTGACAGGGCAGAGCCTGCTTGAAATTCTCTCTCTCTCTCTCTCTCTCTCTCTCCCTCTCTCTCAAAAATAAATAAATAAACATTAAAGAAAAGATTTTGTTCCAAAATTATCCCCCAGGTAGGAAGGATTTGTTTTATATCCAAGTCCTTACCAAGTCTCTCACATTGTGGGGCATGCTCTCAATTACTGCATTTTGAAAAACAGAATGCTCTTTGGGGGAAACTCATTAGCCTGAAATAACCCCAATCAATGAAGTCTTGGATATCCACAGAGGTCACTGGGTAGAATCAGAAAAAATGGAGGCAAAGACATTTCACACAGATTCCATCATTACTCCCAGTGGTATGACCTTCCAATTGCAAATATTTTCTTCCTAGGCAAGCCCTTAAAAAAAACAAAACAAAACCACATTAAGAACAATAAAAAAAAGTGGTTGTGTTAAGGAGATGACATATACACACCTACCAGATGATTTTTTTTTTTTGTCATACAACCTAATATTACGCAACCGGGTTTTGTGGAGAGAATAAAGTTCTCGGTATCATTCACAGACTTAAAAAGCACTATTTCACAAATAACTTGGACAAAAATAAAGTTTGTGTGTTTTGTAAAAGGTTAATGATAACAAACAAAACTCTAATGACTATTAACCCAGGTGTTACAGAAAAATGTTCAAAGTTTAAAGAAAATTGCTTCATAAACTATTCAGGGGAGAAAAAAATAATAGGTTTACTACATTGTTCTATATAATGTGATTTTTTAATTTTTTTTAACGTTTATTGATTTTTGAGACAGAGAGAGACAGAGCATGAACGGGGGAGGGGCAGAGAGAGGGAGACACAGAATCTGAAACAGGCTACAGGCTCCGAGCTGTCAGCACAGGGCCCAATGTGGGGCTCGAACTCACGGACCGCGAGATTATGACCTGAGCCGAAGTCGGACACTTAACCGACTGAGCCACCCAGGCGCCCCTATAATGTGATTTTAAAAACAGGTTGCAAACTCTAGAGAATATTATGCTAAGTGAAATAAGTCAGAGAAAGACAAATACCATATATATGATTTCACTCATATGTGGAACTTAAGAAACAAAACAAATGAACATAGTGGTAGGGGGGCAGGAAAAGAGAGACAAATCAAGAAACAGACTCTTAACTATAGAGAACAAACTGATGGTTACCAGAGGGGAGCGGGGTCCAGAAATAGGAGAAATAAGTGATGGGGATTAAGAAATGCACTTGTGGGGCGCCTGGGTGGCTCAGTCGGTTGAGCGTCTGACTTCGGCTCAGGTCATGATCTTGCGGTTTGTGAGTTCAAGCCCCACGTGGGGCTCTGTGCTGACAGCTCGGAGCCTGGAGCCTGCTTTGGATTCTGTGTCTCCGTCTCTCTCTCTGCCCCTCCCCCACTTGTGCTCTGTCTCTATCAAAAATAAAATAAAAATAAAATGTAAAAAAAATAAAATAAAAATAAAAATGTAAAAAAAAATTAAGAAATGCACTTGTGATGAGCACCAGGTATTATATGAAAGTGTTAAATCACTAAAATCTATACCTGAAACTAGATTCACGCTGTATGTTAGCTAACTAGGATTTAAATGAAAACTTGGAAAGAAAAATATATATAGGTAGCAAATTAAGTTAAGTAAATTATTATTTTGGTCACACTAAAAAGTTTATGTGTCCATATAAGCCCCCAACTTTTTAAAATTTTTTTTTTCAACGTTTATTTTTATTTTTGGGACAGAGAGAGACAGAGCATGAACAGGGGAGGGGCAGAGAGAGAGGGAGACACAGAATCGGAAACAGGCTCCAGGCTCCGAGCCATCAGCCCAGAGCCCGACGCGGGGCTCGAACTCACGGACTGCGAGATCGTGACCTGGCTGAAGTCGGATGCTTAACCGACTGCGCCACCCAGGCGCCCCATAAGCCCCCAACTTTTTGGAGGGTCCCCTCACTGGGAATATAGAGGGTTGCTTTTGTTTTTTTAATGTTTATTTTGAGAGAGAGAGAGAGAGAGAGTGCAAGCAGAGAAGGGGCAGAGAGTGAGGGAGACAGAATCCCAAGCAGGCTCTGCCTTGTCAGCACAGAGCCCGATGCGGGGCTTGATCCCATGAACCGTGAGACCATAACCTGAGCTGAAACCAAGAGTCAAAGGTTTAACCAACTGAGCCACCCAGGAGACCCTAGGGGGTTGCTTTTTACTTGGAGTTATCATATATCTGGGCTTATGGTAGGTGGTAACTCAAGCTGTGAGGGTGGCTAATACTGTACAGAGCCTGCGGGGGGAGAAACAAGAAGATGTCCTAGGATGGAGAGGCCAAAGAGAAGGGGAAAGCCAGCAAAGGGGACTGCAGGGTAAATTGATATCATAGAAGCCAAGGAAGTATGATGTCACAGAGGAGGAAGGTGATGTCACAGAAGCCAAGAGATGATTGTTCTAAAGAAGTTTGTAGAACTTCTAGAAGAGGAGTCTCTAGAGAAAAAGAAATGATCATCAGGGCCAAACATTGCCTTGGGTCAAATTAGATAAAGACTGAGAAGTGTTCATTCAATTAACATAGATGGTCACTGGTACCCATGGCAGGAGCCCATCTGTAGAGAATGGGGTACCCACCTGGTACCCATCTGTAGAGAATGGGGTGAGGAAACCAGGTCCCAGTGAAGTGAGGGGACAGTGAGGGCCAAGTAAATGGAGATAGCAACCGTGAACAACTGGTTGGAAAATGGTGGCTGGGAGAAGAAAAGAAAATGAAAGGGTGTTCGTCGCACAAGGATGGGAGCAGTCAATTTTTTCCTTTTGTTACAGTTTAAGAGACTTGGGAATATTTAAATAATGATGAAATGAATCCAGTACACAAGAAAGGAGGTCAAGGTCCCCCTAGAGCCAGAGGGAATGGGATGCAGAGCCCAGATGGAGGCACATCGGCTACTGTAACAGGAGGGAAGGAAGAAGTGGGGAGACAGGTGCAGGTCACCCCCGTCTCTTACCACAGCCTCCCCACCGCCCTCTCGCTTAGCTCCTCCCTCAACATCTGCCCATGTTTATTCAACAGATCAACAGGGGACCTGAGAGGCACCTCCAGACCTGACCCCATGACCTCCCAATCTGCTAGCCCCTCCTACATTCACTTCCTTCTGAATCTAGCCTAAGATTGGGATCCAGAGTCTCTCGCACCACCCTCACATGAGAGCTCTTAGACTGGTGTCTGTCCTCCCCTCTAGACTGCAGTCTCTCTGAGAGCCAGAACAGAACCCATCTGGTTTGTGAGTGTATCCTCAGGCCCTGCATCATGCCTGGCATACAGTAAAAGGGTAAGAAGTATTTGCTGATACAGTAAAAGGGTAATAATGAGATAATGACTGGAATGAACTGCTGTCCTACCAATTTCCCCATCGTCCCTCTGTCCCTCCTATCTAGCAGGACTCCAGGCCCAGATCAATCCAACAGTGCTTTCCCATGGTTGCACCCTGTGCTGGGCTCTGCTCCAGTGAACCCAACAGCCAACCAGAGTGAGGTCACTGCAAATCCGTGTTCTCCAGCCCCACCTGACAGCCCTCGTTCTTCCCTGCTTTGGTCTGTCTGCTGTCATTCATGGTGGCGTTTGGCCTTCTCAGCCTTCTCCACTCTCCTCGAACCCTCTAGCCAGTTCTATCTTATCTTTATCCCACGTCTCAGAGAAAGCAAAAGCTATCCAAGAATGCTCTCCTGTTGACTGCCACCAGACCAGTCGCCCTCCCTCCTTTCCCCCAGCACAGTAAAAGGGGTGAGCCCACTCCCGTTAACGCTTTAAAACCCCCACCCCCACACCCTATGCTGAGGACTCCTCTCTCCCACCCCCTCCTGCCTTCCTGTTTCTTCAACCTCTAGCTCTCTCCTGGCTCTCCTGGTACTTAAGCAGGCTCACACCTGTCCCATCCAAAAATCAAAACAAAACCCTTCCTTGACCCCATGTCTCCCACAAGCATCTCCTTATCTCTCTCTTGGCTTTTGCAACTGTGCATCCTAAAACAGGTCTACACTCACCATCCTGACTTCCTCATCTCCCACTCCCTCCCACCAGCTATGATCAGTCTCTGCTCCATCACCCCACTCAAACCACCCTGCCCTTGCCAAGGGCACCTAAGATTCCTTTGTCACCAAGTCCAGTGGGCACTACCATTCCTTGAGCCAGGAGCCATTTAATAGGGTAAACAGCCCTCCCTCATTGTACCTCTTCCCGTATCACAGACACCTTGTACGTTCTGTCCACCCGGCCCTTCTCCAAGGGGGAGCTAAAGGCGACTGCCACCGGGCCTCTCGACTTCAGGGTGGATGTGTGTTCCAGGTGGGACCACTCGGGGTTCTTCCCCAGATTATTTGAGTCTTTCCTAAGGGAAACTTGGGAAAGTGTGAGCTCAGAGCCCATGACCATGAGAAAAACCATGTGCAAAAGCCCATCAACACATGGAGAGAAGCCAATGGTCAGAGAGGAGCAGAGGTGAGGCCAGCTGGAGAGGCTCTAGACACAGCCAGACGTGGCTCTACTGAGTGCTTCTGGGGCTCCAATACATCCCTCCCCTCCTCGTGTTTCTACAAAGCAATCAAGTGCCCAAACTAATTCAAGTCAGATTTCTGTCATTTGCAAGCAAGAGCACTAATACACTCAGGCTTCTTCAGTTTTCCTGATGCTCCAGTCATACCCCCTCAATCTCCTTCAACGTCCCCCATTGGGGTGGTCCTCAGGTCTCTTCCCAAGCTGTTTGCTCCCCTCAGGCTCCACTCCCTCCCTGAGTGAGCTCCTCCTTTATCATGTCCTTCATCATCATCTGGACACTGCTGACTCCAAATCTGTATCTGCTTACAGATTATTTCCTCATCTCCTATTTTTCCCTCATAGTCCTCATTTTTCTTAATATTTCTATTGTGATAAGATATACGTGAAACTTCCATTTTAACCATTTTTAAGCACACAATTCAGTAGAGTTAATTTCATTAATAACGTACAACCATCACCACTATTTCCAGAACTTTCTAATTACCCCTAACAGGGGCTCCTGGACGGTTTAGGTAGTTAAGCGTCTGACTCTTGATTTCAGCTCAGATCATGATCTTACCATTTGTGAGACTGAGCCCTGTGTCAGACTCTGTGCCAACAGCATGGAGCCTGCTTGGGATTCTCTCTCTCTCTCTCTCTCTCTCTCTCTCTCTCTCTCTCCCTCTCCCCTGCTTACATGTATATGTGTGCTCTAAATAAATAAATAAACTTTAATTCTCCCTAACAAAAACTCTGTACTCACTAAATAATAACCCCCACTCACTCCTCCACCCAGCCCTTGGTAGACTCTAACGACTACTGTCTATGGATTTACCTATTCTAGACATCCCAGAGATCATACAATATTTGTCCTTTTGTGTCTGGCTTATTTCAGTTGGCATATTGTCCTCAAGATTCATCCATACTGAAGCATGTATCAGACATGACTCCTTCGTATGGCTGAATAATACTCTACTGTATGGACATACCACCTTTTTGTTTGTCCGTTCTTCCTTTTGATGGACATTTGGGTTGTTCCCAGCATTTGTCTTGGCTATTGTGAATGGTGCTGCTATGACCACCCATATCTGAATCTGAGTCCCTCTTTTCAGCTCTTCTTGGCCTTTACCTAGGTGTGGACTTGCTGGGTCATATGGTCATCCTGCATTCTTTCTGCCAATCTGTCTTCCACAGCAGCTGCACCGTTTCACACTGGCACCAGCAGTGCATGAGGGCTCTTCTCTTTCTTGTCCCTGTCCCATGCATCCAGATGCCTCTTGCACATCCACACACGTGTGTTCCACGGACACCCCAGCAGGGCATTTGGATGCAGAGGAAAATTTGGTTGTGTGAACAACCAGTGCTGAGCCACACCCCACCCCCAAGGATCTGGGATGGGCTGTGTTGGGCATGAAGTGAGGCTCAGGGTTGGAGTGACACTGTCTGATGCTCACCTGAATCATAAAAATGGGGGTTTACAAGTCATGTCTGAACACTCTCATGGCCTTGTCAAGATGACTGCACTGGAATATCATCAAACACACATGTCATTTAGCCAGCTCCAGATACAATGAGCCTATCATTTTTTTTTTTTTTTTTTTTTTTTTTTTTCTGCTTCTCCCAACCTGCTTTCTTTCTTGTGCTTCCCAGCTCGGCCAATGGCAAACCATCTACTCAGGTGCCTATGTCAGGACCTCCCCAGTTCGTAGAAACAGCAAGTTCAGGAACCACAGCCCTGCAGCCCAGGCCCAGTCTAGGCTCTACTTCCTGAGGCCCAGGGCCCATCACCTCTTCAACCCAGAATCAAGGCTCCAGAAGCTCCCACACTGCAGGTGGCAGGCTGATTTCAGGCATCTGGCACACATCTCACCCCAGGCTGGCTTCATCATCCCACACCTTTGCAGCTCAAAGGACAGCCCAAGCAGACTCCTTCCTCATCCAGAAGGAGAGCAGAGGCTGGGTGAAGACAGACAAACTCAGACAGACAGACAGCCCACCTGCCCCTTAAGTACCAGGTGTTTGAGCCGAGTAGCAGGAAGGAGGGGAAAGAGATGAGGCTTAATCAGTGAGGGCTTCCTGGAGGAGGCAGGTGGCCAGGGAGGGACTTCTAGAGGATACGTAGCTGGGATGCTAAGCTAAAAGGAAACTGGTGAGGGGCTCCTGGGTGGCTCAGTCGGTTGGACATCTGACTCTTGATCTCAGCTCAGGTCATGATCTTGGAGTTGTGATTTCAGGCCCTGCATTGGGCTCTGCACTGGGTGTGAAGCCTACTTTTAAAAAAAATTGAAGAAGGGAACTGATCAAACACCTGCTCTGTGCTAGCCTGGGATGGGGGTTTATTGTATGCATGTATTTACTCGTTTGGCAAGTACTTTGTCTACAAAGTGCCAAGCACCATTTTAGGCACTGAGGATACACCAGTGGACACAACAGACCAAAAAAAAAAAAAAAAAAAAAAAATAGCTGTCCTCATAGCTTCTAGTGATGGGAGAGACAATTAACAAGAAGAATATGCAAAATATAAAATATGTGACGTGATCATAGTTGCTAAGGAGAAAATTTAAGCAGGAGAGAGAGCGTGGGGAGGGAAAGGCCGGGTTCTAGATGGGGAGGCCAGGGAAGGCAAGGCAGCACCCGGCACAGAGAAAAGCAAGCACGCAGGCCCTGAGGCTGGGAAAGACCCTATGCAGACCCATGCACAGCAAAGAAGTCAACAGGGCGGGTAGCAAGAGAACTGAGGGCCATGGAAAACAAGGCCAGAGTCCTCAGGTGAGGCCTGAGAAGGACCACCTCACACAGGCCATCCTGATGCCCCTGGCTGTCACTCTGAGCGAGCAGGAAGCCTGAGCAGCGCTTTAGGGAAAAGAGGGGGCACAATCCCCTTGGTGGCTGCGTCAGCAATGGATGAATGGAGGCAAGGACAAAGCAGGGCGATCCGTTATGAGGCTACCGCAATAATCCAGGAAAGAAACAAGCCGTGGGTTTGATGTTACCAGGATAACCTTAACAGAATCTGTGAGAAGCGACCAGACTTTGAAAATATTTTGAGAGTAGCACCAAAATGATTCTGTGGCACTGAACATGGGGTATGAATAAAAGGAATCAACAATGACCCTTAAGTTTGGGGCCTTAACAAGTAGATGAGTAACATTGCCATTTACTGGAAGAGTAAGTAAGAAGGATGGAGAGGGATGTAAGGAGCAGGTTGCCAGGTAAAACACAGGACAGCCAGCTAAATTTTAATTTCAAAAAAAGAATAGATAAGTGTCTTTTCTTATCTATTAGGAAGTCCCGTGTACAATCTAAAATTCAATTTTAACTGAGCACGTGATTCGGGGTATGGTTTTACTTAAGGGGAGGGGCGTTTACTTGTTTGCTTTGTCCCTAAATCTGACAATCCTACTAAAGGAAGGAGTTAGATTGGGGAAAGGTGAGTCTGCTATACTTACTAGACACTGATAGGAGAGGTGGACGGGCGGCTACGCACATGAGCCCAGAGTTCAGGGGGCTGGTCTGGCTGGAGATAATAAGTATCTAGGAGTTTGTCAGCCTAATTCTGATTATTTTAAGCCCTGAGACTGAATGGCACTGCCAGGAGAAGGAGTGGGGCCAGAGGAGAGAAGGAGCCGAGGACTGAGCCCCAGGGCACCTCAATACTTCAACGTCAAGGAGATCTGGAGGACCCAGCAAAGGAGACGGAGAAAGAAAAACCAGAAAGGAAAAAGAGTCAGGAGAGTGTGACATCCTAGGGACCAAATTCCTGCCGGGAATGCAGAGCCTTAGCTGTGGGAAGCCGGGCAAGAGGGTTCAGGTGGAATGTGATGAACCAGGGACTGGTTAGAGTGACTTCAAGAGGGGACGGAGGGAACAAATGGAGATGATGCATCAAGACGACTCTTTTGAGGAGTTTTACTACAGAGGAATGGAAAGAAACGAGGCAGATGCTGGAAGAAGGGAGTGAGGGAGGTGTGTTTGTTTTTTTAAGACAAAGGACTACCAGCACATTTATTGTAAGGGAAAGATCCAGTAAAGAGCAGAAGGCAGAAGATGGAGGAGAAGAAAGGAGGGAGGTCCGGGGCGGGTGAGAAGGGGTGGGATTCAGGACAATGTGGAATCTTGAAGCTTGCCGGCAACTCAGAAAAGCCAGGCGTTACCTCTATTTGACGATAAAAGCTGTGTGGGCAGAAGTTCCAAGTAAGTCCCAGGTCTTGGAAGGAAAGCAGTATTCTAGCCTGGATCCTGGGACATCTCTTCCTTCCTACCCACAGCCCCAGGCATGCTGCAGCACCGGCTGGAAAGCCCCCATTCTTCCACCTGACCTGCTTCCCAGCTGGTTCTGCCTGCCCCACTCTGCTCAAGGGAAGAAAGAGCCCCTGCCGCACATAACACAAATGCAAGGAAACCCTCAGCCAGAGAGGGAAGCCCCTACCTGAGGCCTGGGCAGAGTTTCAGACACTGGGGGAGGCCTGGAACAAAACCAGCCCCTGCCAAGGCCTGGGCCAGAAGAAGTACCGTGCCAGGCTTAGGGCCCACCACACCCCCAGAGAACAGTGTGTAGACCCTGAAGGGAGTGTGGGTGGCTGGGGCAGCTTCCAAGCCCAGCTACAACACAGTCTTGCCCTGAGGCAGGGGGCTGGCCTACATGGCCTCCCACACATTCCCCTGCTCAGGGAGCAGGACTTGGAAGTGGGACGGCAGGGCCTCACAGCCTCTTTCTGGAATGGGGACTTGTCCAGATCCCTCCAGAAAAAGCAGAGGCCGGTTGTTGGAGACACTGCCTGATGTCAGGAGGGAGGGGGCAGCATCTGGCAAGGTCCGAATGATAGGAGCTCGGCAATAAATCACCTGGTCACCAGAGCAGAATAACCCGACCACACACAGAGACCCTGCCACACGACACCATCTCACAACCACACATGCACACAACCTCACAAAAGCCTCCCAGCCACCTCTGCAATCATACCCGTTCACAACCACACCACCAACCATACACCCATATTCCCCACACACCCCCCTTAACACACAGCTACCCAATCGCACTTATCAGACAGACAGTCCCCACACATAACTTTCTGTGCACCCAGCATTTACTTTGCAAACAATAACTGAGTGTCTGCACTCTGGAGAAGCAGCAGGAGTGCTACTGGCAAGCCCGCTGCCCTCTTAGAATGTCAGGGAACGTTCTGAAGCGACACTGCCGAGGAAGTGGATGAGGTGACTTCAGATGGGGTGCCCAGGGAATACCTCTTTCAGAAGGTGATGAGTGAAAAGCAGTCCGGGCAGAGGGCCAGGCGTCCATGCAAAGGCCAGGAGGCTGGACTGACTGTGGTGTGTTTGTGGAGCAGAATGAAAGCCGGGGTGACTGGAGAAGAGTGACCAAGGAGATGTGGGATAGGAGACAAAGCAGGACCAGGTCGTTTGGTGCTTTGTAGTCCAATGTCAGGAGAGTGGGTGTTAGTATAAAAGTAATGGTAAGTCACTGCGAGGTTTTCATAGGTGAGTGACATCTGATTTACATGATGAAAGCATTACCTTAGCTAGGAGAAACCATGGGAGGAAAACTTTTTCAGTTCCCAGAGTAGGGAAGGCATTTCTAATTATGACCAAACCCAGAAACCAAAAAAGATAAGATGGATACATGTGACTGCATAAAAAATGTTTTAATTCTGTATGGCAAAAATTCCATATTCAAAGTCAAAAATACAAAAAAAAAAAAAAAAAAAAAAAAAACAAGTGTGTAACCAGGAACGGTATCTTTTTTATTTGTATCATAGACAGAGGGCTTATTGCTTTAATATATAAAGAGCCCCTAAGAAATCAATAATTTAAAAGGCAACCATCCACTAGAAAAAGGGCAAAGGCAGGAGCACCTGGGTGGCTCAGTTGGCTAATCATCTGACTCTTGATTTTGGATCAGGTCCATGATCTCCCAGTTCATGAGATCAAGCCCCCGCATTGGGCTCTGCGCTGACAGTGTCAGCCAGCTTGGGATTCTCCCCCAACCCCACCCCCCCGCCCTCTCTCTCTCAAATAAATAAACATTAAAAAAAAAAAAAAGAAAATGGGCAAAGGTAAAGGACAGTTCACAGAAAACAAACAAAATTGGATGTTAAGTATATCAAATGATGCTTATCCTCAATCATAATAAGAGAAATGCAAAATTGAAGTATAATGAGATACCACTGGCAAAGATCATACAGTTTGATAATGCTCTACATTAGCAAGGACACAGGGACGCAAGCACTCACGTCTGGTGGCAGCGTAAACTGATACATCTATGGAGAGGATTTGGCATTATCTATAAAAATTTAAAAATGAGCATACAACATTACCCAAAAATTCCACTTCTAGGAATGTATCCTATGGACCTAATTTTAAAATGTGTTAAATGATGTTTGT
The DNA here is from genome assembly GCF_007474595.2 of Lynx canadensis. Taxonomy (NCBI): domain Eukaryota; kingdom Metazoa; phylum Chordata; class Mammalia; order Carnivora; family Felidae; genus Lynx; species Lynx canadensis. Next base: position 26,301,717 of record NC_044310.1, read on the forward strand.
CCAAGCATATTTATTGCAATGGTGTTTATAATAGGAAGTAGGAAATCTATGATTGGAAGCAGCCTTACGTTTCATCAGTATGTGACTGATTAAATACATGATAGTACACATACTATTTAGCTGTTCTATGCACAGAACCATGTGCATAGCATACCCACATTGGGTAAATGTCAGAAGGAGAGTATCTATATAGTCGAAGATGTATAGCTGATCTCAGGAAGGAGAAACAAGTAACTGGAAACCTGGTGGTCATGTGGGCAGCCCTGGTCACATAATCTGGGGTTTGGGGAGAAGTCAGGAGTAGCACCACAAGTGTGGGACTCCTCAGTGCTGGATAGTATTGAAAGCCCCCAGACTGGATGAGTTCACCCGGGAGAGAAAAGGCTAGAGCCTGGGACATGCCCACCAGCATGTGGCCTCCAAGGTGCAAGAAAACTGGGAGTGTGGTGTCAAGGAAACCCAGGGAAGAAAGCGTTCTCAGAAGGAGGCAGTGGTCACCCACTGTGTCAGGTGCTTCTGTAGGTCCAGGAGGGTGGGGATGGAGACACGACTATTGGATTTAGCATCATGGAAATCCGCGGTGACCTTGACAGGGCCGCCTTTGTGACACAGTACCGGGATGGAAACGTTGTTCAGATGGGTTGAAGAGCGACTAGGAGGGAAGGAAGTGGGGAGCAGGTTTGCTCTGAGATGCTGGAGAGCAACAGTCCGCAGGGAGCAGATGGCAGAGTCATGGACCCTCACAGGACGCTCTCATGTTCACACATCCCCCAACACTGGCACATACACAGAATCACCGAGACCACCCGGCATGGGGTCTCAACAGTGATGTTCAGGGGCCATGACCCAGTGAGTAAAAGACGGCCTCTGCCCTGTGGCTTTGCCCCATCCAGAAACCACAAGGCTGAGACCTCTAGAGCTGGCTCTGCTGCTTAGCATCTGTATGACCCTGGGTAAGTCACCTAACCTCTCTGTACCTCAGTGGGAAGGGTCACACCTTCCTCCCCACTGTGAGGATGAAATAAAGTCTGCCAGCCATGTCTGGCACAAAGATGTCTCTGAACACGCAATGCAGGGTTAGTCTCTATCGAAATGAGTAGTCGGTAGGGTGACCGTGTAATGGATCTTCCCAGGTTTGGGGGCACTCTTGAGAGTAAGGGGAGGATGCGAATTACACTGGACCACAGGTGGCAAACCCGTACAGTCCTGGGGAAATCCCATGTACAGTCACCCTTGTGTTAACCACACCATCTCTATGTCTCCATCTCTACGGAGACAGCGAGGGCTCAGCCCCAAGGTGACTAAGACCCCAGGGCTCCCAGAGAGGCCAGAAACGCTGGGGTTTCTCCAACAAGGCTGGGAAAGCTCCTTGTCACAGCACACTAATAAATAAGACAAAGCCTCTTTGTCCCCAGAGCCCAGCCCAGCTGCAGGCCCGCCTCCTTCCGCAGTCTCTAGGGCAAGGGCGCTCTCGCCCCAACATCCGACCCCCTCGCACAGAATCTGCCCCTTGTCCTAACTCCAGGCGACCACCTCTGCCCTCACCCCTGGACAAAGGATCCCCCCATCTCCTTTCCAGGCACAGGACTCGCTGTGTCCTTTCCAATGTGGACGCAGAGTCTGCTCCCCACCTTGGAGGCCACAGAGCCTGAGCCAGGCACCGCCATGGAGGCTCATCGTGCCAAGAGGGCAGACCCCCAGAGTGCCCCCAAGCAGGGTCCCGGCCGGGCGCCGGGCAGGAACAGAGACCGGCAGGGCGCGGGCACAGTCGCCGTGGCAACGCGTGTGGGCGAGTCATGATTGCAGGCTGTCCCGGGCCACGGCACTTAACAGTTTAGAGTGCCTCCCGCCCCTGATCTCATTGGAGCCTTTGCAACAGCCCTGCCCATGGCCACCGATGCCCCCATTTCCCACATGAAGAAACCGAGGCTCGGAGCAGCGACGAGCCCCTCGGAAGGCCGCCCCGGCAGCGGGTGGCAGCGGGACTAGACGTGGACCCCTTGCGGCCGAGCCGGCTCCAGGCTCCTCCCCGGCCCTCCCTCCTCCGCGCCGCCCCCTGGCTGAGCCCGCCGCCGCCGCGCGCCTGGCCTCCACTGCAGAGCCCGGCTCCCGCCCCTCCGCCGCCGCGCGGGGCTCCCGGACGCGGGCTCCCGGTGAGTGTGCGGGTGGGGTGGCGGGACGCGAGCGCTCCCGGGCGACCCCCAGCGGCGGGGCCGGCTGAGGGTGGGGGGGGCGAAGGAAGGGAGGTGGTGGAAGGGTCTCCCCCAACACCCCCAGTGCCCTCTCGCCCCTCGATTCTGGGCGAGGTGGGGGCTCTAGGGGGCTTGGAAGGTTCTGAGACACCCCCTCCCACGTCCGCAAGCTCCCGAGCTGTCCCGGATGAAAGGAAAGTGGGTGAGGGGAGTGGGGGGAGACTGCAGTGGCATTATAGAGTGTGGCGACAGTTGGGCAAAGTTTGGTCCCGGGCTGGGAAAAAGAGGATGGCTGGGGGGTGAGGGTGGGGGGGAGTGTTGGTGGCCGGCTGGGGTAATCAGAACTGGCTCCACCTGTCCCAGTTCTGAGCTTGGAGGGAAATTCTTTGCAGATGAGTGGAGTCCCTGGGGTGTGTTGGGCGGGACTGGACAGACAGGACCGGAAGGTGGAAGGTGGGGACCCAGAAGGGGGCTGCACCCACGTGGGTGTCGGGTGACAGGGCCCCTCTCCTCGGGAAGGCTGGCAGACTGGGCTCCAACCACCACTTCAGTCTTTTTGAGCTCCCACCAGGTGAGTGGCAGGCTGGGGAGGGAATGATCTTAAGATTCTTACAACAGCTCAAGAAAGTAGGAATTCTTTCTCTTTAGAGATAAGGAACGGAGGTCAAAACTATTAAGGGATTCTTGGAAGTCACCTGGCTAGTAAGGGGCAGAGCTGAGGCTGGAATCCAGATGTGACTCCATGCTCAGTGCACATTTCTCTGCTCGTCCCCATAAGGCCAGGTCTCAGAGGAGCACGTGGGGGAGAAGAGGGTCTGCAGGGATCGGGTCTTCTGCAGTCACACCATGCTGTTGGAGATTCCCGGAGAAGAGGCATCAGAAGAGCTGAGGTGTTGAGAAGCAAATGTGCCTTCTCCCTCTGGCCAGAGCTGGGAAGTCCTTCCCCCAAGCTACCTTATCCAGATGGTTCTGCAGGGTACCTACCTGCCCCCACCTCACAGCCCTTCCCTCCAAGCTGCCTCTCTGAGAAGTCAGCATGCATTTCTTTATCACCCAGCACTTACTGAGTACCTACTGTGTGCCAAACACTAGGCACTAAATATAACTCAGTAAGCAAAACAGCACTGATATTCTAGCGGGGGAGACAGACAATAAATAAGAACCAAAAAATAACAAATACTTTAATTTCAAATGGTGATTAAATTCGAGGAGGAAAATAAAGGAGACAGGAGCAGAGTGACTGGGAGGGCAGGGCTCCCAGACCCAGGGTAATCTGGGGAGTCCTCAGCGATGAGAAGGACCCAGCCATGCAAGGTTCTGGAGAAAGAGCATTCCTGGCAGCAGGAATAATTGCAGAGTCCCCAACTCTCCCCATGTGGCTGGAGCAGAGAGAGGCAGGGTGAGAATGTAGGAGAGGAGGGCAAGAATGTAAAATCTGGGGTTTCATCCTAAGCGTAATGTGAAGCTAGTAGAAAGTTTTAAACAAGGGAGTGACACGGTCCAAGTTAGTGGATTCTAGGGGCCCAGGAACAGATGCCGAAAGGCCAGCGAGGAGGCCCTGGCAATAATACCAGCAAGAGTGATGGTGGTTTGGAGCAAGGTGGTAGCAGTAGAGGGGTGAGAGGGGCCCTGCAAGATTTGGACCCACAGGCATCATGCATGCTCAGAGGGGCATCGTGTGCTCCAGGAGCGCCCACATGTGCACACAGGCCCACACATGCACATGGAGACACATGTTCCCACACCCATGGCAGCAGGCAGACACTAGATGTACTCAGGCAGACCCACCCATCCACACCCTCTGAGTCATCCCAGGACTGGGAGGAAGATGGGTGGTTCTGGGGCCTGAACAAAGTATGTCTCCCCACCACGGAGCCCTGGCATCCAGCATGGCTGGGGTGGTTGGGGCTCCCCCAGGCTCTGGCACAGGGAGAGGGATTGTCTCTAGATTTTCCCTGGATCTGGTGTGCCAGGAGCCAAACCACCTACCATCCCCCACTCACCCCCAACCTGAGTTGTTCTCCCAACGTCACCACCTACTGACTGGGAGACCCTGAGGAGGTTATTTCTCCTCTCTGAACCTCAGTTTCCCCTCTGCAGAATGGGCTTGCCAGGGAGCAAGAAGATCCAATGCCCTTCTACCTGGACTACGGTCCTGCTAGCTGGACTAAGAATGAAATTAGAGACAGATAAACAAGAGAAAATCTAATTTAATTTCATGTGAATGGGGAATCCACATGGATGTGGAAATTCCAAAGACAGGTAAAAGGAGGTATATATGCCCTCCTGAACTAAAGAGAAGGGAATGGGGGTCTGGGACTTCAAAGGGAAGAAATACAATTCACCAAGGATGAAAATGAGTAAATATTTGGTAAACAAATGTTTGCTGGGCCACTCAGAAACAATGGGATGTAGAGGACTTTGATCAAACAGGCCTTGCTAGGCTCCTCTCTGTCTACCCTCCTTAGTTCGTATAACAATGTAGTTATCTCCGGTGATGGCTCTCTTCCTGGAGCAGGTCCTCTATCTGAATACTTCTAGGCAGTTGAAGGAGAGATAAAGAGCTTTTCCTGAATCTGATGAGCTTTGATTGCTTTTAACTCAAAATCATCTGCATGCCAAAGTGGCCTGTCTTGGGGCGACCTGCCCTTGGCCCCTACAGGCTCATGACCCCACCCTCACAAGACGGTAGCAAGGAATCAGTGAAGTAAGTTGCAAGAACCTGGTCTGGGACAGGCATCCAGCAGAGGAGGGGTAGGAGGTGGTGGAGAGCACAGCCTGCCCCCCCACACCCCCGCACTGACAGCCTGGCCTGGAATCCAACTGCAGTTCTAAATGAGTGATTTGGCCTCTCTAGATTTCACAATGAGTGGCCAGCATTTATTGAGCACTTACTATGTGTTAAGTGCTTTGCAACGGTTATCTTCATCTGTAAATGAGAAGCATAATAGTATCTACCTCATGGGGTCATTATAAGGACTAAAGGAGATAGTGTTGCACAGCTTTTAGCTCCTCGGCTGACCCATAGTAAATGCTCAATAAATGGTCATTGTTATTATCAGCAAATGCACATTCCCTTCCTTCATGCATACAAGCTCTGTGACTTTTGGCAGGTTACTTAGCCTCTCTCTAGGCCTGTATCCTGCCCGTAGCCTGGGAGGAATAATAGTCCTGATCTCAAAGGGTCATTGGCTGATCAAACGCATCTATCCACATAAAGACCCCAGAACAGTGCCTGATACACGGTAAATGCTCACATCAAATGTTACCTATGCGGAGCACCTGGGTGGCTCAGTCGGTTGAGCATCCGACTTCAGCTCAGGTGGTGATCTCGCGATTCCTGGGTTCACACTCTCCCCAGGCTCACTGCTGTCAGCCTGTCAAGACAGAGCCCGCTTCGGATCCTCTGTCCCCCTCTCTCTACCCCTCCCCGGCTTGCAGTCTCTCAAAAATAAAAATGAAAAAATACATAAATATATATAATAGATTGTGTATATACATATATGTATATATATACATATATATGTGTGTATATACATATACACATACATATAACAAAATAACATATATATGCAACAAAATAAAAAATTAAAATAATAAAAAAAATTTACATGTTTACATGTAAAATTTACATTAAACATGGACTTTTCCCTTGCATGCCGTCAGGTGGGCACGGCCCCCGGCAAGCCCGCCAAGCACCATGGACTGGAAGACGCTGCAGGCCCTCCTGAGCGGCGTGAACAAGTACTCCACGGCATTTGGGCGCATCTGGCTGTCGGTGGTGTTCGTCTTCCGCGTGCTGGTGTACGTCGTGGCCGCGGAGCGCGTGTGGGGGGACGAGCAGAAGGACTTCGACTGCAACACCAAGCAGCCCGGCTGCACCAACGTCTGCTACGACAACTTCTTCCCCATTTCCAACATCCGCCTCTGGGCCCTGCAGCTCATCTTCGTCACGTGCCCCTCGCTGCTGGTCATCCTGCACGTGGCCTACCGGGAGGAGCGCGAGCGCCGGCACCGCCAGAAGCACGGGGACCAGTGCGCCAAGCTGTACGCCAACGCGGGCAAGAAGCACGGCGGCCTGTGGTGGACCTACTTGTTCAGCCTCATCTTCAAGCTCCTCATCGAATTCCTCTTCCTCTACGTGCTGCACACGCTCTGGCACGGCTTTGGCATGCCACGCCTGGTGCAGTGTGCCAACGTGGCGCCCTGCCCCAACGTCGTGGACTGCTACATCGCGCGGCCCACCGAGAAGAAGGTCTTCACCTACTTCATGGTGGGTGCCTCTGCCGTCTGCATCGTGCTCACCATCTGCGAGATCTGCTACCTCATCTTCCACAGGGTCCTGCGAGGCATAGCCAGGAACAAGCCCCCGAAGGGCCACAGCCTCCCATCCTCCACCAGCCGGGCCTCCACCTGCCGCTGCCACCACAAGCTGGTGGAGGCTGGGGAGCTGGGCTCCGACTCTGGCGACGACAAGAGACACGCGTCTGCACCCAGCATGACCCCCATCTGACCACAGGCTGGGGAGCGACGCTGGAGCTGCCAGTGGGGACAGATGGGCAGTACTGCACGGGGGGAGGGGTCCTACAGGTGCTGGGTGCCCCCACTTTGAATTTGCTACTGTATCCCGTTTCATTTTTGGCAGATTTTTTGAGCACTGGGCACTGTGCTGTCTACCCAGGTGTAATATAAGTCACACCCCCAGAACTAGCGCCAGCCCTTGGGGGAGACAGACGTCGAAACAAACAAATCAACGACTGAGTGCGAGGGGACCCCCAGGAGGCTCCCAGCAGAGCTTCCGCCTAACCCAGGAGGGAGTGATCAGGAGAGACTACCCTGAGTACAAAATGTTTGAGAGAGGTGAGAAGGGCTTCCTAGACAAGAAAGCGGCAGGTGTTTGCAGGTGAGATGTTTGCCCTGGTTTGGAAGCACCAGATCAAAGGGAGTTTCATTCCCTTGGGAGAAGCACCTAGGTTCTGGGCTGGAAAGGAAGTAGTCTCTAAGCAGTGGGAGGTCCAAAGGCCTGAGGGTGAGCTTGTGAAGGGGAGGAGGAGATGGCTCTGTGACGCCACCTGCTGCTCGAGATACTCGGGTGTCCTCCTGGTCCCCACTGTCCTCAGGGGAAGCCCCCTTTCGCCCAGTTCTGCTCCTCCCAGGCTCAGACAGCTTTTCTGCCGTCTTCTTGCCACAAACGTGCTCAACCTAGTGCCAGCCTCTCAGACTCTGCTGCCAGAGACTCAAGGTAGATGTTCCTTGAAATCAATAAAGGGGGGCGCCTGGGTGGCGCAGTCGGTTAAGCGTCCGACTTCAGCCAGGTCACGATCTCGCGGTCCGTGAGTTCGAGCCCCGCGTCAGGCTCTGGGCTGATGGCTCGGAGCCTGGAGCCTGTTTCCGATTCTGTGTCTCCCTCTCTCTCTGCCCCTCCCCCGTTCATGCTCTGTCTCTCTCTGTTCTCAAAAAAATAAATAAACGTTGAAAAAAAAATTAAAAAGAAATCAATAAAGGCTGTGTTTTATACAGGTTGGCTCCGTCCTCTGTTCTGTACTCCCACCCACAAGACCCTGAGGGCAGGGAAGGTAGCCCTCAGGAGGGCTGTACGTCTGGGGGTGAAGGCAGACTGGGGCTGGGGTTGATCTGGGTGGGGATGTGGGTGGAACCTACTGGTATATATGTTGTGATTGTAAGTGTGGTCACAAGAGGACGCTGTGCTCCCTCTGCAACAGCGCTTCCCGCGTTTCTGGTGAGAACACTGCTCTGAGCACACACACAATCATTGTTCTCCCCATAGATAAACCACACTCCCTCCTCCTTTATAACCCAATCACCACCATCAACAATCCACGTCCCCACCCTGTGTACACAAATCTCTGTTATTCATACTCTCACTCCTTATAATATGCCACAACAGGATGGTTGTCTCCTCTAAAGGTGGGAGTCCCAGCCTCACTCAAGCATTATTCAGCAGCTCCTTCCATCTGCCCTGAGCATCGTTGGCTCACCGGGGCCCTGGCAGGAGGTGGAGACTGCATAGGAGAACAGGAGCTGAACTCAAACAGCTCTGAGTCAGGGGAGACAGTAACATACTCGTCTCCTGCAGTAACCAACAGTTGGGGTGGTTCACAGCCCCCCCCCACCCCACCCCCCAGTACTGTGTGGTGACTTGCAATTTAGGGGACACCAACATTCAAGCCAGACTGGAATGGAAAGCAAAAGGGGGTGCAAGGCTCCACTAATGAGAGACACATTTAGTGACCATCAAAGCCAAGGCCAGGGGCCAGAAATCTAGGAGCAGTGAACCAAGAGCCAATGCAGGCAAGGAGAGGGCAGATCAGTATGTCCACAGAACAGGCTGTGGTTCACCTTTGCTCTTTCGTGTGGCTATTAGTGGGGTGGGTAAGCCAACCAAGCTTAAAGGGCCCAGGGTTGGGCTGACACCCACCCCCCACAGTCTGAATCATAGCTTAACCACTTCATGACCACAGTCACCACGCTGCACCTTGGGCAAGCTTTCAGAACGACAGTCTTGCCATCATTACAATGTGAATTGCACCAGTCAGGGTCCCAGCAAAAAACAGATGGCACATTCAAACCCAGTAACTTTAAAGAGTTTCCTTGAGGGATATTTTTTCATGTTTATTTATTTTGAGAGAGAGAGAGAGAGAGCCGGTGCGTATGCACATGAACACTTGCGCAAGTTGGGGAGGGGCAGAGAGAGAGAAACCCAAGCAGGCTCCACGTTCAGCATGGAGTTCAATGCAGGCTTGATCTCACGACCATGATATCATGACCTGAGTTGAAAGCAAGAGTCAGACGCTTAACCAACTGAGCCAATTTGTTTTAAAAAGTATGGGCATGATCAAGGAAACCACAAACACTACTGCAGTGCCCTGGGGCTTGTACCAGGGTAGCCACGGACTGGGTTGCCACACTGGAGCTGCAAGAATGCATTCCACCCCAGCGACCAAATAAATACCCCAACTTCACTTTCTCATCTCCTGCTCTCCTGCCAGTGGCTCCCACTGACACAACCCAACCAGGATCCAGAGAGCAAGGGAGCCAAATGAGGCAGCCAGTTATGGCTCAGCCTCCTAGGGCACAGAGCAGGGTGGAGAGTTGACCCGAGGGACAAAGGGACCATATTCATCCCAGCACTCAGAGCAGTACTACCCCTGGGGTTGCTGTAGAGATGAGACACTGAAGGTAACCCAGCAGTATGGTGCTAATGTGTTCAGTAAATATCCAGGCAGGAGCTTGCCTGCTGCCCAGGCCACAACAAGGCCAGTCCCAGCCTGGCCTGGATGATTGCAAAGGTCTCAGGGAAGGTCTCTCCTACTTGCTGCCACACATTCCAGCATCTTCCAGGGCAGTTTCAGCTGCCTGGCCAAGGATGGCTTGGAGGCCAGAGCAACCAGAGGACATCACTGGCTAGCTCAGCACAGACTGAGCCTCCAGCCCCAGGCCCCTTCTCCAGGCTGGGGGTGAGGACTGTGGTTGACAGGATGTCCCAGCCCTGTCCTGAGATGTGCCACCTTCGGCCTGAGAGCCTGAGAGCTGTTCTGAGCAGTGCACCTCACTCTCCTGATCCAGGACACCTGGAGCTACTGTTCACCATCCAGAGTCCCCAGCACACAACGCTGTCACCACAAGGTGGCTCTCATGTCCCCTGGCCTTCTCTTCTCAGGGTACATGCTTCTATCTCCTCCTTCCCCAGCACATGAGCATTCACTGTAAGCCTCCTTCCCTCACGCACATGATAGATTTAGATTTCACGCACACACAGCCTTCACAACCACACCTACTGCACGAAATAACAGCCACCACGCAGCCCAAGCTAAACAGGAGATTATCTTGTGTCATCACCCTGGTCTCAGCTTCCTATTATGGATTGAATGTTTGTGTCCCCCCAAAATTCATACCTGGAAACCCTAACTTCTACTGTAATGGTATTAGGAAGTGGAGCCCTTGGGAGGTGAAGCCCTCGAGAATGGGATTTGTGCCCTTCGAAGAAGACACAGAAGAGGGAGGACCTTTCTCCCTTCACCACGTGAGGACGCAATGAGAAGACAGCCCTGTGTAAACCGGGAAGAGGGTCTTCACCAAGAACCTTTTTGGACTTCCAGCCTCCAGAACCGTGAGAAATAAATTTCCATTGTTTAGGGCCCCCGGCGTGTGGCATTCTGTTACAGCAGCTTGAGCTGAGACAACCACATCATCTCGCACCTGGATTACTACAACAACGTCCCTGCTTCCTGCCCTAGCTCTGGGAAGCAGAAGAACGGAAAGGGGAGGAAGCGGGACTGAGCGACAAGACCTGTTGTGCTGTGTCCATCAGGCAAAGATTGTCGGTTAGAGGCGGTCACGTGGAGTTGGCTGGGCCCTTGACCGCTGCTTGGCTCAGTCACTGCCTGGGGCCACCCCCCCGGAGCTTGGCCACCTGGACAGCTGGAGTGGACCTGAAAGGGCTAACAGCTGGAGGCTGTCAGCTGCCCAGACTCCCACAGCTGGGCAACAAGTCCTATCCCAAAGGGGGATGTCCATATTCACCGCTCACCCCCACAGTCCATTCTCGGCACCACAGCCCCAGTGATCCTTTACAACCCAGGTCAGGCCGGGTCACCCCCCTGCCTGCACCTCCTGAGACATCTCACACAGCCCTTGAGGGGCCTCTAAGATCTGCCCACCCCACACCTCATCTGCTCTCTCTCAGAATGCACCCCTTCTCTCTCACCTCACTCCAGCCACACTGACCTCCTTGCTGCCCTCAAGCAGGAAATGTTCCTGCCAGGCATGTTCCTGCCTCAGGGCCTTTGCACTCTCTGTTCCCTCCGTCCAGAAGGCTCTTTCGCTCCATCCTTTCCTTCAGGGTGTGCATCAAATGCCCGCTGCTTAGTGAGACAATCTCCTCTCTTCTACTCAACATCAAAACTGCACCCTCAGCATGCTCAACCCTCCCTCCCTGCTTTCCACATAGCTTTGTCGCCATCTAGCAGGTTCTGTGTTCTGTCTCCCCACAGCTAAAGTGTAAAATCCCCAAGGACAGAGAGTCTTGTCATTCCTTGGTTGGTCTCCAGGGACCACTGTCTAAGACAGTGCCACAGCAGCAGGGGGTGCTCAGTAAAAACATGCTGAATTGATACATTCATATATGGGGCTGGTGCCCTGCTAGGTGCTGGGGATGTAAAGAAGACCCCGCTGCGTGCCCTCTAGGGGCCCTCAGTCTCATGCAGTAAGTGACGCACCCGGGGTGGGAGGAAGGGAAATGGGGTGGGGGGAGGTTTAATCGGTAGAGAGTTTCAGTTTTGCAAGATGAAAAAGTTCTGGAGCTCTGTTGCTCAACAATGTCAATGTACTTAACACCACTACTAAATGGTACATTTTTTAGCGGTTCAGATGGTAAATTTTATGTGTTGTTTTTTTTTTTACCACAATTAAAAATAAAATTTTTAAAAATAGCCACCCAAAAACCCAAAATAAAACAATGCACCCAGGGGCAATACGTGAGCCACTGAGGGCACCAAGGCTCACCCAACCCAGGGGAGACAGCAAGGGGGCTTCTGGGAGAAGTTGACATAGAGCATAGAAAGACTTGTAGGTTAGGCATGTGAGGGCACTCCAGGCAGAGGGAACGGCATGGGCACAAGTAGAGCGCTCAGAGAACTACAGTAATGGAGTATGGCTCAATCACATAGTGAAAGGGGGAGAGGGATAAGGCTGGAGGCCAGGAGACCCACTGAGAGCACACTGAGAGAGTGGCCTAAACAGGGTCAGGGCAGTGGGAAGACAGGGAGGTGTGGGGTTCCAAGGATGCCTTGCCCTCTCCACCTGCTCCTCTCTCCCTCCAGGAGAGGGGATCAGAAAGGCTTGGGAGAGCCTGGGCCCAGCAGCGGGAGAGGAACTCAGAGCGAGGCTGTCTTGGGGGCGTGGTAAGAACCCGCCTCCAGGGACCTCCGTTCTCATGCCCTCCGAGGTCAGAACTAAGTGGGCGCAGTTGTCAGCTTTGGAAATCCGGGAGGAGGCTCTGCTCAGCCTGGCCCTGAGGGACAGGCCTGGAAGGGGAAGCCAGCTCAGTCTGATCCTGAAGTTTTGAGGTCTGAGCCAGGCCCAGCACACTTGCTGCCCCAGAAGTCTGCTTGCCAGGGCTGAGGGCAGGACCCTCAGGGACCCAGCCCTGGGGCACTGGGAGTCTGAGGACTGAAGCCTGCTGCAGAAAACCTGCTGCAGAAAAACCGGGACCGTTCCACCACCTGCCCCAGGCCTCAGCCCCCACCTGCCACGTTTCCTTTCCTTAGCTGTCCTGCCCTCCACCGCTCCACTCTGGGTCTCCTTCCCCTCAGTCCTCTCTGCTCCCATCAAGACCAACCCACAGACTCTTTTTGTCACAACTGTTTCTTCACATTTTTAGCCACTGCTCACTTGAAAACTCCTTGTGTACCACTATGCTATGTGCTGATTGGATCTCCTATCAACTCCACACAGTAGGAACAATCACCATCCCCATTCTACAGAGGAAGAAACTGAGGCACAGGGGTTTAAGCAACTTGCCTAAAGGCACAGGAGTCCTCAGCAAAGTCTCAACTTCTAGATTCTTTGGCCTCCTCCCAGCAAAGTCTCAGCACCCTAGGGGCAGCAGCCAAGGTCTCGAGACCTTGCAACCCAGGCTCTTGCTCACACTGTTCCTTCTGCCTAGAATGTTCCCCCTTGCACCCCCTTCAACCGGCTAATTCAGTCTTCTCAGGAAACGTCCCTAACCAAGTCCCCTCTGAGTCACCCTGTAGTCCTCAGGAGAACCTTCCAGATTTGCTACTTTACTCTTACCCAAGGGCTGATATGCTCAATTCCAGCCTCCTGTAGCAGCCAGTGAGAGTGGGAGACCAGAGACCACACCTGGCTGGCTATGGTCAACCCCCCAGCTCCACTTACAATGCTGCAGCACAGCAGACCCTCATTAACTTTCATCAACAGGGCGATGCCTGAATGAAGGATGGCAGGTTCTGCCCACCCCCCACTTTTTCATTCCTTTGGGAGCCCCCTCCCCATTTAGAGGCATGAGCAAGGGATCCAAGCTAAAGGTGGAGAGCCCCTCCTCTTCAGTCTCCAGTGATCTATGGGAGTTGCTTAGTGACCTCTGATCGCCTGCCCAGGAGTGGAGATGTTTGAGAATTCCGCAAGAATTCAGGCTGGGTTGAGAGCCCAGCTCCACCACGGACTCTAGGGAGGGCAGATATAACCCCTCTCTCCCGATGTGGTCCCCCACGTCCTGATGAGCCTCGACTGCCAAGTCCGGGCACAGTGCGGGGCACACGGTGGCACCCTAAAAAATGAGTGGTCTTCTCTCTTTTTTCTGACCAAGGGCAAGAGGACCCCATGGTCAAGGAAAGGTCCTTCCCTGGAGGCCCCCACACCCTCATCCGCATCTGCCCATCCCTCACAGCCCTCAGGTCAGTTGCAGGATCAGAAAGTTCTCGCTGTGATCCTTTCAAATCCAGCCACCTGGGAAAGGTTTGGCCCTGCAGAACTCCTGTTCCAGAGCCAAAGAAACTGAGGCTGGGAGGGTTCCGGGCCGGAACACCGCGCAGAAGGCGAAGAAGGGGAGCCAGAGGCCTCTCAAGCCCCCTCCGCCTCCTAATTCCCAGTGCCAGTCCCGGGGCCCTTTCCTTAAGCGTCGCTACAGGGAGTCGGCACCTCCTGGTCCCCGCCCCCGGCTCTGAGAAGCGCCCCGCCGCCCTCCCGTGGCGTTTCCTGCCCCCACCCCGCCCCTCCGCGCTATTTAAGGCGCCCCCGCCGTCCGGCGCCGTCCAGCAGGGCTCCCGCGGGCGCCGCTCCGCCGTCGCTCTAACCCCGCCGCCACCTGGGCCACCCGGCAGGCAGGCGGTGAGTTGGGCTTGGGAGTGGGGAGGGCCAGGACGCCACCTGCTAACGAGCGAGCGGGGCGGGGGGAGGGAGACGCCTCCGCCACCGGCCACTCGGCCGCCACTGGCTGAGGGTTGCTGGGGGTCGGGGGAGGCGCGACGGCTGCGGGCCAGGCTCTCTGCTAAGCCACGTTACTGGCTTCTTTCACTGTATCCTTATAACTCTAGGAGGTGGGAGTATTATTTCCATTTTACAGGAGAGGAGACTGAGGTGCTAAGGTTGACGCTTACCCAGGGTTAGTTAGCAAAAGGGAGCCAGGACCAAAGTCTGATTCCAGAGCCTGGCGCTAAAGAGCTTTGCTCCTTGAAGAAGCGCCTCCCCTGCCCCCTTCCCTGCATTTCTTCCCCAGCTCTCTGCCCACCCACCTCCCCCATACCCCGTGTTCTGGGAACTTGGTGGCCTATGCCTCCACCCTGCTATGACAGTTCTTTTAAGAGTCTAGAATTTATCAACAACAGCTTGGGGGCCCAGGGGGTATGGAGGAAGGGGGTAGGATCAGTGTCCATACTTAAGTGGCAGGTGGTCACTATTGTTGACAGGTGGAACTAATGCAGGATGTTGCCTTTAGCATCTAACACCCTTCCCACCTGCCCCTTACCACAGCTCAAAGGTTAGAGTGAGGTCAGCTGGGTGACTTACCATGGGCAGGGGGGCAGGGACCTGAGGTTTTGGGCCCCCTGAGAAGCTGAAGATAGCACCACCACTGCCCACAGTCGGGGACAGCCAGCCCATCATGGGCAAAAGGAAGGAGGGGCATAGCACAGCCATGTGACCTGGGGTAAGTTCCCCAGATTCTGTTCCCATAAGCTCAGGAGCCTCAATTTGATCCAAATCTTGAGCTGTGTTATCCTGGGACTCAGCCTGGGAACAAGAGGGATACAGAGGTATGACAAAACAAGGACCTAGTAGCCATCATCCAAAGATCAGCTTTTAGTCCTGACCACCCTGCTGGCTGTGAGCCCCCAAGCCAGTCCCTTCCCCTCCTTGAGCCTCAGTGTCCCTGTAGGTAAAATGGGTGTGGCCAACCTCCCTGCAAGCTTGTTGCCAGGACAACTGAGAAGGATGTCATGCTGACTGTGTCCTCTATCTCCCTGCAGACGGAGGAGGCCGGGTAGCCATGGGTGACTGGGGCTTCCTCGAAAAGCTGCTGGACCAAGTCCAGGAGCACTCGACTGTAGTGGGCAAGATCTGGCTGACGGTGCTTTTCATCTTCCGCATCCTCATCCTGGGCCTGGCTGGCGAGTCCGTGTGGGGCGACGAGCAGTCAGATTTCGAGTGTAACACGGCCCAGCCGGGCTGCACCATGTCTGCTATGACCAGGCCTTCCCGATCTCCCACATCCGCTACTGGGTGCTGCAGTTTCTTTTTGTCAGCACACCCACCCTGGTCTACCTGGGCCACGTCATCTATCTGTCCCGGAGGCGGAAGAGAGAGGCAAAGGAGCGAAGAAGGAGGGGGAGAAGGAGGGAAATGAAGAAAAGGAAACAAGAGTGCGCAGAGAAGAAAAGAGAAGAGCCTAGAGTAAAAGATGGAAGATCCGGTGGCAGAGCGACGGAGAGGGATCCGCGGGCGCTCATGGGCACCTACGTGGCCAGCGTGCTCTGCAAAAGTGTGCTGGAGGCAGGATTCCTATATGGCCAGTGGCGTCTCTATGGCTGGACCATGGAGCCAGGTTTGTGTGCCAGCGCGCCCCCTGCCCTACCTCGTAGACTGCTTAGTCTCGCGCCCCACAGAGAAGACTATCTTCATCATCTTCATGCTGGTGGTCGGACTCACTTGGTGCTCAACCTGCTGGAGCTGGGACACCGCTGTGCCGCTGCCTCAGCGGGGGGTGAGGGCCCGGCAGGGCCAGGATGTGCCCCGGCCCAGCGCACCTCCTCGGAGCCCTACCCTGACCAGGTCTTCTTCTACCTCCCCGTGGGCGAGGGCCCCTCGTCCCCGCCTTGCCCTACCTACAATGGGCTCTCATCCAGCGAGCAGAACTGGGCCAACCTGACTACGGAGGAGAGGCTGGCTTCTTCCAGGGCCCCCCTCTTCCTGGACCCGCCTCCCGAGAGTGGCCAGAAATCCCCCAGTCGCCCCAGCAGCTCTGCTTCCAAGAAGCAGTATGTGTAGGGGGCTGGGGCTTATGTCCCCCAACAGAGGGGCCCAAGGAAGTCTGGCTGCCTTGGATGCCCTCTCCCTAAAGACTGCAGGAAAGAGGGGAGCAAGGGAAGCAGATGCTTGCTGGCCAGGAGCCCTCATTGCAGATTGTGTTTGAGCATCTGGGGCTTTCCTGGTGACCAGAGGGGCACCATGGATCCCCCTCCAGAACATGACTCTGCCACAGGCACAGACAAAGCCAGCTTGGGGTGCTCCAGACCAAAGGCCTTGTGGGGCCTCTGGACTTTTTCACCTGGTTCAGAGCAACCCGGAGCCAATTTACCCCTCCCTCATGAAAGATTCACCTCTGCCCACGTTGTCCTCACAGGAAAGGGCTGGTTGAGGCTGCTGGGTCAGAGAGCTCACACACAGCCTGTGCTGGATCTGGCCCTGTCGAGGGGACTGGTGTCTCGTTCTCACTCCTTCCTAGTTCCACTGTTTATGCTTCTAAAATAAACAAGACTTGGTCACAAGCTACGTGTGTCCTGATGCTGTCATGATGTGCCTCCTGGGAGGTTGGGGGGCAGTCGCCTGGCCCGGCTTCCTTTTCTTTGCAGTCTCATATGATCCGTCTTTGGCCTCTGCAACCCCAACTCCACCCAGCGTCTTAAACCCTCAAACCCCTACATCCTGCCTCTCAGCAGCCCTGAGTCCTGAACGCTCACCTTTTGAAATGCCTCTACCACGCAGCCCCCCACAACGGCCAAAGCCCCTGCCTGTCCCCATCCTGCCCCATGGCCATCCAGTGCCCTGGCCATGCTGAGTGCAGTGTGCTTCCTTACTGGACACTCTGCTCCCAAGCCCTCTACCCTATCCCAGCTCATTCTGGACCCCTTGGTATTTGGGGAGGCAGATTTAGATCACTTGCCTCCTCCTACCTTGGCCCTTTCTAGTCTGCCCCCGCTAAAGGCCTGCAACATATCTCCTCCCCATGCACTGAGTACAGAGAAATCTTGCCTCTGAGTCACAAAGTTTGCAGTAAAAGTAGAAAAAAATGGAACTGGATGGGGCGCCTGGGTGGCTCAGTCGGTCAAGCGTCCGACTTTGGCTCAGATTGTGATCTCGCAGTTTGCGAGTTCGAACCCCGCGTCAGGCTCTGTGCTGACAGCTCAGAGCCTGGAGCCTGCCTCGGATTCTGTGTCCCCTCTCTCTGCCCTCCCCAGCTTATGCTCTGTCTCTCTCTGTCTCAAAAATAAATAAAACGTTAAAAAAAAAATGGAACTGGATCGTGACGGATGAATAGTTCACTGGGAAGGGCAAGAGGACGCTGAATACTCAGGCAGAGAAAACTGTTTTTGCAAAAGCACAGAGAAGGGGAATGGGCAGGGGGTCCTGGGGGTGCTTAGGGCCTGGTGAGCCATCCAGGATGGGGGAAGTATGGGTGAGGATGAACCCAGTATTGGCAGAGTTGACCCTTCATGGAAGGTGACCCAGGTGGTGGCGAGCACTCAGATAG
The DNA here is from genome assembly GCF_007474595.2 of Lynx canadensis. Taxonomy (NCBI): domain Eukaryota; kingdom Metazoa; phylum Chordata; class Mammalia; order Carnivora; family Felidae; genus Lynx; species Lynx canadensis. Next base: position 26,319,417 of record NC_044310.1, read on the forward strand.
TGGCCCTCAGAGGCAAGCTGGCTGTCTTCCCCTAGTCAGGGAGATCTGGGGCTGGACAGGGACCTGGGGTCCATCCCATGTGGCCACACGCCTCTCCTTGAGAGCTTTACAGCATGTTGGCAGCTCATCCCTACTCCCATCGAGATAGGTCTCCAAACACCAGCTCTGTACCCCTCACCCTAGAACTAACTTATTCACGACTTACCCATCAAGTTTGGATGCTCAGCCTGAAAAGTTACAGCCCTATAATTCCTCCGGCTTCTGTTGTTCCTTCTGAATCCCAGAGATCTGACAGACCAGCCTCCTCATGGCTCCCCAGACTCATCCAGGTATGTTCCCACCTTGCTCCTTTGATGACCTATAGTGCCCTTCCCCCCACTTCCAAACACCACACTACATCGAAAAAGGCAGTACCTGAGTGCAGAGAGAAAGATGAGCTTTGATATCAGAGGGTCCTCAATTTAAATGCTACTTCTGACATGTACAAAGCCTTGTGGTCTTAAGTCAATTGTTTCCCTTCTCTAAGTCTCTGTTCTCTCTGTAATATGCAGATAACACTGCCTGCCTCACAAGTTACAAGAAACAAAAATAAGAGAATGTACATGAGTCTGCCTGGCTCATAGTAGTCATGTAGTGAAATTCAGCTCAGCCTCTAGCAAGGTTATCACAGGTCCTTCTTCTTCCAGGAAGCCCTCCCTGATTTCTCCAGCCAGTCCCCAGTGATGATCTCTACCTCAGGAAACTGAACTGCTGCTTAGTGTGAGCCTGTTTTATCTACCCAGTGAGTCTCTAAGGATCACCACAGAGTCACTTTTATTCCCCATGGGCCTAGCCCATCATTCACTTCCATCATTCACAATCCCACATGTCTATGACATGAGGGATTGAGATAGACTTGTCAGAAAGCAGGCTGTTCGTGAATAAGAAGGGCATGATCTGGGACACTGAGGTCCTCTTCCAAAGGGTTCTTCCCCAGCCAGGGTGAGAGGCCAGATCTGTGGCTTAGAGGTCAGTCTCTGAGAGCCAGCCCAGTCTGAGGGCTCTAGAAGCCTGTGCTTCCAGTAGGTATTCCCTACCTGTCCTAGCTTGGAAAGGTAAGAGAAGAAAGGGCTAGGTGAGTAAGGAAGGTATCCTTCCCCTCCCTCAAGGGTCACCTGCTCTGAGCTTGGAGTTGGGTCTGGTGTCAGGCCAGGGACCTGGCTCTTGGGCAAGGCCAGGGTTGGGTCCTAGACTCGTGGCCACACAACCACAAGGGCAAATGGGCTGTGGTCTGAGGATAAGAATAGTGCCATGGGAATGGAGCCACACAGGGTGGGTGGGCCCAGTGCAGTAGGGTGAAGACTTATGAATGCAGAGGGGCTACGAGTTCCATGCCACTTGGCTTTCGTGACAAAGTACCACAGACAGGGTGGAGGGGACTTCAACCACAGAAATTTATTCTCTCACACTTCTGGCCGCTAGAAGTCCGAGATCAATGTGTCTGCAGGGTCAGTTCCTTCTGGGGCCTGTGAGGGAGAATCTGTTCCAGGCCTCTCTCCCAGCTTCTGGTGGGTTGCCAGCCGTCTTTGACATTCCTCGGCTTGCAGAAGCATTGCCCCACTCTCTGCCTTCATCTTCACATGGGATTCTCCCTCTGTGTGTGTCTGTCTCTGTGTCCACGTTTTTTCGTAAGGACATCAGCCATATTGGATTAAGTTCCTCCTAATGACATCATTGTAACTTGATTACCTCTGTAAAGACCATTTCCAAATAAGGCCACATTCTGAGGTACTGGGGGTTAGGACTTCAGCATGCCTCTTTGGGGGACACAGCACACCACCCCACCCGCCCCGCCTCACCTCTAAGCACTAGTGGGGCAAGGCCAAGGAGTACGTGTTGGTCTCAGCCACCTCCTCGGAGATGCGGGCCTGGATGGAACACAGCAGATTCCAGCTCGCTTCTTCCTCCCACCTGCCTATTCCTCACCACCACCCAAATCTACGTTGGCAACAGGCAATTCTGGGTCACAGAAAGAGCCACTGGGGGCTTTACTCCTGACTCTCCTCACACTCACTTGACTCCAGTCCCTGTCCCTCTCTGGGCCTCAGTTTCCCCCTGTGAAACGAAAGGGTTGAATGAGAAACACGGAGTAACCTGTCACTAATCACCAGTCTAAAGCTCACGAGTGATGTGCTATTTTTCATCAATCAGAACAGATTCAACTTTGTTTCTATAATAAGATCAGTTCCAGTCACTTGAATTCACATTGCCTTCCTAAGTAGGAAAGAAAGGGACAGGATTATTTGGAGTGCACTGGGAATTTTGCATAACCCAAGGTCATCTTATCTGTGACCCAGGGGAGCATGTGAACGTCATGAGCTGCGCATAAACAGAGCTGTCAGGGTTGGGTGATGTCAAACTTCTTTCCAATCTAATGTGCTGGCTCACTGGCCGCTGGGTTGCTGACCTCATGATTCTGCAGACAACCCCCAGTTCCTTGAGTGTAGATCCTTTTGTTTCCTTTTTACACTAACCTCAGCATGCCCACAGACGTTTACAGGAAGGGATCTCCATCACGGAATTGTCAGAATTTCTTTCTCCACCTTACAACTTCCCCCACTGGCCCTGGCTCTGACCGCAAGTGCCTCACAAGGCTCAATCTTTCTGTCCTTCCCATGCAAGAACTATAGCCACATGCAGATAGCCACCAGGCTGGTCCTGAGTCTGCTCTTACCCTATTTTTCCAGCTGACTGATTTCCAGAAGTCTCTGGCCAACCAATAAATTGTCTACTTTCCTCTTAACAGGTGCATCACTCCCCTCAGTGCTAGACATGATAGTTCAAGTGGTCAGAATCCAGATTATCAATCTCTCTTGACTCAAAACTTCTACCTCTATGAATGCAACGTAGGATTATTAACTTTGCTATTTTCTCCTTTTTCCATATATAGAAAATTTTTTCAGATTATAAAGGTCATGCATGATCATTGTAGATAATGAGATCCCGCCATCCAGGCATACTAACTATTAATATTCAGAAATAATTCCTTTCAGGCTCCCCATGCATATTTTTTTAACTTTTTCAATGTTTATTTATTTTTGAGAAAGAAAGACAGAGACAGAGACAGAGTGTGAGTGGGGAAGGGGAGAGGGGGGGGGCACAGAACTCTAAGCAGGCTCAGGCTCCAAGCTGTCAGCACAGAGCCCGATGCAGGCATCAAACTCACAAGCTGCGAGATCATGACCTGGGCTGAAGTCGGACACTTAACTCACTAAGCCACCCTGGCACCCCCTTTCCATGCATATTTTTAAATAAAATCTGAATGAAGTTGTACCTACAGTTTTATATTCTTTTTTCATTTTACATAAGTCATAAAGCTTTTCCCCATGTCATCAAATTGGAAACACCACTTAATGGCTTTATCACACGACTTTATCATTCTCTACTTAACCATGACCGTGATATTGGATTTTTAGATTGTTTGCAATCAATTATCCTCTGTTATAAATTGTACCATGATGTAGATGCCTGTACATAAGTGTTTTCCAAATTGCCTATTTCCTTAAAAGAAAGACATTCCGGGGCGCCTGGGTGGCGCAGTCGGTTAAGCGTCCGACTTCAGCCAGGTCACGATCTCGCGGTCCGGGAGTTCGAGCCCCGCGTCGGGCTCTGGGCTGATGGCTCAGAGCCTGGAGCCTGTTTCCGATTCTGTGTCTCCCTCTCTCTCTGCCCCTCCCCCGTTCATGCTCTGTCTCTCTGTCCCCAAAAAAATAAATAAACGTTAAAAAAAAAAAAAAAAAAAAAAAACAAGAAAGACATTCCAAGCAGTGAAATTACTGGGTCAAAGGTATGACATTTTTTCATTTTAAAAAGCTAGGGGCTTTTTTCTGATTGTGGAAGTAATCCATTGTGGGTTATTCAGAAATGCAGAAACGCACAAATTCTAAGAAGTGGAAGCACCAGCCACCTCTGATCGTGGGAGAAAAGGTGGAGCTGGAAACAAGAGAGCTGACTGAAGGCACTGGGCACTGAGGACCCTCCTTCCCCCACCCTTACAGGGATGGGAGCTTATTCTCAGGAGAAGACAAAGCAGAGGAGGAGGGGGAGACACCATAGAGAGTACAGGGTGGGAGTAGTATAAAGACCAGAGGGCAGTTGAATGGAAGTTTACATACTTAATGGTGAGACCCTCAGCCTTCTCCCCCTCCCTCCCAGCTGGCTCCCAGAATGCTGCTTCTAGATGAGGCTATAAAAAGAGAAGACTGCTGGCCACAGAAGGCTGCCTTGAGGAAGGTGAGGAGGGATGCTCCACAGAAGAGATGGGGAGAGCATCCCAGAAAAAGGGAACAGCATTCTCTAAGGTTCTGAACAAGAAAGCTTGATATATTATTCATTGTTCAGGACTTTTTTCTATATGACCTGCAAGTTGCTTTCCAGAAAAAAATATTTAAATATTCAATAGCATTGCATGAAAGTACCCATTTCGGGGTGCCTGAGTGGCTCCGTTCGTTGAGCGTCCAAATTCGGCTCAGGTCATGATCTCGTGGTTCATGAGTTCAAGCCCCGTGTCAGGCTCTGTGCTGACAGCTCAGAGCCTGGAGCCTGCTTCCGATTCTGTCACCCTCTCTCTCTGCCTCTCTCTCTCTCTCTCAAAAATAAATAACCATTTAAAAATTGTTTTAAAAAGTACCCATTTCAAGGCACCCACACTAACATTATTAAACAGTATTTTAGGGGTCCCTGGGTGGCTCGGTTAAGCGTCATACTTTGGCTCTGGTCATGATCTTGCAGTTCATGAGTTCGAGCCCTGCATCCAGCTCTCTGCCATTAGCACAGAGCCTGCTTCGGATCTTCTGTCTTCCTCTCTCTCTGCCCCTCCCCCACGGCTCTCTGTCTCAAAAATAAACATTTGTTTTAAATATTTAAAAAATAAAATAAAATCTGGCAGAATATATTCTCCTTTTATTTTTTTCACTCCTCTTCAGAATCCTGAAAGCCATGTATATATTCTCTAGGCAGGTGTTTGGAAGAGTCTTCTCAGTGGAATCTGACAGACCCAAAAGGAAAGACCTAAAGATGTGGCCACTAAGGGCTCCCTAAGGAAATAGAGCCACTCTATGTCCATGCAATGAAGATCAGTCACAAAGCCCCACCCATTCACTCTGAACATCCCAGTATCTTAGTGACCCTTTCTTAGATATGAGCACACAGCCAAGGATGCCAGGCATTTGAGGAAAGCATCTTACATGAAAGAGTCTGAAACAAATCACTGAGTGCCCAGCCCAATGAACAATATAGGTCCACACTACTGAAAATGTTCAGAACACAGAAGACAAAGAGATGAGCCTACAAGACTGCAGAGAGAGAACATAGTTCCATGTGTGGTCTCAAGAATCAGAATGGCACCACAGTTTGCAACAATACTGGAAGCTACAGGACAATGGATCAATCAATGCCTTCAAAATTCTGAGAAAATTGATTTTCAACCTGGAATTCTATACTCAGGCCAAGGACCAATTAAAGCAAACTCTACACTCTGCAATTGTTTTAATAGCATGATCCCTTGAAGGTTTGAATAAACTTTTTTTAACTTAATGTTTATTTTTGAGAGAGAGAGAATGCACAGGAGCAGGGGAGGGGAAGAGAAAAAGCTAGGCAGAGGATCTGAAGCAGGCTCTGTGCTGACAGCAAAGATCCCACCATGGGGCTCGAACTCACAAACCACGAGACCAAACATATGGACCAAACATAGTTAACATACAGTGTTATATTAGTTTCAGGTGTACAGTATAGTGATTCAACAATTCTCTACATCACCCAGTGTTCTTCACAAGTGCACTCCTTAATCCCCATCACCTATTTCATCCATCCCCACCACCACCTCCCCTCTGGTAACCACTGGATTTGTTCTCTGTAGTTGAGTCTGTTTCTTTAATTTCTCTCCCCCTCTTTTTTTTCCCCCTTTTGCTCATTGTTTTCTTAAATTCCACATATTAGTGAAATCATATGGTATTTGTCTTTCTCTATCTGACTTTTTTCACCTAGTATATACTCTGCAGCTCCATCCACGTTGTTGCAAATGGCAAGATTTCATTCTTTTTTATGGCTTAATATTCCATTATATTCACTTCTTCTTTATCCATTCATCTATTGATGGACACCTGGGCTGTTTCCATAATTTGACTATTGTAAATAATGTTGCAATAAACATAGGAGTGCATATATCCCTTCGAATTGGGTTTTTGTACTTTTTGGATAATACCCAGTAGTACAATTACTGGATCATAGGGTAGTTCTATTTTTTACTTTTGAGGAACTCCCATACTGTTTTCCACAGTGGCTGCACCAGTTTGAATTCCTACCAATAGTTAGAGAGGGTTCCTTTTTCTCCACATCCTCCCCAACACTTGTTTCTTTTGTCTTTGGTTTTCACCATTCTGACAGGTGTGAAGTGATACCTCATTGTAGTTTTAATTTGCATTTCCCTGATGATGAGTGATATTAAACATATTTTTATGTGTCTGTTGGCCATCAGTATGTCTTCCTTGGAGAAATGTCTGTTCATGTTTTTTGTCCATTTTTCAATTGGATTATTTGGATTTTTTTTTTTTTTTTTTTTGGTGTTGAATTGTATAAGTTCTTTATAGATTTTGGATACTAACCCTTATCAAACATGTCATTTGCAAATATCTTCCCCTATTCAGTAGGTTGCCTTTTAGTGTTGTTGACTGTTTCCTTCACTGTGCAGAAGCTTTTCATTTTGTTGTAGTCTCAATAGTTTATTTTTGCTTTTATTTCCCTTGCCTCAGGAGATAAATCTAGAAAAATGTTGCAATAGCCAATATCAGAGAAATTACTTCCTGTGCTCTCCTCTAGGATTTTTATGGTTTCAGGTATCACATTTAGGTCTTTAACCTATTTTGAGTTTATTTTTGTGTATGGTGTACAAAAGTGGTCCAGTTTCATTCTTTTGCATGTTGCTGTCCAGTTTTCCCAACACCATTTGTTGAATAGACTATCTTTTTCCCATTGGCTATTTTTTCCTGCTTTGTTGAGGATTAATTGGCCATATAATTTTGGGTTTGTTTCTGGATTTTCTATTCTGTTCCATTGATTTATGTCTACTTTTGTGCCCATACCATACTGTTTTGATTACTACAATTTTGTAATATAATTTGAGGTCTGGAAGTGTGATAAATTCCAGCTTTGTTTTTTCAAGATTGCTTGGGATATTTGGGGTCTTTTGTTGTTCCATACAAATTTTAGGATTGTTTGTTCTAGTTCTGTGGAAAATGCTGTTGGTATTTTGATAGGGATTGCATTAAATCTGTAGATTGTTTTTGGTAGTATAGACATTTTAACAATATTTGTTCTTCCAATCCATGAGCATGGAATGTCTTTCTATTTCTTTGTGTCATCTTCAATTTCTCTCATCAGTGTTTTATAGTTCTTGGAGTACCGGTCTTTCACTTCTTTGGTTAGCTTTATTCCTAGGTGTCTTGTTATTTTTGTTGCAACTGTAAATGGGATTGTTTTCTTAATTTCTCTTTCTGATGCTTCATTATTAGTGTATATAAATGCAACAGATTTCTGAACATTGGTCTTGTATCTGCAACTTTATTGAATTCATTTATCAGTTCTAGTAGATTTTTGGTGTAGTCTTTCAGGTTTTCTATATACAGTCATGTCATCTGCAAATAGTGAAAGTTTTATTTCCTCTTTACCAGTTTGGATGTTCCTTTCTTTCTTTCTTTCTTTCTTTCTTTCTTTCCTTTTTTTTTTTTTTTTTTTTTTTTTTTTTTTTTTTGTCAGAGTGCTATGGCTAAGACTTCCAGTACTATGTTGAATAAAAGTATATAGCCTTTATTATGTTGAGGTACGTTCCCTCTAAACCTACTTTGTTGAGGATTTTTATCATGAATGGCTATTGTACTTCACCAACTGCTTTTTCTGCATCTATTGAAATGATCATATGGTTTTTATCCTTCTCACATTGATGTGATGTCTCACGTGATTGATTTACAAATATTGACCCACTCTTGCAACCCAGGAATAGATCCCACTTGATCATGGTGAATGATTTTTTTTTAACGTATTGTTGGATTCAGTTTGCTAGTGTTTACTTGAGGTTTTTTGCATCCATGTTCATCAGAGATATTGGCCTGTAGTTTGCTTTTTTTGTGTCTTTATCTGGTTTTGGTATCAGGGTGATACTGGCCTGATAGAAGGAGTTTGGACGTTTTTCCTTCCTCTTCTATTTTTTGGAATACTTGGAGAAGAAGAGATATTAACTCTTATTTCAATGCCTTTTTTATGTCACTCTGTAAAAATTTTTTTACTGTCTCCAGCAACAGTTTGTCTACTCAGATTTTCTTCTTCATGAATCTTAGTACTTATTACTATAGTCCCTCCCCCCCACACACACACAAATGCTATTTGAATTAGGTGTTTGGACAGCCTTAGGTAATCACACCATCTATTCTCACTTTGCTTACACTTCAACTAAAAGCCCTAAATAAAACTGTTCCTTGGCTTCTCTCTGTGCCATGTAAGATGTTTTGTATCAGAGTGATACTAGTTCGGTGAGCTGCCACTAACTATTACTAATATGAGCTTATGTAATTGGGAATTTGGGTACTAAAAGTGACACGCGTGACATCTGCAACAGCAAAATGCCATCGTGTCCACTTCAGCCCATTATGCCAACTGATGAGAACCATCCTCTTAAATCTGGATGTTCACCCAGAGTATTAGTGACTCTTAGCTTTGATAAATCGGATTTATCCTTCATCCGATAAGTCTGAGAGTTTAACACAATTAAATGGCTTTCCCTGGTGGAATCTACATTTATTCCTGGGTCTGTATGTGTGGAGTCTTTATTAAGTGCAAAATACTATTTCTAAAAGACTGTACCCCTTTTTCTACCCCACTCCAGGAAGGGGGGTAGCACAGCAAAGTATCACAGAGAACCTGAGGGTGTGGGGGACCTGATTACCTAGGCCATACCCTGAACTCAGAGAACCTCAATCATCCCAGCTCAGCTGTGATCCAGAGGATCTCTAAAAGCAGAAACAGAAACTCAAGGGTGGGGGCAATGATGAATTCTTAAAAGGGGGAATGAAGGACAGACACGGGAAGCCAAGCTCAGCATAGGATCCAAAAGCTTCTCAAGATCAGATGCCCAGGCATTAGTTAGGACCACAGGTGCCCAAGCCAAGCTTTAGCCATGAGAAGACATTAGGTTAGGAACACAGGTACCCAAGCCAAGCTTTAGCCATGAGAAGAACTATTGTCAGCCTTATAGCAGTCAGTCCCTGTAAAGAACAGAACACAGTATGGCAGGGAGCTCAGATGCGTTCCCAGGACTGGCTTAAGAGAGGCCTCCAGAGGGACTAAGGAGATGACAACAAGGTATATGTGAGTAGAGACAGGGAGGGGACAGGCCAAGACTGAGAACACCAACCCAGCAGTAACATCAGTGGAAGTTTTGGCACTATTTCCAAATGAGATCATACGTACCATTACACTTTAGCATATGTGTCAAAAAGCATTCAAATTTTACATCTTTGGGGGATGCCTGGGTGGCTCAGTCAGTTAAGCAACTGACTCTTGATTTCGGCTCCGGTCATGATCCCACAGTAAGTGAGTTCAAGCTTTGCGCTGACAGTGTGGAGCCTGTTTAGGATTCTCTCTCTCTCTCCATCTCTCTCTCCTCTCTCTCTCTCTCTCTGCCCCTCCCCACTTGTGTTCTCTCTCTCAAAAATAAATAAACTTTTAAAAAATTTTACATCTTTGAAACATACCATAATTTTTATATACAATTACTTACTATTTAATATAGCAAGAGCCTCAAGAAGTAAAAGTGGCCTAGGCTTTTCAACACCTGAAAGGCTTTGAAAAGAGAAACTTGGACTAAGAATTTTGATAGTTGAAGTTTCTAGGTCTCCTCCACTAGAACATGAGATCCCTGAGGGCCTGGACTATGCATCCCCAAAAAACCAAAATCAGGAAATTCCCACAAAAAGTAATGATTTTCTGAACCAGAAAAAATGTATTCATTAAGGTTTATAGAATTTAATTGAACTGAACTCAGAGATTCTGACAGGGCTCAGAAAGAACACTTTCAAAAGAGCTAAGCCCATGAGCTTATCTGCACAATATGAAGTAGAGACTAAGAGATTTACAACCAATTTAGGAGAAGAAAACGCCAAAATATTGCATGGAGGCAGGTAAGCATCACAAAAAGAAGGGAAAGGAAACTATATCCCTGAAGCATGGAACAGAGGTAGGGGGAAATGGGGCAAACAGAGACTCAAGCAGGTAAGAGACGTTCAGCTGCCTCTGAACAGGCATCCACACCCTTCCCAATGAGGAGGGAGTGCCTAAGAGGCAGAGTCTACCTCCCATTATGGAAGCTGAAATGAGAAGAAAGCACCTTTCAGGCTTGGGACAATGCTTTGAGTTCAGTCAATCAGATGTTTCTGCCCAGGTTCCTCCCAGAATCCAATATCCAATAATGATAATTGGAACAGGAGACAAGCCTTTGGGCCCAGTTGTGGCAGAGTTGGAAGTGAGACTCCTGCATAAAAGCCATTGGTGCCTCTCTCTCCTGGCCCTGGTGCTGGTAGGAGGGGAAAAGGCCTCCCTTGAGATTTAGTAACCACAGACATGTTCTCACACAAGTATGGATTTCAGTTTCTACTCTTTGTGAGAGCCAGATACCCCAAGTAGTCTTTATCCAATATGAGCCTCAGGGGACTTAGAAGAAAGTCACTTTTGAGGGATGTTTCCTCAAGGAAAGCCACGTGGAAGTCCCATAGAAAAAGCCCCACCATATGTGAACACACAATCCAAAATTACAAAACACTGGAGTGGCTGGGTAGCTCAGTTGGTTGAGTGTCTGACTTCAGCTCAGGTCATGATCTCACAGTCCATGAGTTCGAGCTCTGCATCGGGCTCTCCGCTATCAGCACAGAGCCTGCTTTGGATCCTCTCTCTCTCTCTCTCTCTCTCTCTCTCTCTCTCTCTGCACCTCCCCCACTCACCCTCTCTCTCACATAAATAAATAAACACTTAAAAAAAACACAAAACAAAATTACAAGACACACAAGAAAATAACACACTATGAATTAGAGTAAACAAAACAACATACAGAACAATTTGACCTCCCCAAAACTTTGACTCACTGAACCATTGAATAGGTGTTAGAATGAAATGTCACTCTCTTGATAGTGGTATTTTTTGTTTTTCTTTCTTTTTTTTTTTTTATAGATTGAATGTGACAGATTGAATTATTACTGGCCCCAACACTCTATCCCTCTTTGCATTGCACCCTTGCAATGGCCTCATCAAAGGCAGAATGTACTTTTACACCCCTTAACTTAGAGCTTAAGTAGATGCCTTGCTTTGACCAGTGGCATGTGGAGGAAGTAACCATGGATCAGTTCCCAGAGTAAGTCTTTTTTTTTTTTTTTTTTTTTAATTTTTTTAATGTTTTTATTTTTGAGACAGAGAGACAGAGCATGAGTGGGGAAGGGGCAGAGAGAGAGGGAGACACAGAATCCGAAGCAGGCTCCAGGCTCTGAGCTGTCAGCACAGAGCCCGACGCGGGGCTCGAACTCATAGACTGTAAGATCGTGACCCGAGCTGAAGTCGGACACTTAACCAACTGAGCCACCCAGGCGCCCCCCAGAGTAAGTCTTAAGAAGGCTCATATATTTCTGTTTGTTCTTCTGTGACTCTTCAGTCATGATGAGAAGATCTTCCCCTGAGTGGCTGTTGCCCTTTCAGCTAGGGCCCTGAAAGAACACTCTAGAAGCAGAGCTGTCCCGGCTGCCCACAGATCTGCAGTGAGAAGTGAAGCTATGCCAGCTGCCACCATGTTAAGCAGAAGTTCCCAGTTGAGCCTAGCCTCACTCTGCAGACCTGCCCCAGCCAATCAGCAGATGCATAAGAATAAGTGGTTTTGGTTTTAGGCCTCCAAGTTTTGGGATAATAACTTACACAATGTCAGTATGTAAATAGGTAAGTTATACAAACAAATATGTTTAAAATGATTGGAAAAAAAATAATAAAAAGGGAGAAAAAAGATCTTGTTAAGAAATTAAGGTCCATACATTTTAGAGAACTAAATCAAACTTACAGAACAAGTTTTAGAAGTTATTAAAATTTAAAACTAATGGAGAATTGTGCTTCTACTCACAAAGAATCAACTGCTATGAAAAATGCCCTCCCATTAGAAACAACTAGAAAACCCAGATGAAATATTATGAATCAACTCCTTCGGACACTGGGCAAGAGGCAGCAAAGGACTATCATCCCTGAGAGAAGGGAAATAAACAAGGTGGGCACTACAATTGTCCCAGTTAACTGTGTGGAAACAGTTTTCAGGCTTCAGAGCAGAGAAGCAGGTCAAACAGAGACCAGAAATTTTGCTGAATCAAAGAGAAAGAGATCAGATTTAAGGGAGGTCCAGACAGCTAGACTTTCTGGAGAAGAATACCACAAAAGATGCAGCCTCACAGAGAAAGAACTCCAGAGATCCTCAGAAGGGTCCCTTAAGTGCACGGTGAAACTCTCTGAAGATAGGGCAAGAATCCCTGGAAAACTATAAGCTGAACAAATCCTGGAACTATTTCCGGGCTCAGAAATAGTTTATGTTCCCATCTGCCAGACTGGAGAGACCACATAAATCATGAGACATTGAGAAAAGTCCCGACAAAGGTATTGCATAGTAGTGGAGTTAAATTAGCTGCACACTAAAGGATTCTCTGGACCCACCCTAACAAAACTTAAAAGCAAGCCTCACAAGGATCTAACTAATCCTTAGTAACTTATTTGTATGCTAGAACAACTTGAACTTTTTTTTAAAGGAATACAACTTAATAAGAACTAACAGACACAAAGAAGTGTAATCAGTAACCAGGAGAAAATTTAATAAATAGAGATAGACTCAATAGTTATAGAGATGAAGGAATTACCAAAAAAAAGTGAGTTAAAAGAGTTATTTTATATATATATCAAAAGCTATGGTCAAGTATATAAAGGAAAACATGAACATACTGAAGACAACAATGGAAAATATTTTTTAAAGACTAAAATGGAACTTACATAGAAAAAATGCAATATCTGAAATTTTTAAATACACTGGATGAGATTTACATCAGATTAGACATTGAAGTAAAAATTTGAGAAGAGTCCCATCACCTATGAGACAATATCAAGTAGTCTAAAAAGAAGTGGGATTATACTAGAAGTGGAAAAGGAAAAGAGAAGACACTAAAAAAATATTTAAGAAAGAAATGACTGAAAAATTAAATTTCGTGAAAGTCATAAACATCTCATTAAAAAAGCACAGTGAAACACAACGAGAATAAATTAATTATAGTCACACCAAGGCACATCATAATCAAATAGTTGAAAACCAGAGATACAGAGAAATCTTAATAGCATCCACAATTTTTAAAAAAGCATTACATAAAGAATAAAGAATGAGAGAAAACTTTGCATTAAAAACTAAGTAAGCTTGGGGCGCCTGGGTGGCTCAGTTGGTTGGGCAACCAACTTCACTCAGGTCATGATCACACAGATCGTGAGTTGGAGCCCTGCATCGGTCTCTGTTCTGACAGCTCAGAGCCTGGAGCCTGCATCAGAATCTGTGTCTCCCTCTCTCTCTGTCCCTCCCTCACTCACGTTCTATCTTCTCCTTCAAGAGTAAATAAACATTAAAAAAAAATTAATAATAAAAATAAAAAAAAGTAAGTAAACCAAAGAAAAACGGAACAATATTTTTAAAGTTAAAAAAGAACTGTCCAGGGGTGCCTGGGTGGCTCAGTCAGTTGAGCGCCCAAATTCAGCTTAGCTCATGATCTCGTGGTCCGTGAGTTCGAGCCCCACGTCAGGCCCTGTGTTGACAGCTCAGAGCCTGGAGCCTGCTTCCAATTCTGTGTCTCCCTCTCTCTCTCTGTCCCTCCCCCGCTCACAGTCTCTCTCTCGAAAAAGAAATAAACATTAAAAAAAATTTTTTAAAGCAATTATCAGTGCACTCCTTAATCCTCATCACCTATTTGACCCATTAAGGAATGCACTTATCATGATAGTAAAAAAAGAAAAACAAAAAGTGGAGAAGGTAATTGGTTTCAGGAAGGTGTGCAGGTCCATTTCAACTGAATCAAGAAATTGTTACATATTTTTTAAATGTTTATTTATTTATTTTGAGAGAGAGAAAGAAAGAGCACTCGCATGAGTGGGGGAGGAGCAGAGGAGAGGGAGAAAATCCCAAGCAGGCTCCATGCTGTCAGTACAGAGCCTGATGCAGAGCTCAGACTCATGAACCGTGAGATCATGACCTGTGCTGAAATCAAGAGTCGGACGCTCAACAAAGTGTACCACTCAGGCACTCCAACAAATCATTATAATTTTTTTTTAATGACCTATAGTACATAAGTATTAACATTTGTTAAATACTGGGAATGGGGGCGCCTGGGTGGCGCAGTCGGTTAAGCGTCCGACTTCAGCCAGGTCACGATCTCGCGGTCCGGGAGTTCGAGCCCCGCGTCAGGCTCTGGGCTGATGGCTCGGAGCCTGGAGCCTGTTTCCGATTCTGTGTCTCCCTCTCTCTCTGCCCCTCCCCCGTTCATGCTCTGTCTCTCTCTGTCCCAAAAAAATAAAAAAAACGTTGAAAAAAAAATTAAAAAAAAAATACTGGGAATGGATTCCTGGGCACTCTATTATGCTATACATTTCTGAAGTTTTGAAATATTTCTTAATAAATAATGATAAATAATAAATAAAAACAAAGAATTAACAATAACAAAAGAACTGTCCATCCAGAACTCTAAATTCCAGGGAAAATAGATTTTGAAAATGAAAGTGAGACTTCCAGTTTCCAGTCCAGGATGTTGGGTCTGGAAGTCACCATTTCATCCTAACAACAAGTAAAAAGCTAAACAAACTGAAGAATCAACAAGTTTCCTTGGATCTATGAGAGAATTGAGGTCACAAGGCAAAGTGTTGCCCCCAAAAAGGAAAGGCCAAGAGGTGAATATAGAAAGTCACAATAGACCAGACCCATCGGCTGAGACCTCTGACAGAACCAGTGCCAGGGTAGGAAGACCTATACAGTAATTAACAAATCGTAGAAACTCAGTGTGGACAAGTCTGAATCCAAAATTCCAGAGGGAAGTTTGTGTGGGGAGATCCCCACACTTCTGTGAGTTTTGCCTTCAAAATCTCAACTAGGTTCTCACAGTGAATATCAGAGAAAAATCCCCTCTACTTCCTGCAATGGGAGGGGAAAGTAGCCATTTTGAAACACACCAGAGTCCTGTTCTTCTGAACAACATCTGCCCTCAGGAGAAACTTTGAACCAGCTGAGAAGCACTTGTGAAGTTCACAGTCAAGAACCACAGGCTCATTAAGAGACTGAGACTAATCATAACACTTTTGAACACTTCCTTTGCCCCCACACCTTACCACCATATTACCAAAGTCCTATTTACGGCAGTTCCTTTTATCCACTATGTAATGACCAGTTATCAAGAAAAAAATCACAAAGCATACTGAAAGGCAAAAACACAGTTTGAGGAGACAAACATCAGAACCAGACATGGATATGACAGGATCTGTCAGCCTGGGAATTTAAAACAACTATGACTAATATGCTAAGGACTCTAATGGATAAAGTAGGATACAAGAATAGGTGGGCAATGGAAGCAGAGAGATGGCAATTATAAGAAAGAACAAAAAAGAAATAGTAGAGATCAAAAACACCGTAACAGAAATGAAAAATGCTGTTGATGGGCTTATTAGTAGACTGGACACAGCCGAAGAAAGAATCTCTGAGCTTGAAGATATCTCAATAGAAACTTTCAAAACTAGGGGCGCCTGGGTGGCGCAGTCGGTTGGGCGTCCGACTTCAGCCAGGTCACGATCTCGCAGTCTGTGAGTTCGAGCCCCGCGTCGGGCTCTGGGCTGATGGCTCGGAGCCTGGAGCCTGTTTCCGATTCTGTGTCTCCTCTCTCTCTGCCCCTCCCCCGTTCATGCTCTGTCTCTCTCTGTCCCAAAATAAATAAACGTTGAAAAAAAAAAATTTAAAAAAAAAAATAAAAAAAAAGAAACTTTCAAAACTAATAGCAAAATGAAAAAGACTAAAAACAAAACAAAACAAAAAAGAATATCCAATAACAGTGGGACAACTACAAAATGTATAACATACACATAATAGGAATACCAGAAGAAGAAAGAGAGAAAGGAACAGAAGAAATATGTGAAAAAATAATGACTCGGAATTTTCCCCAAATTAATGTCAGACACCAAACCACAGATCTAGAAGGCTCAGAGAACACCAAGCAAGGAAAATATGTCTCTCCAAAAAAAATGCTAACACCTAGACATACCATATTCAAATTGCAGGAAATCAAAAAATAAAGAAAAAGTCCTGAAAGAAGTTAGAGTCAAAAACAAACAAAAACAAACAAACAAACAAAAATAACAAAACACCTTACCTATAGAGGAGCAAAGCTAAGAATTACATCCAACTTCTTCTCAGAAAGAAGAGAGTGAGGTGAAATATTTAGAGTTGAGAGGAAAAAGTCACCAACCAAAAATAAAGGAGAAATAAAGACTTTCTCAGACAAACAAAAATTGAGAGAATTGGTTGTCAGTATACCTGCCATGAAAGAAATGTTGAAAGAAGGAAAGGAAAGGAAAGAGAGAAGGGCGTCTGGATGGCTCAGTCAGTTGAGTGCCCGACTTTGGATCAGGTCATGATCTCACAGTTCGTGGGTTCAAGTCCCACGTCAGGCTTTGTGCTGACAGCTCAGAGCCTGGAGCCTGCTTCAGATTCTGTGTCTCCCTATATCTCTGCTCCTCCCCTGCTCATGCTCTCTCTCTCTCTCTCTCTCTCTCTCTCAAAAATAAAATAAACATTAAAAAAATTTTTTTAACTTTAATTTTTTCTATTTTTATTTGATCTAACAAGTTGGTTCAAAAACAAGAATAGCTGGGACACCTGGGTGGCTTAGTCATTTGAGTGTCCAACACTTGGTTTGGGTTCAGGTTATGATCTCACAGTTTGTGGGTTAGAGCCCTGCGTGGGATTCTGCCCTGACAGTGCAGAGCCTGCTTGGGATTCTCTGTCTCCCTCTCTCTCTGCCCCTCCCTTGCTCACGATCTCTCTCTCTCTCTCCCTCTCTCTCTCTCTCAAAAATAAATAAACATTTAAAAAATAAAAAAACAAAATAGCTAATATCTATTCATTTGTGTGTGTGTGTGACTACATATAAGTGAAATGGACAGTAGGAAAGAACTAGGATTATTTTATCATAAGCTACTCACACTACTCATGAAATGGTGTAGTATCATTAGGAAGTGGATTTGGATTAGCTGATATTGATATTGATAGGAAAAGAATAAAACAGTCTTTGTTCACAGATGACATGAATATCTATGTAGAAAATCCTAAAGAATCAACCAAAGAAACTCCTGGAACTAATAAGCAATGTAGCAAGGCTGCCAGGATACAAGCTTAATATACAAAAATCATGTGGTTGTCTCCATAGCTCAGGGGTTAGAGCAGTGTAACATACAAAAATCAGGGGTGCCTGGGTGGCTCAGTGAGTTAAGTGTCTGATTCTTTTTTTTTTTTTTTTTTTTTTTTTTTTTTTCAACGTTTTTTATTTATTTTTGGGACAGAGAGAGACAGAGCATGAACGGGGGAGGGGCAGAGAGAGAGGGAGACACAGAATCGGAAACAGGCTCCAGGCTCCGAGCCATCAGCCCAGAGCCTGACGCGGGGCTCGAACTCACGGACCGCGAGATCGTGACCTGGCTGAAGTCGGACGCTTAACCGACTGCGCCACCCAGGCGCCCCAAGTGTCTGATTCTTGATTTCAGCTCAGGTCGTGATCTCATGGTTCATGGTTCAAGCCCCACATCAGGCTCCATGATGACAACATGGAGCCTGCTTGGGATTCTCTCTGCCTCTCTCTCTCTGCCCCTACCCCCTCAAAATAAATAAACTTTAAAAAATATATATTTTATGTGTGTGTGTGTGTGTGTGTGTGTGTGTGTATGAAAATCACTCACTTTCCTGTATACCAGCAATGAACAATTGGAATTTGAAATTAAAAACACAATACTGGGCACAATATTGGCTTGGTGGGTTGAGCATCTGAATCTTGATTTCGACTCAGGTCATGACCTCATGGTTCATGGGTTCAAACCCTGCACTGGGCTCCACGCTGACAGTGTGGAGCCTGCTTGAGATTCTCTGTCTCCTTCTCTCTGCCCCTCCTCTGCTTGCTCTCTATCTCTCTCTCTCAAAATAAATAAATGTTTTTAAATTTTTAAAAAGAAAATCATTAAAAAAAACCACTACCATTTATATTACCACCTCCCCAAAAAGGTATATATTTAGGTATAACTCTAATAAAATATGTACACGATCTATGTGAGGAAAACTATAAAATTCTGATAAAAGAAATCAAAGAAGTAAATAAATGGAGAGATAGTCCATGTTCAAGGATAGGAAGACTAAATGGTATCAAGATGTCGGTTCTTCCCAACTTGATCTATAGATTAAATGTAATCAGAATCAAAATCCTAACAAGTTATGTTATGGATATCAACAAACCAATCATAAATTTATAGGTAGAGGCAAAATACCTAGAATATCCAACATAATATTAAAAGAGAAGAACAAAGCTGGAAGATTGACACTACCCAACTTGAAGACTTATTATAAAACTATAAGAATCAAGATGGTATTGGTAAAGAATAGCAAAGTTCATCAGTGAAACAGAATAAGGAGCCCAGAAATGGACCCACATAAATATGGTCAATCTTTGAAAAGGGAGCAAAGGCAATACAAATAAAGGATAGTCTTTTCAACCAATGATGATGGAACAGCTGGACATCCACATGCAAAAAAAAAAGGGGGGGGGCGCCTGGGTGGTTCAGTCGGTTGAGCATCTGACTTTGGCTTAGGTCATGATCTAGCGGTTCGTGGGTTCGAGCCCTGCATTGAGCTCTGTGCTGACAGCTCAGAGCCTGGAGCCTGCTTCAGATTCTGTGTCTCCCTCTCTCTCTGCCCCTCCCCCACTCATGCTCTGTCTTTCTCTCTCTGTGTCAAATATAAATAAACAATAACAAAAAAATTTTTTTAAAAATCTAGACACATCTTAAACTCTTCACAAAAATTAGCTCAAAATGGATCACAGATTTAAATATGAGATGCAAAACTATAAAACTACTAAAAAATAACATAGGAGAAACTAGATGATATTGGGTTTGGCAAAGACTTATTAAATAAACACCAAAGAAAGGCACAATCCATAAAAGAAGTAAATGAAAAGCTAGAACTTTGTTAAAATTAACAATTTCAGGGCACCTGGGCAGCTCAGTCAGTTAAGCATCTGACTTCGGCTGAGGTCATGATCTCACCGCTGGTGGGTTTGAGCCCCACCTCGGGCTCTGTGCTGACAGCTCAGAGCCTGGAATCTGCTTTGAATTCTCCCTCTCTCTCTCTCTCTGCCTCTCCCCTGCTCACACTCTGTCTCTCAAAAATCATGAACATTAAAAAAAAGAGTCTTTAAAAAAATTAACAATTTCTCAGGGTGCCTGGGCAGCTCAGTCAGTTAAGCATCCAACTTTGGCTCAGGTCATGATCTCACGGTACGTGGGTTCAAGCCCTACATCGGGCTCTGTGTTGACAGCTCAGAGCCTGGAATCTGCTTTGGATTCTCCCTCTCTCTGCCCCTCCCCCACTCATGCTCTCTCTGTCTCTCTCAAAAATAAACATTTTTTAAAGATTTTTTAAAAATTTGAACAATTTCTCCTCTTGAAAGACACTATTAAGAGAATGCAAAGACAAGCCCCAGACTGAGAAAAATTATTTGCAAAAGACACCTGATAAAGAACTGCTACCTAAAATATACAAAGAACTCTTAAAATTTAATAAGAAATCAACAACCCAATTTAAAAAATTGGCCAAAGACCTTACCAGACATCTCACCAAAGAAGATATACAGATGGCAAATAAGCATATAGAAAGATATGCCACATCGGATGTCTCATGGAAATTAAAACAAGATACCACTACACACCTATTACAATCTCCAAAGTCCAGAGCACTAATCACCAGATGTTGGTGAGAATATGAAGCAACAAGGACCTCATTCATTGCTGGTGAAAATGCAAAATGGCACCGCCACCTTGGAAGACAGTTTGGTAGTTTCTTATAAAACTAAGTATACTCTTACCATACAACCTGCAATTGTGCTCCTTGGCATTTACCCAGATTTGAAATTTCTATATAAAAGCCTGTGTATAGATGGTTATAGCTTTATTCACAATTGCCAAAAGTCTTTCAGCAGGTAAGTAGATAAACTGTGGTACACCCAGATAACAGATTATCATTCAGCATTAAAAAGAAACAAGTTATTAAGCCATGAAAAGAGATGGAGGAAACTTAAATGCATATTATTTAGTGAAATAAGCCAATTTGAAAAGACTGTATTATTTCAGCTATATGATATTCTAGAAAAGGTAAAACTATGAAGATAGTAAAAACAACAGTGGTTGCCAAGAGTTAGGGAGGAGAAAGGGATGAATAGACCTGAATGATAAAGATGAATAACAAATAGATAATTTTAGGGCAATGAAACTATTCTGTATGATATACAGTTGTCAAAACCCGTATAACACTAAGAGTGAACCCTAATGTAAACTATAGACTTTTGGTGATAATAAGGTATCAATGTAGATTCATCAATTATAACAAATGTATTATTCTGGTGCCAGATGTTGATAGTAGGAGAGGTTCGGGGGTGGGGGGGAGAAAATAGGAGGTATATAGGAACGTCTGTACTTTCTGCTCATTCTTGCTGTGAACCTAAAACTGCTATAAAAAATAAAGTCCTTTTTATTTTTTAAGTAAAAAGGATGGAAAAAACATGTCATGCAAATGTTACCAGAATAGTTGAGTAACTATACTAATACAGACAAGATAGACTTTGGAACAAGGAACTAGGGATAAGAGAACATCTCATAGTGTAAAGTTATCAACTCAAGAAGATTTATCAATCCTAAATGGGTATGTATGCACTTAGTAAGAGGTCTCGAAATACATGAAGCAAAACAAGAGGAACTGAAGGAAGAATAGAAAACTGTAATTATAGCTAAGGATTTCAATCCTTTTCTTTCAATAATTTGAAATAACAAATAGATCAAAAAATTTATTAAGGATTGTAAAAACCGTTAACAATGCTATATACTATATAGTTGTTATATACTATAATAATCAATTTGACCCAATTGGCATTTGTACAACTTTCCACCTAACAAGAACAGAATACACATTTGTTCTGAGTTCACATGAAACATCACCTAGACAGATCATATGTGTGGCTATAAAACCAATGTGAACTGGGGCATCTGGGTGACTCAATCAGTTAAGCGTCCAACTCTTGGTTTCGGCTCAGGTTATGATTTCATGGTTTGTGAGTTCAAGTCCTGTGTCAAGCTCCATGCTGACAGCGTGGGGACCTGCTTAGGATCTCTCTCTCTCTCTCTCTCTCTCTCTCTCTCTCTCTCTCTCTCCTCTCCCTCTCCCTCTCTCTCTGTCCCTCCCCTGTGTGTGGGTGCATGTGGGCTGTCTTGCTCTCTCTCAAAATAAATAAACAAACATAAACCAATCTGAATTAATTTTAAAGAATTGAAATCATTCAAAGTATGTTCTTGGGCCACAGTGGAATTAAACTTGAAATCAACAATAGAAAGATACCTGGAAAAAAGATATTTGGAAAATAACAACACTTATAAATAAGCCACAGGAGTAGAAAAAAAAAGTCACAAGAAAAATTAGAAAATATTTTAAATTGAATGAAAATAAAACACAACATAAATTTGCACATGAAGCTCAACAGTGCTTAAATGGAAACGGACAGTTTTAAATGCTTCTAGTAGAAAATAAAAAGTTCTAAAAGCAGTAATCTAAACGTCCACTTTAGGAAGCTAGAAAAAGATCAAAATGAATATAATTTTTTTAAATAATAACAAAGATAAGATCAGAAGTCCATGAATTAAAAAATAGATGAACAATAGAGAAAGTGAATAAAACCAAGCTGGCTCTTTACAAAGACATATAAAATTGAAAAACTACAAGCCAGATTGATCAAAGAAAGACACAAATCACAAATATCAAATATGAAAGAGTGGCCACCACTATGCCCTACAGACATTAAAAGAATGATAAGGAGATTTTATGAACAACTTCATGCAAACAAATTCAACATTTAGATAAAATGGACAAGTTTCTTGAAAGACACTAACAACCAAAGCACACTCAAGAAGAAACAAACAGGAACAGCCCTATATCTATTAAGGAAAATAGAATTTATAGTTAAAACCACACACACACCACACACACACACACACCACACACACACAAGCCTCCAGGTCCCAGATGACATCATTGGTGAATTCTATCAAACATGTAAGAAAAAAAATCTTAACAATTCTATACAAATTCTTCCAGAAAATAGACAAGGAGGGAAAATATCCCAGCTCAGTTTATGAAGCAAGTGTTACCCTGATAAAAAACAACAGATAAAGACATTCCAAGAAAAAGGGAGGGAAGGAGGAAATAAGGAAGGAAGAAAGGAAGGAAGGAATTATAGGCCAATACCCCTCATGAACATAGACAATGAAAGTCCCTAACAAAAGTTTAGGGATATATGTATAAAATAACACATTATGGGTAAGCTTTTTCCAGAAATGCATGTAGTGTAACATTAGAAAATCAAAAACACATGATCATTTCAATAGATGCAAAAAAAAGCACTTAATAAAATTAAATATGTATTCATGATTTAAAACTTTCAGTAATCTAGGAATAGAAGAGAATTTCTTCAATCTGTAAGGATTGTCTACAAAAACTCTACAACTTATATCATATTTAATGGTGAAGTAGGCAAAGATGTCTGATCTCACCACTTCTAGTCACCATTATGCTGATCAATGCAATGAGGCAAGAAAAAATAATAAAAGGCATACAGCTTTGTAAAGAAAAAAGTCAAATCGCCTTTATTCTCAGATAACATGATTGTTTAGAGAATCCTGAGGAATCTATAAAAGAAGAGACACTAGAACTAATAAGTGAGATTAGTAAGATCTCAACTTACAAGGTCATATACAAAACTCAACTTCATTTTTATATACCACTAAAAAAGTAACTGGAATTGGGATTTTTAAATCCATTAGCAGTAGCATCAAATATATGAAAACTAGGGGCCAATTTAACAAAATGTGCAAGAACTGTACCCTGAAAACTACAACACATTGTAGAGAGAAAGTAAAGAATGTCTAAATAAGTGCAACATATACCATGTTCATGAATAACAAGACTCATTGTTTTTAAGACATCAATTCCCCCAGGGGCAATTGGGTGTCTCAGTCGGGTAAGCATGCAACTTCAGCTCAGGTCATGATCTCACAGTTAATGAGTTTGAGCCTCACATCACTCTCTGTGCTTACAGCTTGGAGCCTGGAGCCTGCTTCAGATTCTGTGGTTCCCTCTCTTTCTGCCCCTCCCCTTCTCTCTCTCTCTCTCTCTCTCTCTCTCTCTCACTCTCACTCTCTCTCTCTCTCTCTCTCTCTGTCAAAAATAAACAAACATTTAAAAAAAGACATCAGCTCCCCTGAAATAGATTTCTAAATTAAATGCAACATAAATTAAATATAATATAGATTAAATACAATCACAATCAAAATTCCAGCAGGGTTTTTGGGTAGAAATTGACAAGATGATTCTAAACTTATAAAAAATGCAAATATACCTAGAAAAAGAACTGGGTTGGAGGACATATGCTCCCTGTTTTCAAGACTTACTATAAAATTATTATAATCAACAAGTGTGGTATCAGTATAAGGATAAACATATAGACCAATAAAACAGAATAAAAAGTCCAGAAATAGATCCATACATACATGGTCCATTGAGTTTTCACAAAAATGCTAAGGTAAATAAATGGAGAAAGGATAGTTTTGTCATCAAACCATGCTGGGACAATTGGATGGGGTGGGAGGGAAGGAACCTGAGCCCTTAGCTCCACAAAAATTAACTGAAAATAGGTCAAAAACCTAAACATGAAAGCTAATAATATAAAACTTCTACAAGTAAAAAGAAGAGAAATTCATGAGTTAGATAAACATTTATCAGAACATAAAAAGCACAAACCATAGAAGAAAACAGTGATAAATGGGACTTCATCAAAGGCAGTAAGTGAAATAAGTGAAGAGATGCTCAATAACATTTTGGAAATTTAAGGAAATACAAATTAAAACCATAATGAAATACCACTACAAAACCCACCAGAAAGGCTAAAATGAAAAAATAAAACTGAACATACCAACAACAGGATGAATCTCAGAAACAAACATAACTGAAAAAACAAACAAACATAAAAGATGATGCACTATAAGATTCCATTAGTCTGAAATTCTAGAAAAGATAAAACTTCAGTGGGAGAAAGCAGATCAATGGTTGGTAGTTTCCTACTGTAAAAAGTCATCTTCCTGGGGCACCTGGGTGGCTCAGTTGGTTAAGTGTCCAACTTTGGCTCGGGTCATGATCTCGCAGTCCGTGGGTTCAAGCCCCGCGTTGGGCTCTGTGCTGACAGCTCGGAGCCTGGAGCCTGTTTCAGATTCTGTGTCTCCCTCTCTCTGACCCTCCCCCATTCAAGCTCTGTCTCTCTCTGTCTCAAAAATAAATAAACATTAAAAAAAATTAAAAAAAAAAAAGTCATCTTCCTTAGTACTAACCAACCAGGGTTGTTGCAAGGATTAAATGAGATGACCTCTATTGAGAACTTAGCACAGTATCTTTTTTGTTTTTGTTTTTTAGGATCCTAATAAAACTTTATTTTTAAATTCTTTTAATGTTTATTTTACTTTTGAGAGAGAGAGAGAAAGAGTGCAAATGGGAGAGGGCAGAGAGAGAGGGACACAAAATCTGAAACAGACTCCAGACTCTGAGCTGTCAGCACAGAGCCCAATACGGGGCTCGAACCCACTAACCATGAGATCAAGACCTGAGCTGAAGTCAGAGACTCAACTGACTAAGCCAACCAGGTGCCCCCAATACAAGTTTATTTAAAAAAAATAACTCACTGTTAGAGACAAGAAGTCTAGCAGGACCTTTACCAAAATTTTAAACCATTATTTTATAAGATGAAAATAAGTACTTCTCTGTATGAAACAAACCTGGATTTTCTAAATTAGATGACTATGTGTATATATATATTTTTCTTCTTTACCATATCACTGGTCATTAAAATCACTAATTCTTCTTGATTAACTTGAACTCAACTCAAATAGCAAAGCAAAATCTAATACAGCAGATGCTTCTTCCACTTTAAAAAAAAAAAAATGGCTGGGGTGCCTGGATGGCTCAGTCGGTTGAACATCTGACTTCAGCTCAGGTCATGATCTCACAGTCCGTGAGTTTGAGCCCCGTGTGAGGCTCTGTGCTGACAGCTCAGAGCCTGGAGCCTGCTTCAGATTGTGTGTCTCCCTCTCTTTCTGCCCCTTCCCTGCTTGTACTCTCTCTCTGTCTCAAAAATAAATAAAAACATTAAAAAAAATTTTTAATGACCAAAGTTGTATTACTCAACATAGCAGGAAAAAAATAAACAAACATTGAATGGTCCTGTTTGGTCCTGTGCTGAGATGGGCTATTTTGACGAAGAACAGAAGAGTATGAAGGGGAGAAACATAGGTGATAGAGCTGACAAAATTGGACTTGAACCCCAGCTCTTCTCCAAGTAAATTAGGTAGGAAAGTTTTGGCATGCATTAGACCCACCTCACTAGGCAAATGGGAAGATACAATCACCACCCAGCCACCATTTGCCTAGAACATACGTGGTCTAAGCAAGCACTTTATGATATGGGATGCTTAAATGGTAGTGGATCAAAACAGTCAACATACATTGTGATAAGCTTTTCTGCCTAATGATATTAAATATCACCTTTCATTGTACTACAGAGAAAAGACATCTGAAAAAAAGCCATACAATTTTGAAACCCTTTCATTTTTTGTGTGTAATGGCCATTAACAAGTCTATAATAAGGTTAGGATTCCAATTAAAAGAAGTGTTTCCATGAAAGCCTTCAGGGCTCAGTGGTAAGTCATATGGCATGGAGTAGCACTGAATTTGGCATAAGACTTAATGACCTTATTTACAGCCTCCAAGAAATCCTTCTCAGTAACAATTTTTCACCCTGCTCTGATGGCAAACATACCAGCTTCTATGCAGGCACTTCTAATCTCAGTACCAGTGCTGTTGGGACACAGACATGCTAACAATTCAGATCTGATATCACTTTCAACACTCATGGAATGAACATGAGTCTTCAAAATGTGAGTCCAACCCTCTAGATCAGGTAAGCTAAATGCAATCTTTCTATCCAATCTCCCTGGCCTCCTCAGTGCTGGATCCAAAGCTTCAGATCTATTATTGGCCATCAGTACTCCCATGTTACCTCGACAATCAAAACCGTCCAGCTCATTGATCAGTTCCAGCATTGAAGCACCATCATCAAAAGAAGCCCTTGCAATAGCATCAACTTCATCCAAGATAAGACATGCTTTTTTTGTTCTGGCCATTTCAAAAAGTTTGCAAACTATTAGAGCCCCTTCACCTAGGTACTTCTGTATAAGTTCAGATCCAGTAACTTGAATAAAACAAGCATCAGTCCTGTTAGCAACTGCCCGAGCACAGAGTGCCTTGCCTGTACCCCGTGGACCAAAGCTTAGCACAGTATCTTGCACATAGAAAGTTCAAAAATTGTTAGATAGATAGATAGATAATTGATATACAGAAATAAAGAAATCACTGATATTTTTGTGTTAGAGCCTGCTGGGGCTCATCCATATCATGTTGTCTCTTCTTCCTGGACACACTGCTAGATCCCTTTTCTATCCTCCTTGCATCTAGGTAGGACCATGCAACTAGTTCTTGCTGATAGAATACAGATGAATGTGGTATGAGTCACCTCTGAACAAGGCAATTAAGAGTGGGTTGTCTTCTGCATGTTCCGTTTCCTGGAGAATGGAGATGGTCTCATGGATGACTCTGAGACCCTAGAGGATGATGGAACCACAGCATGGAAGGAGCCTGGGTCCCTGAATGACCGCATGGAGCAGAGCTCCCTTCCCCACCTGACTGCCCATGTGGTGTGCCAGACTGTGAAATAAGTAAAAAATAAACCTTTATTGTATTGAGCCATGAAGGATTGGTTTTTTATTGTGGTGGTTATACCATTAGCCTCCCTGACTAATCCAATACATGCATATGTATATGTATACCCACACACAGTATCATGCTATGCTTGTCCCTCGTACTCTGAACACAACTCCTCAAAAGCCCTAGTTCATGCTGGGATCAGCTTCCCACTCTTCAGTTTCCATCCCCGGCTCCATGCTCAAACCTCCATCTTTACTTTACTTTTGGTTACAATCCTGAGTCTAAAGTCACTGATAGACCAAATCCCACATCTAAGTAGCATGTCTTTATCTCTAGGCACTGAAGCACAAGAGAATGAACAAAACTTTGTGTTTCTAAGACCTAGATCCAAATCTCTCTATAAATTACCAGCCGTGTGGCCTTGGCCATGTGACTCTATCTCTCTGAGTCTCAGTGTCCCCATCTGTAAAATGCAGATAATAATGTCTTCTTCATAGGGTTGTTGTGAAGACTAAACTAAATAACAGATCATAGGGGCCCGCACAGCCTCTGATACACTTAAGTCCTGCAATGAACCCCAAACTACTTGCCTCATCCCCAAGGGCTACCCAGACTGGCCCAGGAGCCCGCCTACAATGTAGGGGGCTGTGAACGTGTGGGAAGAGGCACACCCCACCCCAGGAGAGATAACATCTGCTCAGCACCACTTCCTGTACCTATGGAGACAAAACTGTAGACCTCTTACTGCAAATATTGTGGCAATCTCCTCTAAATCACACACTGAGGACAACAGCAATGGCAATAATCATGTACTAACACTAGTTACAATCTCTTGGGCTTATTGTATCATAGACTCAAAATGATGGAAGTATATTTTATTTTTACAACAATTCTATGAAGCACTTTTTCTACAGATAAGGAAAGTAAGGTTCAGAGAGGTTAAGTAACCTGCTAAAAGTCACATAGCCAGTAGTAGCAGAGCTAGAAACTGAATTTATTCATACGTTCGATCTTTCATTGATTTAGTCAACAAATCATTTCTGCTATCTGCTATGTGCCAGACCATGCACTGGGCCTGAGGACACAAGATGCAGGGAGACAAAGTCCTTGAGGTTCTCTGGGGAAACAGATCATGACTCTTTAGCTACAGTCCCAGAAAGAATGGAGCCTGTGCAACACCTCTCCCTCTCTGGTTCCCTTCCCCAGCTCTGCTACCTCCCAGAGCTGCTGAACCCCAGCAACAGCCCAGAGACATTTCCTGAGACCACTGTTTTCCTTGGCCCTGCGATGGGAGACAGTATGCCCAACAAGGTGGAAAACAAGGTGCGGGAGGCAAGCAGGGAGCAGACCTCCCAACAAACTGTCCCTTTCGCTGGTGGGAGCAGGGAACAGAGGAGGCTGCCCTTCTACCCACCCACCAGCCCATCCAGGCCATTGTTCCCTTGTTGTGACAGGGGGTTCGGCTAGGGCCCTGCAGACTGGGGGCTTCCTCCCCAGCCAGCCATGCTTGGACAGCTGGAGGAAACAGGCGGCCGGAGAGCCAGCTATCCCTCCAATAACAACAGGCTGCTGCCCGCTGGCGGCCCTGCTGAGGGGCAGGCTGGAAGCCAGAGAGGCCACCCCACTCCACCCCGCCACTGGCAAAACATGTTTTCTTGTTTTCTGAGGGGGAGGAGGAGGCCCGTACCCATCCTGAGCAAACACAGGAGCTGATAAGCATGGACAGGCCTGGCTGCCAGGCTGCCAACGAGGGCTGCAGAGGCAGGGGCAGGGGCAGGGCTGGGCCCACCCTGGAGGTCACTCAGGCCAGAATGCCAGCTTCAGAGTCAGGGTGGGGACAGTGAGCTCCTGGCCCCTCCAGGGATAAAGCACTCAACTCCAAGTCTGCCCACACTGAAAAGAGAGGACAGGGGCTTCCAAGCCACAAGTACCGTCACTGACCTCAGAAATACACACATGCTAACGTTTGATAGCAAAAGTGCACCCATCCATTGGGTGCCCATTTTTCGGCTAGTCTCTGGGACAGCCCTTACCAATACCACCATTTTCAATACTAGAGAGGAAATAAGATACAAGAATTGCTTCCCATTACCTTTTTCACACGAGGTGACTGAGGGGCAAAGTGACTTGTCCAAGGCCACACCGCTCTTGGGATGTAAATCCCCATCTGCCAGACCACAAAGCTCATGATCTTTTTCATCGTGCCCTAGCGAGCCCCTTCATATTTGTGAGGGTCTCCAGTTTACAAAGTACGTACAGCCTGCTGTATTCATTTACTGGGGCTGCTGGGGGGCTATCATCGACCTGCCATAGCTACCCTCACTTTTCATAAGGAAGCTCATAACAGATCCATTAGGTTAATGTCTCAGTTTGGGATTTCCCTAAAGCAGACTCTGAGGTAAGGATTTGAGTGCAGCATAGTTAATTCAGGAATTGATCCTAGGAAGTTCCCATTAGGTACATCAGTGTGCCAAGACAGCTGTGGGCAACTGGGATTCAGTCACACTGGGAACACAACACAGAACAGAACTGTCCCCCAGAGATGCAAGGAAGCTGACATAATCCCCCATCACTGCCACCCATCTTTGGTTGAGGGCTGCTCCTGGGCACCTTAGCTCTCTGAGACTGCCTACGAGGGGCTGAGACTGTCCTGCGGCCAGAGAAAGTCCTCAGGTAGGTGCCAAAGGGGCATGAGTGGGGCTCTAACAGCCTCTGCCAGTTAGTAAACAGAGAAATCATCCCCATTTTGTAGATATAACTATAAAATGTTCCCCCAGGCCATGCCATGCCCAGACCTATGTGTACTGAGGCTCAGACCCCATGGGCCCATCTTCAGCTCTAGGTAAATGTATAACCTCTCACCAAGAGTCACAGCCCCTGCAGCCAACCCCCCAGGCTCTGAACCCCTCCCCGAGATTATAAGCCTCACCATCCTCATCCATTCTGACCCTGTCCAGAGAGAACTATGTCCTTGGATCCTCCCCCCTTCCACCCGTCTTCCATCCCCACCCATGACTTCCCCCTCCAAAAGGTGGGAGCAGGATTTATTTCCTCCTTTTCAGAAAGAAGGTCTTAATATTACTGTCCAGCAGCCATATAATAATCCACAAACACCCTTCACCACTTCTCCCACTACGTCCAGGGACTCTTACAAACCACCCCTGGTGGCCCAATCATTCAATGCCAAAGTGCCCGATGTAGGTGCACAAAGAATGCCACACTGGGCACCTCACTGTGCAGATGAGGAAAAGCTCGAAAATTCAAGTGATTTGTCCAACTTGATCACAGCCAGCTATCTTCTGATTCCAAGTGTTTGGAAAAGAGGGAGTACGCATCCAGTCACTGGGGGGTTATAACAGATGCTAGAAATGGGGTGTTCTGCTCTGTTTTCATCCTACCATTTGCATGTGCGCAGAGGGACGCCACAGGGGGTGGGGGTCATCTACTCCAGGTGTGGACAATAAAGGGGTCCATTGTCTACAGCAAATGTGTAAGTAATAAAACTAATTTTATTATTGACTTATTATCACTAAGCACTGGCAATTCTCGAGAATATTAGTGACTAAATAGCCCTCCCACCCACCACAGCACTGAGCTACTCCTCCCCCATTCTGTATCCCCAACAGACATGTTGATTCAATCCAGGCTCTTTTCCACTGAAGGGAGATGCTGCTACAAAACCCATCCTCCACACGACTCTCAGCAACTATATTCTGAGCTGGCATCAGAACTGACCTCTAGGACCTTACGCTTCTTAGCCCAGACCCTGTTCAAGAAATGGTCCATAGGCTGTTCTCTAAGGCCAGGGGTCCAGCCTGCACCCCATCCTCTTGCACATAACCCAGGGCCCCACCCCTACCTCTCTGATGTCACAATCCTCACTAATCTTCCCTCACTGTCCTCGGCGCTGTTTTTTTTTTTTGTTTTTTTTTTTTTTTTTTTTCCTTTTTGCCATGCTCTTGTCCAACTCCACACCTGCTTCCTGCCCCCAGGGCTCCTAGGGTCCTGGCCTGAGAATTCAATCCAAAAAAACTTGGCCTCCGGCCGGACTACCTCAGAGCTGTGATCTCCCAGTGGTCCTGCTGCACAGACCCACAGGGAGCACATAAGGTGACTTCTCACCTGTACATTATGTCATCAACACAACCTTGAACCCTCTGGGAAATCTCCTGAAGGGAGGCCTGGCCCTTAGTGCCTGTCACTGGCGGAAGATTTATTATGATTTGCTTATAGGTTTAGTGTCTCCCTCCACTGAAAAGTAAATTTCAAGAAAGCAGACCTGGTGCATCTTCTTCCCCCACTATGTCTCCAGTACCTAGAGCAGTGACTGGAACAAGAGAGGCACTCAGCAGCTAGCAGCTGAAGAAGTAGATGAGTTTTCCTCAGCCCACACCTTGGCCACAGAGGCCCAGACCCACCTGGGGTAGCTTCAACACTCAGTATGGCTCTGCCTCCAGGATCTCAAACTCTGAGCCCCCTCGGAGCACACTGGCCCTTCCCTCGGAGACTGGATCTCAAGCTCTTCTACCAACCCATCCTCTCTCCTGCCGGCTCCCTGTTTGAGAACCAGGACCTCAAAATCAGACAGGCTGATTGCTCGACCTCTCTAAGGTTCGATGTCTTTTCCCCAACAAAACGGTAAAGTAATAATGCCCGTCTCACAGGGATTAACAAGGGAGCTAAAACACACCAGATGTGTAGTGAGGACCCAATAGTGTTTACCATCACTAATGCCAAGTTAGTAATGCATTATTAATACTGAATTAAGAGGCTTTTATACAACAGTCCAAAGGAAAAAATGCCAACCCATTCACCCTCCCCCAGGCCTTACAGGGATCCCTGAAGAAAATGTTCAAAATTTAGGTTTACCAGGAACTCAGACTTTAAAACAATGGGCTAATCACCACCCATTTCGCACGGCATTCATGACTCTAATACTTTATCCCTCCCTGGACCCACAGCCTTTGTAGATGACTTCGTAGCTGACTTTGTAGCTTTTCTCACTAAAGAGATGGAGTCCACCCCACCCCACCCCCAACCCCCTGGATCTGGGCTGGCCTCGTGGCCTGCTCTGACCAACAACATGTAACAGAAATGACTGTGTGCCAGCTCTGGGCCTGGGCCCCCAGAGGTCTTGCATGTTTACATCTGCTCTCTTGCATCTCCACCACAGCCAAGACAGCATGCCTGGACTAGCCTGCGGGAGCAGAGACTGGTGGAAACGCGCCGAGCCACAGCAGCCGAGGCAGCAGCCCCCAGACATGTGAATGAGCCCATCCAACGTCAGCAGAGCTGCCTAGCCAACCTCCGTTGACTCCAGACTTGTGAGCCACGCACCCTATTGTTGTATACCACTCAGGCTTTATTACACAGAAAACGCTGACTGATGCACTACACAACCAAGTGTTAGATTGTGGTCTAGCCTTTCCACCAATGGCCAGCCAGCGTCTTCTCATATACCTCCATCAATGGGAATCTGATCACCTTCAATGGCAACCTAGTCCCAAAAATCTATCCATATTTTGAGCTAAAGTCTCTCTCTGTGTACTTTTTTTTATGTTTATTTATTTTTGAGACAGAGGGAGACAGAGCACGAGTGGGGGAGGGGCAGAGAGAGAGGGAGACACAGAATCTGAAACAGGCTCCAGGCTCTGAGGCTTCAGCACAGAGCCCAATGCGGGGCTCAAACCCACAAACCATGAGATCATGACCTGAACCAAAGTTGGGCGCTTAACCAACTGAGCCACACAGGCGCCCCTCTCTCTGTGTACTTTAGCCTTTGGGCCAAATTCCTAGATCCATACAAGAGTAGCCCAATCTCTCCTATACCCATTTGGTGCTTCAAAGTCTGCATGTCCAAAATCAAAAGCTTCTCCTTTCTCTGTTTTGCACAGGGCAAGACACTCTCGGGTCTATGAAGTCTTGCTCTTCCTCACCCCCTGCAGTGAAAGGGTGACAGAGCCATGAGGCACACATCTCTCTCCACTGTGGGGACAGGGAGTCTCACCCCACCATTCCTTCCTCCACACTGGCTACAGTGTTCTGTCCATCATTCTTCGTCAAACAACGTTACCTTGCATCTACTCTGTGTCAGGAGCTATGCTAAGGATGACGAGATAAAAGGCAGATCTACTCTCAAGGAGTCTGTCTAGAGAAGGGGCTCATCTTTCTCGCATAGGGATCTAATGATGATACTATGATCTATTATTGGGTGCCTACTGAGGAGGGAGCATAAGGCAAGCTGACATCCTGCATTCCCCCTCACTCACACACACACACCTGCCCCTGTGGGATATGTGTGACATTCCTCTGGTACTTCTGGTTGCCCAAGAACAAAGGAAAGGGAAAAACCAATGGTTAACTGATAGAGATCACAGTCCCGCAGGACATGAGTCTCCATCAGTTTACAAATGTCTTAGGAAATTACAATAAAGAGACAATCTTATTAATAGCCTAACCTCCAGAAAACCATAGACTCAGTTTCCTGGAGCCCCAACATCACTCTCCCCTCCACAGCAATGTGGGAAACAAAGGCAAGAAGGAAATGGCAGGTAAAATTAAATTTCTTTATAGTCTACAGCCCATTGACAAATATGTGAGATGGGCAGAGTAAAACATTCCTCCAGGAACTCCCTACTGTCTTAATGCCTTACTAGAGGAAAAAACAACCTTAGCTTGACAATAGCTTGGCCTCCAGTATCTTAGGAGTCTTCTTTAGCATGTAAAAATACTGTTAGGAACCTCCCTTTTGTCTTTACCTCATCTGACTCCATAGAATACAATCAGTCACTCTTCACAACAGGGGTGCACCTCATTCTGCCCTGGGGTCCTGTCCCTGTGCTTTAATAAAATCACCTTTCTTTCTTGGCCATCAGATCCAGACCCCCACCACCACTCCAAAACATATCACCTACTATATGCCATCATATAAGTCTCAAATCCTTGCAATGGTTCTACTGAGTTTTATTGTGTCCCTTTTTATAGGAGAGGAAACTGGGGCTCAGAAAGTCCAAGTGACTTGCCTGAGCCATAGCTCCGAAAGTGGCAACATCTAGCTGTTGGCCCCCAAATCCAGGCTCTTCCTGTGGCACCAAACTGATGCTGTCATTATGTCCCTCCCCTACTCAACACTTCAGTGACTCCCACGACTAACAGAACAAAAGCCATTCTCTTTAGCATGGACCCCTTGGTCTTGCCTGTTGCTACACATACCAGGTCTGCACGCTCCAGGCTTGCCTGCCTCCCTTGGCTTGTCTGTTTCCTCAGCCTGGAAATGCTCCCTCACATCCTGACCTATCCATTTCTCAAGACCCAGGTCAGGTGCACCAAGCTAGGAGGTCTCCTCAGCTAGCAAGACTCTCCTGTGTTCCCACAGACTCTGTCAGGCCCTCCGTGCTGGCGTGGGTCAGTCTCCCACAGAAGACTTAGGGGTCCCAGGAGACAGAGATGGAGTCTGACCCATCTCCAAACTCCCCAGGCTGCATCATCCCACAGAGGGTCTGTACTCAGGAGTTGCAGAACCAGACCAAGCTGGATTAGATTGCCGAAAAAGTGGGTTTAGTCGTGGGTCAGAGGTTGGTTGTACAGGTGCATTTGACCAATATTTATGGAGTATCTACTATGTGCTCAGTCAGGATTCCTAGTTGTCAGAAGTAATAACAACTCTGGCTAACACGTGTGGAAAAGATTATTGGAGGAATATAGAGCAGTAGTATGAAGACTAAAAAATGAGGCTCAGAGAACCGTGGGGAACCCAGGCAGGTGTGACAGCAGGAGCTCCAGTTGAGGCAACACTGTGGGCAGAAAACTCATGCCGAATGCTGTGAGTGTCCCTCCCGCCTGCAGGCTCAGCCTCTCTGAATGAGACCACTGCTGGCCTTTATCTTTGGGTCTTGTCTCTGGATTCAGCCCTAAGCCTAGATCCCGTGTCCCCACCCCAGCTGCCAGAAAGGACGAGGAGGATGTATGTTGCAAAGGGAGGCTTCTGTAGTGAAAGATGGGGCTCTGCTACCCTCCGAGACTCATATGTGACCCCTTCACAACAAAGACGGGGTTGGAGGTGCTGGATAGACAAAAATGTATGACAAGTGTCAACAGTACACCTTTGCCGCAAGGAACTTGCATTTTGGAAGTAGAGGTGAGGAAGGACCTTAGAGACTATCTGTGCCAGCATTTTCCAATGTGTGCTCAGTGGGACACAGTGAGGACAGGAGCGTGAGAAAGGCCAAGTGACAGACCCTGGATAACTTGAGTTTTTCATTTCAGGACTTGTCGGAGCCTTTGAAACCACTGAATATTGTGCAAGTCCAGGAGCAGGAGCTTTTCCCTCATTTGTCCATGCCACCCTTTCCCTGAAGAGTATTCAGCAGGCAGGGAAACCCCCATCTAACTCAATCCTCATTTTCAGACAGGGAAACTGAGGGACTTTCCTGGCCTCACTGGGTCCCTGGCCTCCTGATTATCAGTCCAGAACCCAGGGAAAGGACCCATTCCCGGGAAGAGGAGGCAAAGGTGGAAGCAGGGACCGGGACCAAGGGAACTGCTCAGGCCCTCCCCTGCCTGGCACTGCCTTCCCTGCTCTGTCTGCTGACATGAGCTCACCCTCCAGGTGCAGCACCCTTCAGGACTTCAGGACCCACTTCCACCTTCAGGAAACTCCTTGGGGGAAGTGGGGGAGAAGAGTCCTGGGCAGCACCAGGCCACCCAGGCCCAGCTCCCAGTTGTCTCAGCACAAGAGGGAAGGGGACAAGACACCCCAGCAGTTCCTGGCTGAGAAGCAGGAGTGCTGGAGTCCAGCTGTGGGATCTCAGTCATGGGCCCTTGGGAAATGTTTGTTAATTCTCTGAGCCTCAGTTTCTTCAGCGGGGAAACAAACTAAAAAAAAAAAAAAAAAAAAGATCAGCTGAGACATTACGAATGATTCAGTAAAGTGTATAGCATCCTGCTTCAGATATGAAGACTTACTCTAAAATTTTTTTAAATATTTATTCATTTTTTGAGAGACAGAGTGGGAATGGGGAAGGGGCAGAGAGAGGAGGGGGGGACACAGAATCTGAACCAGGCTCCAAGCTCTGAACTGACAGCACAGAGCCCAATGCGGGGCTTGAACTCACAGACCAAGAGATCATGACCTGAGCCGAAGTTGGATGATTAACTGACTGAGCCACCCAGATGCCCCCAAGAAGAATTATTCTTACATTGGGGATCAGATAGGAAATAACTTTCCTCTTTTTCCTAATGAGAGACCCTGAAAAAGACTTCTCAGATAAGTCACAGTAACTCAAGGGGGACTTCCGCAAAAGGAGGTGTCTCCTATCTGGTTATGTCTGGAAGGGCCTAGAAACAGAAATAGGACAGCATTAACACTGAGGAACTTCTTCCAGATATATTTTCTGAGTGCCGCTAATGTGCCAGGACCTGTACTCACAGTTACTTATGCGTGCACACGTGCACACACACACGTACGCACATACCTCATGCTGCCTTGTATCTCCATCCCTGTGCCCTTCTCTGACATCCCAGGCTGCCCGGAATACACTTTCCCATCTTCACCTGGTGAATTTCTGTTCATCCCTCAAAACTCAGATGAGGTCTTCCTGGCCTCTCCTCTCTCCGGGCTAAGTGGAGGGCCTCCTCTGTGCTCTGTCTGTGCAGATCCTCATGACCGACCTTCCCACCCTAGAGTGAACTTGCCTGTTTGTACACCTGCCTCCCCCAGTGGATTGTGAGTGACTTAAGGGCTGTGAGCTTAGAAGCCTAACCCGGCACATACGGGTCGATGAATGGATGTATAAATCAGCCTTCAGCTCTTCCTGGGGTGGGAAACCCGGGGCTTTTTCCTCATGCCAACCCTTGAAGCCAGGGTCTGCGTGCCTTCACGTGTACCCCACGGAAAATATGCACTGTGTCCAAGTGCTGGAGAGTTTGTAAGAAATAAAGAGGACATGCACACCCCACCACAAGATCTCCCCCCAAACTCATCAGACATGTTTGTTCACAGTCTCCCTCCCACCACACTAGTAGCTCAAGGTGGTAAGCAGAATGATGTCCACCCTCGCCAAGATGTCCACATCCTGATCTCCAGAACCTGTGAAAGTGTTAGGTTACATGGTGGATTAAAGGTGGATTAAAGTGACAGATGGAAGTAAGGTCATCAGCTGACATCAAGATGGGGAGATTATTCTCTATTATCAAGGGGATCATAAAAAGTAGAAGAGGAAGACAGAAGTAGATGTCAGAGTGGTGTGATATGAGGACTCGAAATAGCTGTAAAGATGGAGAAAAGAGAAAAGGGGGCCATGTGGGAAAGAATTAGGTAGCTTCTGGAAGCTGGAACAGGCAAAGAAATGGATTCTCCTCTACAGACTCCAGAGAGAAACAACTTTGGATCAATGTGGTCTGTTCCAGACTTCTGACCTCCAGAGCTGTAAAAATAAATTTGTGTTGGGGCACCTGGGTGGCTAAGTCCCTTAAGCGTCTGACTTCGGTTCAGGTCATGATCTCGCAGTCTGTGGGTTGGAGCCCCCCATTGGGCTCTGTGCTGATAGCTCGGAGCCTGGAGGCTGCTTTGGAGTCTGTGTCTCTCCCTCTCTCTCTGTCCCTCCCCCTGCTCACGCTCTGTCTCTCCATCTCTCAAAAATGAATAAATGTTAAAAAAAAATAAAAAATAAATAATCTGTGTTGTTTTAGGCCACTAAATTCGTGGCAATGCATTTCAGCAGCAATAGGACGCTAATACATCCTTCTCTGGCCTTAGCCCCTTACTGTGCTGACTCTCCTGGTAATTCTTCTCTGGCTCCAAAGCTACACAGCTCACCCAGCTAAACAGAAGCCTTGCAGTTGCCCAAACCCACCCTCCTTAAAGGCAATTCAGCAGCCATCTGTTGTTAGGCAAGTTATGTATCCCTTGACAAGAGAGCTCACACTGGCACACCTCACAGCCTGTGCTCACGAGTTTCACAATCTGGCCAGGAGGCAAAGACACTTCTTATCCACACAGTGCAATTCTCTGAGAGCATCCTGCTCTGAGCTCTTGGAAGCAAAGGGGAGGGGAGCCCAGATTGGATAGGAGGGATCAGGGAAAGCTTTCTGGAAGAGGTGGCACAGAGCTGAGTTTTGAAGGGTATGAATAGTCAAGTGAAAGGAAGCAAAGGACAGTGGGTCAGAAAGACTCTGGGGCATGAAGAGAAATAGAGACAAGATAGAGACATGAGAGACAGACAAACACTGCAAATTGTAGAGGCAGAGAAAAGGCCACAGAGAAAGAGGCAGAAAACAGCTGACTGTCATGACTGGCTACTCCCAGCCCAGCCTCCCTCCAGTTCTGGGACAGAAAATAGCCTGGCTGACCCATAGTGTGCAAAGCATTTCCTGTGCAGCCCTGGGGACCCCTGAGCTGTACTTTCTCAGGGGTGGGGCTGGCTGAGAGGGGGGCAGTGAGGGCAGAGGAGGAGGAGACAAGAAGTCCTGGGCCTGCATCAACTAACTCTCCAGGACAAGAGTGGCTGAAGATGGGGAGGAAGTGACATGCGTGTGTCAGGATCCATGTATGTGTATGAGCCACGAGGGTGCCAGAAGTGTGTGTGATGCACTTCCATGTGTGCACGTGGCTAATCCTAGGGTTCTATGTCCCTTCCTGGAAAGTGAAGGCTGGACGGACAGACAGCAGGTCATGGTGGACACCTCTCTATGTTATGTCCCTGGGTGAAAGGCAGCTCTGAGAGCCTTCTTGAGTACACAAGCCATCCCCCCCTGGGGAGCCAACAGCTTCTATGTATCAGAAGCAGCTTCCAGTTGACTCTTTATGCTGCCTGTTCCCCAAGGGCACCACCTCTCTGTGCTCCCTTCAGGGGCCAATGACCTGGTCTCAACTTTTGCTGGGGAATGAGTGATCCAGCCAGAACCTTCTCTGAGGAACTTTTCCAAGTAAAAGGGGGGGGGGGGGGAGGCAGGGGTAGAGTTAGGCCTAGCTTTCAGAACATCTCATTGTGAAAGATCTCTTCATCTCAGGGAGATCCCAAAGCTGCCCCAGTGGCTTTAGCCTAGACCCTTCCCCCACCCTCCTCATTGAGTCCCTGTCCCCACTTTTCCCAAGGTCATTTTTGAGACTATCTTTAAACCAGCTCTTTCCATTCTTTTTTCAGTTTATTATTTTACCCTCTACCTCTGCTAGATTTTTTTAATATTTATTTTATTTTATTTTTTTGAGAGAGAGAGAGAGAGAGAGAGAGTGCAAACGGGAGGGACAGAGAAAGGGAGAGAGACAGAGACAGAGAGCATGAGTAGGGGAGGGGCAGAGAGAGGGAGAGAGAATCGCAAGCAGCCTCTATGAGGTCAGGGCAGAGCCTGACTTGGGCTGATCCCACGAACCACGAGATCATGACCTGAGCTAAAATCAAGAGTCTGATGGTTAACTGATAGAGCCACCCAAATGCCCCTAGCCCTGCCAGACTGTCATCATTCCAACACATGGAGATGTCTTTGAATGTGGAGCACACTTTTTTCTCTCTGATGGTCCTGCTTTTGGAAACATTCTAGCAGAGCCTGAGTAGCCATTGGCTGGGCTGGGCTGCCACAGAAGGACTGCTCCAGAGGGGATTCCTGCTGGCGGGGGGTGGGGGTGGTGGTGGGGGCAGCTACGCACACCGCAGGAAGTCATCCTAGGGAAACAAGGTAGTCCCTCACTCCCCTCCTAGGTCTGAGTTCTCAGCCAGGATTACCTCCCATGACCTTTTGGCTCAAACTCTGACACACCTAACAACCAGCCGGGACCTTTGACTCGACCACATTGGGACCCATGGAGCTCATCCAAAAAAACCACAGAAGAGCTGCTAGGCTGGATATACACTAGCTTCATCTGGCCAGGCCAGGCCAGGCCTTCCTCACCCTCACTGCACCTACTCCCTCAGCAGATAAGAGGTACCATTGTCCCTGCCTTCCCAAAAGGAGACCACTGAACTCCTGGCTTAAGGAAAGGGAACTACCATTTATTGGACATCCGTCATGTATCTCCTTTAGTCAACACACCAACCCTTCTAAAAGGTCACTGCTGTTGTGGAGAAGAAGGGATTTCCAGAGGAGGCTAAATCAGGATCTGGAGTCAGGTTGTATCTGACACATGAAAATGACAGTGCCCTCTCCTCCCAGCATCCCTCCACAAGAGGAGGGTCCAACATGGGGGGGAGTACACAGAAAGGGGGCTCCTGGAGAGAGACCAGAGCAAGATGCACTTTCCCCCGGCTCAGCTAGCACTGGGCCAGAAGCTCAGGGAGAGAGGGGGAGCTGCTAGCAGGGGAGATGCCTTTCCCGGGGGATTACGTGGGAGAAGGCTCACAAGCCACACTGTTTGGGGGCCCAGTGACCCAGTACAACTTGGATTTGGTGAGAGGAGCCTTCTCTCCACTTCTTCATAGAATTCCACGTGGCTCCAGTTCAGCAAGGGCTGAGGGACATATGATGTCACCTGGCACCCTGTCTGCAGGTTTGAGGGCACTGGGACAGCACTGGGCTTGGAAGAAGGGTCCCTGTAGCCCTTCTGGGGCCTGCAGGCCAGGGCCACTCGTGAAACAGCAGGCTACGAACACACATGGCATATCCTGGGGACTCTGTGACCAAGTAGAAGTCTGGGGTCCTATAGATGCGGAGCTAGGAGGCAGAAAAGGTAAGGTCTTAACGTCAATGCGATTTCATTTGTAACCATAGGTTGCTGAAGCCAGGGAAAGCCACATCTCATGAACCTTTATGGATGCCAATCGAGCTCAAAGAGGCCAAGTCCTTTGCAGATGTGGGAGAGCCAGTGCCATGCTCCACAGCCATGATCCTTCCAGTACACTAGTCTACCTGGGCACCCCTGATGTTCACGTCAATGCCAACGTCCCAGAAATCCTCTTAGTCATCCCACCCCACCTCCCTTCCTAAGGCCAGTGCATTTGTGGTGAATGATCACAGCAGCACAGAGGACTAAGGCCTTTGCAAACCCCTGCCCTGCCCAAGAGGTGCCATCACACCTGCCCCCACCCTCATCATGCACCTAAGAAACTGCCTGCCTTCTCTGGAAACTTTGGCCCCATTCCCCAGGCCACTGCAAAAGCGGCCACATTCTCGCCTAATACTTGCCCTTCCCTGGCTACTACCTGTCAGTCAAGGGACAGGTACATGGACCAGTGGACCTCCTGTCTGGGATTTCTGGATTTGGAAAGCAAGGACTACAGTCAGTCCTGTGATAGAACCTGTCTTGTATCAGACTTGGGAGCTCTCAGCAGCCGTATTCCTCGACATGGAAGAAACAGGTGTGCACAGAGGTTAGTGCCACCGCAGAGACACCCGGAGGTGAGAGGAGCAGAGAAAGTACTGGTGGCCTTCATGGCTGCCACTGAAGCTGGTTCACAAACTATGAAGCACTTTTTGCCTGAAAAGCTGTAAGCTGGATTTCGGCCACTTGCTTAAGGCGCTGTCCAGCCTCCACATGCCCTTTCCCTTCCCTCCCAGGAGAGGCAGCACAAAGCAGCAGCACCAGGGAGAAGGAAAGCGGGAGGGGGCACCAGCCAGAAGGTCCCATGGGCCTCTCTCAACAATGGCACGGGCAGCCCATTGTTCTTTCTGGGTTGACACACCTCCCCGGACACCCCCAATGCTCAGCTGGCAGCCAAATGAGGCAGAGGCAAGAATGGGTAGTAGGGGCAGTTCTAGTATCTTCAGAAAGCTGATGCCCGGGGACCACCTCTTTCACTACAACTTCCCAAGGGCAGAGAGGGAAAGAGAAGAGTTCAGATGGGGGACAAGAGAACAAGGTGTTCTGTGCTAGGGCAGGAGTGACCCCAGGCCTGGGTGGAGAAAGGGGCTGGGAGACTTCTGGTCAGTAGAAACAAAGATGGATGTTTGATCTCTACTTAGACTTCCAGTGTGGCCTTGAGTCAGCCATTTCTCTTTTCTTTCCTTCAGGGACCCCACCTGTGAAATATGCAACGGGAGAATATATTCTGCGCAAAAGAAACCTGATCTCTCCCAACTTGGCCTCATGTGTGACCCCAGACCCACTCCTAACCTTAGCACCTGCCAAATTCCTCTGAACTCTAGCTGCTGGGATTGTCTGTATGCCTGCCCAAGGTAGGAAAGCCCACGAGGCCAACCCAGTGGCCTCAGTTGTCAGACACACTGGGACTCCTCTGTTGGTGCAGGCATCAGTGTCCCATCAGGGAAGGGACAGGAAGCTAGGACCCGAACAGGGAGGCTGAGCTACTCCAAGGCAAGATCCAGCCCAATGCTGATGTCTTTAGACCAGTTTGATACTCAAAGCAGACATATTCCAGAACTGGAATTTTAGGGGATGGGGATATTCAGAGCAGGAGCCCAGTCCACAGCTTAGGAACACAGAAACCAGCCCAGACCCTCTGAGGGGAAAGAGAGAAAGGTAAGGAGACAGTAACGAGCCCAGTCAGGGAGTCAGGAAGCTAAGCAGGGCTTAAAAACTGGATAAGCTGGAAAAGCATAGCTGGGAGTCAGACAGCTGAGGTCCAGGGGTGCCCAGGACTCACACACACCAGGCTGTTGGCAACAAAAGCTAATTCCAGAGCCCAGTGGCCTGCCAAGGCTCAGGGATCAGACCAGGCTGAGTGGTGAGGTCGGCCCCTGCAGCTAAGCACAGAGTGAGAAGACGCTGAGAGTCACATGCAGGACTATGCTTGGGAGGAGGCTGTGTCATCGCAAGGCCATGTGGGAAGAGAGCCCAGAGCAGCGGCTTAGAGACAGAGTCTTATGGCCATCGTGCCCCCCAAGTCCTAAGTAGCCACAACTCACACCTGTGTGGGCAGTGTGGCACACAGGGCAAACTGTGTCTGCGTGCAAGGGCTGGAGATGGCCCAACCCTGGGGCACAGGGCCGACTTGGGCAGCTCACTCAGAGGTCCCTGGCATCTGAGTGTTGGCCCAAGTGTGCTCTGGACTCACTCCACTGATGGAAGAAGAGCACCATACACAGAGTCCAAACCCCACAGACACTCCAAGGAGAAGAGGGCCATTATCGCACTCAAGCCCTCTCTCCTCACTCATTTATTTTCTTCTACTTATCAGATTCTGCGGTATAGCACATCCTCCAGCTAAGCGCTGTCCAACAGAACATTCCACAATGATGGAAATGTTCTGGCTCCTCTGTCCAGTACAGTAGCTACCAGCCACGTGCAGCTGGCGAGGAGCTGAATTGTTAGTTTTAATCCATTACTTTTCACTTTTAATCGTTGCACATGGCAAGTGGCCACCATATCGAACAGTGCAGTTTTGGCTCTTCCGTGTGGTGGGGCGGTAAAACCTTCTGAGATCCAAACATTTAACCGTGTCCATGTACCAGGAGCTACCAGAAATGGCTCTCTGTCCAGGGTAGGGCTGAAGGGACAGGGAACAAGAGGGAAAGGGAAAGAAAAGAAAGGCCTATGCATTACCTTATTTCATCCTCACAGAAACCCTGCAAAGTGAGATCATCCCCACCTCACAAATGAAGACACTGAGACACAAAAAGCTTTAATAACCTGACTAAGGTCACACAGTTAGTTAGGGCCAGAGTCAAGGTTTGAACCCAAGTGTATGACCTCAAAGCCCCTGGTTTTCCACCTCATTACACAGCTGAGGAACAAAGTGCCCCTTCCTGGCACTGACGGGTCAGAGCTGAGCAGGGCAAAGCCCCGGGCTGCCAGACGTCTCTAACCTGCCTCTTCCTGAGCTAGGTCTGCCCTGTTACAACTTCTCCATTTGGCCTGAAGTGAATTTGTAGAACTCAGACACACCCAGATTCACACACAAGGCCAAAGGCACATGGCCAAAGAAAGATGATCTGCTTCTGTGCCGTCCATTAGTGCAGATAATTAACAGTTGATTTGATATTCTTGGCATAGGGGAAGGCACAGCTCTGCTTTGTTTGGGCTGATATTAAAATACCTCTTCACTCCCCTGCACACGCTGATTCGCTCACTGCTGGAGGACCAGACAGCGGGGTCAGAAGTGAGCTGGAAGGGAAGGAGATGAGGGTGGAGAAGGAACTAACATTTCTCAGACCTCTAATTTCATGCCAGGTACTAAGAACTCCAACAGACCACATCGAGTACTGATCATCTTATGAGGTGGTTGTGATTCTTCTGGTTTTGTGGGAGCAGGCCTGAAGCTCCGAGAGGTGAGGGGGCCTGGCCAAAGTCACACAGGTGACAGCAGCAGAGTATGACCTCAAAGTCGAGGTCTGCTCGACTCCAAGCCCGTTTTATATCACACTGGCTCTTGGCAGAGATCTAGAAAACCCACCACTGCTAATAAAGGGCCTGAACTCCTTTCCA
Organism: Lynx canadensis; assembly: GCF_007474595.2. Lineage (NCBI taxonomy): Eukaryota > Metazoa > Chordata > Mammalia > Carnivora > Felidae > Lynx > Lynx canadensis. Next base: position 26,363,957 of record NC_044310.1, read on the forward strand.
GGTCTGTCTGGCACGACGCCCGAAAGCAGACTCCTGCTGCAGCCATCCCTTCTCCCAGAAGTTCAGGCTCCCATGAGCAGGAGCGGACCCCAGCCCCCAACCTCATTGTGCAGTCAGTGACAATGAGAGGCAGGCTGTCCCTTTCTCACCCACCGCTTTCCTCCCCACCCCATGGGGTGCTGCCAGTTCAGCACAATAGTGCATTCTGTGTCCAAGAGCCTCTGCTGGCGGCCCCAGGCTTTTGCAGCCCCTCCAGACAATGGCAGGACCCAAAAGGCCTGATAGCCGGTGACAAATGTATGTGAATGACCAGCTCACAGGAAGTGGCCTTCAATAGTCCGATAGCTTCCTGTATCCTGACATTGTGAAAGCCCACTTCCTGTGCTGTCTCTGAAAATACAGCTCGGCAAAGCTGGGGGCAGGGGCAGTGGTGGGGCTTCCCTGTCCACCCCCTGGCCCAGGCAGGATTCAACTCTCCCTGCCAAGAAAGCCACCCATCTCACCTCATTTCTGATTCAAGGGTGAATTCCCTGCTGGCCTCTGCCCTGTTTCTCCACCTCCTTGCCAAACCCCACCCAAGCCCAATCAGAACAAAATGACCTATTTTTAAAGACTGTGTGGCCTTCCTCAGTAACAGTCCCCTAGCCCCCAGTTCCAGGATCTCAGGCCTTCTGCTGGGAAAGGCTTTCCCGTGTCTCCTTGCATACCTCTGGGACACACTGAGCACGGTTCTAGGCTTATGAAGGGCTCTTCAGTCACCCCTTCAACCATCTATCCTATCAGAATGGATGCTCAGGATTCCTTCAGCTTCCTCTGGGTCATGAAAAGCACAGCACAGCAAGAGAGCAGGGAGGCCTCCTTTCCCTCCAGGCTCCAGCTAGACCCAAGAAAAGTCTTTTCCCAGGCAGTGCCTCCCCCATGAACCCTGCCTCCCAAGAGAGGCTGATCAGAGAGAGCAAGACAGGGGGCAGCTAGGAACAAATGCAACTGAGCATTTTCTATGGAGTCACGCACTAGACTGAGAGCTTTCCTCTCTGTTACCTGGTGACATTGAAGTAAAGCCTCATGTTCAAGACAAGGACACAAAGAAATGAGGTCATTGGCAGAGGGTCACCCAGCTAATGGGAGGCGGAGTCATACCACCCCTAGCCTTGCTTTGTACTGGGAGACACGTTCAGGTCTGGGAGTAAGGGAAGGGTACCATTTACCCCCTCCTCTCACGTGCCCCCTTAGGCCTTCTACCCCAGACCCCAGATATGGACAGTCCTCCCTCAACTTCCTGGCACTGGAGAAGCAACCCTCAGAGGGCAGGGGGCTGTACCCACCCAGCCGCCAGCAGCCTGCCTCTGAGCATTGTTCTCCACTTTCGATAAAGGAGGCACTGAATCAGCCTCAGGCCATTGTGGCTGCCTGGGGGAGGGGGGCTGGTGTGGGAAGCCAGACAGGTCAAGGGGTGACTACCCTATTCATTCCCAGCTAGCCACTGGAGACCTGAGAGCTCCAGCTCAGCCAGTGAGGAGCCCCAGGCCCACAGTGTCCAGGAATGGGGAGAACAAAGAGGTCTCTGGAGATGGAAAGGAAGGGAGGAAGCACTCACCAGTTTTCCCACCCTCCACCCTCCCTGTCCCAGGGGAAGAAAGGCAATGGGCACAGTGAAATCAGCAGGGACCGCCAGCTTCCCTGGGGTAGAAAAGAACTCCGAAGCCAGCAGACCTGGGCTTAAGTGGCACCACCTTCTCCACCTGTGACTTAAGAGGGTGGCTTAGTGGCTGGGTCTCAGATTCCACCTCCTTAACATGGAGACAATCCCTGTCTTGCAGGCATCTTGGGAGGATTAAGTGAGATTTCGTGAAGCACCCACCCAACACTTAGCCTGCAGGAGCTCAGCAAGCAAGCTTATGTCCCTGTTCTTGGCTGGGATTTGTCTGCCTCAGGTGCTGAGACTAATGAGGGCCACCAGAGAACCGGGGCAGCTGTCCTCCAGCTCTCTTCCAAGAGGCCGGAACATCGCAATCCCAGGACTTGAGCTGGCTGGGCAGGAGGCGGCTGGCAGCCTGTCCTAAAGCATCCATCACCCCTGCCTGTACGTTGGCTCTGGACCCTGAGGGAACCAGGGCCCACACGAGCCCCGGGGCTGCAGACCCCAGAGGGACACAACGAGGGTTGGGGAAGGGCAGGGCACCATCAGAGGCCCCTGAAATGTTCTCTAATCTGCTGAACAGGGCTGCATGAAAGTGACACAGAGGTGGGCTCCGGGCCAAAGCAAGGTGCTGGCTGGTTATCTGTGGCCAATTCCGAATCCCAGCAAACATCTGAGTCACTTTCCCACCCTGTTCTGCTTTTATCAAAACACACATGAGCTCAAGGGAAAATGTCTATACTGGAATATCAGCATGAACCAACCCAAGCAGGCAGGTAAATCTTCTGGAAAAAATCATAATTCTTGGTGCCTTTCTACCGCTCCCTACCTGAAAGGATACTTACTGTGAGTTGCAGAGCTCAGCTAACACAAGGGCAGCTGAGTTCTCCCCTCAAAGTCAGCCCCCACTGGGAGAGCCTGGGGCCATGGCCAGGCCTGTAAAGGCTGCCTCGAGGCGGAAGGGCGTCTAGGCTCTGATAAGGCAGGGGAAGGACAGGACCCATGCCTGGGGCCCGCTGACTGTTCCTTCACCCCAGAGACCACAGGGATAATCAGCTCACAGTGTCTTCCGGTCTCAGGCATTTAGTTGCTACCCTACGGTCTCTTGGGGAGGCGAGGGGGAGCCAGCACCAGCTTCACCCCAGAACCAGGCCAGCGCCAGAGCCCAGCAGGCCCCTGCCTCAGGGGGCTGGGTACCCCACACCCAAGTCTCTCCCCTGAGGCAGAGGCAGCCTTTTCCCTACCGCTACCTTACCCTCAAAATTGTGTCCCCTCAAAATTCATGTTGAAGTCCTGACCCCCAGCACCTCAGAATGTGACTGTGTTTGGACATAAGGCCTTTAATGAGGTGATTAAATTAGACGAGGCCATTAAGAGTGGGCCCTAATCCAATCTGTTGTCTTTACAAGAACAGATTTGGATACAAAAGACACCCGGACATGGTGTCACCCACCCAAGTGCACAGGGGGACCACCATGGGTAGAGCAAGAAGGCAGCTATCTCCACGTCAAGGAGAGAGACCTCAGAGGGAAGCAACACTGCAGGCACCTGATCTCAGACTTTTAGCCTCCAGAACTGTGAGAAAAGTAATGCCTGCATTTAAGCCACCTGGACTGTGGTATTTTGTTGCAGCCACCCTAGCAAATTAAGACCCTCCTCTTGATGAGGGGTCTGGGGGGACTTCCTCCTCACACACTGTCAGCTGGGTTGGTGCTCCGAGAGCCACGATAACCCAGGAAGGACCCCTTCAGCTTGGCCCTTCCCCTCAGATGCCCAGCTTCTACAGCCTCCTCCAGAAACCTCCACCTGCCTACAGGCCAATGAGTGGGCCAACCAAGGCAGGGCTGTGTGGGTGTCGGGGACCCAGCTGGAACCGGGGGATGCTGCGAGATGCCAAAGCAATGCAGAAGAGGCTGGGGGGTAGGGAAGACAGTGAAGCAGGGGTTGGGGCAGAAAAGCACCAAATGGCAAAGCCAAAGGGCCTCAGAGCTGAGGATCAGAATGCCCTCACCACTCCCCAGCCTCCTGCCACGGCATTACTATAGGCCCATTTCCCCTCTACACTCAGGAACCTCCTCTTAAAGCCCAGAGAACAGGGCCTTGTTGCAAGAGTACATGCGTGGAACATAAAAAAACTGCTATGAATCAAAATAACCACCTTTCCTGAGGGCTATCAGTGAGTCTCAGTTCCAAATGCCTTGCATGTTTTCTCTTAATCTTCACAATGACCCCCTGAGATAAGTCCTGTATTAGCCCACCTGACACATGGAATTGAAACAGAGAAGCTGGGCAGCTTAGTTGAGGCCTCAGAGTTCTAAGTGGCTATGCTGGGTTTTGAACCCAAGCAGCCTAACTCCAGAGCTGAGTTTCTTGGAGGGGAAGCGGGGAGGGCCGGGATCGGAGCCCTTCGAGGCCCCAGCATATGTCAGGGAGGTGACAGCCAGCCAAGGACAGGGCTTTAGGGACAACAGTAGATAAACAAACCTTGTCATCAATTGACCAAATTATAAACACACGGGGCTCCATCTGTGGGAAAGTCTGTGACCTCCTACCCTCCTGCGCGTGGGGAAAACAGCCTGGAGAGCGTCAGAGAGGCAGAGCTACCCCTAAAGGTTTGTCTGTGGTCCGTGCACTGGGAAAACGAAAGTGGGAAGGGGCAGGAAAAGCAGGCTGCGGCCTCCATCCGAGGTATGTCACGTGAGCCGCCCACAGAGGGCCCCAGCTGTGCCCTATGGCCAGCCTGCACTCAAAGGGTGCTTCCCTCATCGGGTCTACCGGTCTGCAGGCCAGCTGACCTTGCTTTGGTGTGATGACAACATGTAAACTGGGAAGGGGAGGGGGCACCGGGTGGCTACAAACCCAGCTCTGCTGGTTATCTGGGGTGAGCCATTTCCCGCTCGGGGCCTCAGATCCCCTGTCAGCCTAACAGGAACCAGTGCTCTTCTCCCTTCTGGTTGAACTCACTGGGGATGAGGGACAAATGAAGAGGGCTTCTTGTGAATACAAGGTTTACCTCAGCTTTTAGGTGAAATGAGGAAACAGAAGCCTGCCTCACCTAGCAGCCCACCTGCCCTCCCTGGCCTAAGGGATGAATGGAGACAAAACGGAGACACTCCCAAAGCAGGGGCTCCCTCAGACCCCCGGCATTCCCAGGCCTCCCTAGGATTTCAGTGTCCCCCAGGGTTGGCCCAGGGTTCTGCTGAGGCTGAGGGAGAGCCCCACCTGGTAAGGGCATTAAGGGATTCCCTGGGCTCCATCCCAGGGCCTTGCCGGGTTCCTTGGAGCGTTCCCATCCACCCTGCCGAGCTGCTGCAGGGCTTTGATCACTACTACACGAAGGGCTTCCTGAATGCTTTCCTGAGGACATTGTTCCCCACTACAGAGTCATCAGGGTCAAATTCATCATGGGCTATGCTGGTCCAGGTCCCACCCAGTGGGGAAAGCCAGCCCTCTGCCCAAGCCCCACTTCCCCTGGGAAAATGAAGCCAGTGGCTTCTTTTGGTTTCACTCATGACCAGCGTCGGGGAAGACAAAGCAGTAGCAACACAGTGCCGCCATTAGCTCAAGGCGGCCAGGCACCTCAAAGCACACGCCCGGTGGTCTTGCCCCCTCAGCTTCCATAGAAGCTGGTCTCCGCACCCAGCCCCAGTTGTCGGCTCCACCCCAGAATCACACTCGGGGGGCCTCTTAATTCACTCAACATTTATTGAAAATGACTCTGTGCCAGGCCCCCTGTGAGGGGCAGAGGTGGATAAGACGTGGTGCCTGCCCTCAAGGAACTCACAGTCTAACGGGGGAAGACACACACCCGTTACGGTGCCTTGTAACAAATGCCACAGGACAATGACCACAGGGCTGGACAAGCAGGGAGGGAAGGACAGCCTCCGCTTAGGAAAGTGCCTTTGAGCCTGTACTATATCTTGCAGCGTCACAGGAGTTCACCAAGTAGCCAAGGAGGAGGGACACACGATGGACATAGAGGTATCAGGATTGGAACAAGCATCATGTGCTCAGGAAGCGGCAAAGGCTGGCCTCTGTCCCAGGGATGATGGGAGGGAGGCTGGAGCAAGCTGGTGAAAGAAGGAGTGAGGCATGCCAGGGGCTCTGGTGAGAGGAGCCATGGAGGTCTTTAAGCAGTGACCTCATCAGAAATGTCTTTTAGAAAGAAAATGCTGGCAGAAATAGGAAGAATTTCCAGGAAGAGACTGACAGTTTAGGCAAGATGATGCGATACAGAGGAGGGTAACTGCAGGTTGGCTCAATGGAGCCCACAAGGGGGGGGTGGGGGAGGGAGTCAGACAACAAGGGAGAAACAGGACAGAGGGGGAGGGCTCCACGCCAAACCTGGGGTGGATTCCCTCAATCTTCCCAACTCTGTGAGGGAGGCAGAAGCATCCCCACTTTACAGATGATGTTTGGAGAAGTGAAGTGACTTTCCTAGTCACACAACTAGATTACGGAGCTATCTGCAAACCCATCATTCGATACTGGAGGGAAATCCAGACTAATTACTCTTCTCCATTCTTAAAGCTGGTATCCCAAAGACTGCTCTTTAGCAAATACTCTAGGAGACTGTGTACAGAAAAGGAATAGAAGAGCATTTATTTCCATTTCATTATTCAGACTGGCTGCCATCCAGTGCGCTAGAAGTAAGGCTTCACTGGACTATCACGTAGCACTCGCGGTTTTCAAAGCGTCCTCGGGATTGGTTTCTCCTTCTCTTTACACCATCAGCAGGGAACACACTCACGTCCCCAGTTTGCAGGTGGAGAAGCCAAGGCCAGGGGAAGTGAAAGGTCATGTCCCATGTCACCCAGTTTCCTTGTCCCTAAGTCCAAGGCTCTTTCCTCTACCTGTGCTCCTGATACAGGACTCCTGGGGATTCTGCAACCCCTTGCTCTCCACTTCCCATCTCTGACCCTGCAGACGGCACCAACAGAACTGCTACTTAGTGACACAGGTCTGGCCAGCTTGGTTCTTATCCAAGGCAGTCCCTTCTGTAAAGTATTCCTAAGAAGTCCTCAGCCACCAGGCCTGTCAGGGTCCTGTTATCATTCTCCCAGCCAAGCCTGGTCCTGCCTCCAGATCCCCACTTCACCAGGATCACAAGGATGCATGCAACTATTGCAGGAAATGGAGGCTTTTCCTGCAGTAAAATGAAAGCAGCTAACATTATTGAGCACCTACCTACTGGTTGTCATAGACCCTGCTAAAAACTTTACATGTTACCTTAGCCTTGCTGCCACCCAGCAAAAATAGGTACTCTTATCCCCATTTTACAGATGAGGACAGTGAGGTTCAGAAAGGCTAAGTGACTTGCCCAAGGTCATTCAGCTAGTTGCAGAGGCAGTATTCATAACTCAACTGTTGGACTCGAGAGCGCACTTTATTTTTACTCTGCCACGCTGCCCTGGCTCACCACTCTACAAGTGCAGAGACGTCCACACCAAAGTGGAAAAGGAAAAGGGAGGCAAGACAGCTTTTCCATGTTTGCTGCCCGGCTCCCAGGCAGCTTCAGGGAGGCTAATCCCATGGTGTTTCACTCGGCCAACAGTCCCACCAGCCTGGGACCCTGGGAAGCCGACGAGAGTCAAAGGGCTCCCTGGCAGGCTTATCCTGGCAGCTGCCCAGCTGACTTGTGCTAACACAGCAACAGGCACAGGAAAGGCTCTAGAGGGAGTGGAAAAGCACCAGACACTGGGCCTCTGAGGGGACAGAGTGATTCCTGCCCAGCTCAGACAGGATAACCCTGCTCTAAAGCCACCCACCATCACTGGACCGAGAAAACACCCAAGAAGGGGCCAAGCACCTTTAGCAAGCACCAAGCACCTCTCCTTACTAATAATGTGTTTCAGTGAGTCGTGACAATTGGGCCAGTCCAGAAGAGGGACATGTGCCTCCAAGGTGAATCAGCAAGCATGGAAGAAACCAGTGCCCTGGTTCATTCCAGCCACCTTGGCCTGCCTTTGCCCACAACCACAGGAACACTGCTACTCAATGTCACCTGAGCAGAGGCAAGAAGGCACGCACTGTGTCAGAGTTCCACCGCGGCAGCAGATCCCGGCCAGCCGTGGGAAAGAAAGAGCCAGCTGGGGATATTAATAGACCTGCTGGCGAAAGAGATTCAGTGAGGGCAAACCCTAGGAAATGAAACTGCCCAAGAGGGGGCATAAAATGAGACTCCTGGAAGGGAGCAATGTAGGTTTCCAAAGACAGGGCTTCGGCAGCCAGTCCCTGGGCGGAGCTACATCAGCAGTGACAGGGTTATTCTGAAATATCTGCAAATCCAAAAATGTCTTAGTTTGTGGGAAAACTTTTTTGGTGCGGTTTCTGTAGGTTTTGTATCCTCTAAAGTTCTGTTTAGACTGATATTGGATATTAAGTATCTAATATCTATTAGAATGGTTTCAAGAGAAACTAATCCTGGGCCCTAATATTTGCCACAAGTTGTTATACTGCTTTAAAAAAAAAAAATGTATACCTCGCAGATTTCACTGAAAGGAAAGGGACAGTTTGAGAAGTCACAAATTGGCAGCTACTGGATGAAATTAAATCCACGGGTATGTTAGCAGGCTTTGAATTCTTTTTAAAAAATCAAATGTCAACATTTAAAAATCAAGTTTCCAAAAAAAAAAAAAAAGCGTAATATTCTAAATTTCTAGCATCTTTTAGAAAAAAGAAAAAAAAAACGAAAAATTTGGCATCACAAATTGGAAGATGCTGCATGGCCACTGCCCCCTTTAGGCAGGCCGGTCCCTGTAATTCCTGGCCTGTTCACTTAAGCCCCGCTCACTTAAGCACCCCCCCCCCCCCCCCTCCGCCCCGACTGACCCCTGGGGGCATGCGCCTTTGCCGCTCCTTGTTAAGCCCAGGGAAGGGCTGCCAGGCTTGGTCATGCTCAGGACCACCACAGGGCGGCAGCACTGGTCTGTCACCCGCCAGCGGGCTAACCAAGCTGAGCTCGGCACACCCTTGCAGAACCAGACATCTCATGCTTACCTCAGTGGCAGACACTCACACACTCATTAGATTTATTCCCTAAAAGCAACAGTGGCTCATTTCAGCATTCCCACTCGCTTCAGGGACTGAGGAGGGCCACTAACGACTTGCTCTCTCCTCTGGCCACCCCCTTCCACATCTTCCCAGCTCCGCCCACCCCACCTGTTCAGGAATTCCACCTCCACCCACCTGTTATACCTCAGATCCCAAGAGAAGAGAAGCAGGACAAACCCCCCCACCCCCCCCCCACCACCATCACCTTGAAAGACAGTTCATTCTTCTTCATATGCTCCTTACTTGCTTTTGCTCACTTAGGTTAAATGTCAGTTGACTTCATGGACAATTGGTTCTTACACCTCTTCCCACCCTCTGCTCTCACTGCCCTTCCAACAGCACTAGTGACATCTTAAGCGGCAGCATTTAGTATAAATTCCTGCAGCCATTTAAGAAAGACCTTTGGTATTATGCATCAAGGTCCTCAAAACTGCACATCCATTTCACCCAAAATGCCATTTGTGGTTCCTGCCATTGACTCCAAAATGCAGGAAAAGCTTTATGAAAGATATTCATTGCAATATTTACACTAGTGAACCACCAGAAACAATCCAAATGTCCAGCAACTGGGAAATTACTGAAAACTACATTTTTCCCACTTGATGGGCAGTTGTGAAGCTATTAAAGTAGGATTGTGAAGACTATGTGATAAGATAGAAAAAATGATTACGATATGAGAAACTAGGTAAAGAAAGAATATAAAATTAAGTGGACAATAATGTAAAAATCTTAAAAACCTATGCCAAGAATTAGTGAAAGGGAACAAAATGCTACCTTTGTAGTTGTACTAGAGCCCTAGTTGGGGTTGGGCATGGGGCTGACCCTTTTTAAATCTCTACCAAATGTTCTTTAATGTATATATATTATTTTTATAGGGAAAAATGTAGTTCTGTGTACAACTGGGAAATTTGATAGCAATTCTTAAGCTCCCTGGTCTACACTGAATTCACACTTTGAAATATCCTATAAGCCTCTTCCCATCATGATAAAAAGGCTGCTGGGAACCTGCACGTCCAGGACTCACTGCCTGGGCCCCGGAGCCCTTAGTTAAAGGCCAGTATTATCCACCCCTGAAGTGCCTGCACTTGCATAACTCCTAAGGAGACCCCAACACTATCTGGAAGATAGGATTCAATCAATATGGTTCTCAGATGCCACTTTAATCAAGTTTTGTACCATACAGTGATGGGGGGGGGGGGGGAAAAATCATGACTGTTTTCAAGCAAATTCACCTGTCCCAAGGCAAACTGCCTGGACTTCCAAGAACAGAAAAAGGCTTTCCTCCCCGAGGAGTCTCTTTCCTGACCTGATAGGATAGGATTTCAGGAAGAATGAGCACAGGAAGAGGGCAAACTAGTGAAAGAAGCCAGGTAGCTTTTTGAATTCTTCCCAGTGCACACAGGAACTAGGCCTGCAGGCATGCCTCCTAAGGCAGCCCCAACTCCAGCCCCTCCCGGCCGAGGCCGAAGAGCCTCCCCGCAGAAGCAGACGGCCATCGTTTATAACACTTCTCCCAGCAGCACGCCCAGAAGCGCAGAAGCCTGCGCACCACACAACGGATGCACCTTCAGGCCAGAACCCCCAAGGGCCTCTCCTCTTCACTGGCCCCTCGGCTGCTCACGTGTCTGCCTGGCAACAGAACAGCAGCCAGTATGTGCAAGGCTGGGTGGTGCAGGAAGGGCCAGAAGAAGCAACAAAGCAAATGACATGTGGGTTCTGGGGCCGGGTAGACACGGTGGCAGGGCCACTCATGGCCCACAGAAGGACCCATGGGGCTCTGTGTCCTCCATTAGTTCTTCTCCGGGCGGTTTCTGTTCAGGACAGCTTTAGGGGCAAATTCCAGCTTGTCCTTAAGGCTCACCACCTGGGTGTGGTCCTTGCCTAGCAGTTCATCCAGCTTGCGGTCCTCCCGGCGCTCAGAGATGCTCTTCTCCTCCTCCGCGGGCTGGGGATCCTTTCCCCGGATGAACCATTCCAGGTGGTAACCCACGGCCCCGACCACAAAGGCCACAGGAAATGTGACATAGGGAGCATAGGTACGCACCACGGTCCAGAGCACAGGCCACATGACATCTGCAGAAGAGCACAGGCCGCATTAGGGAGAAACCAGCACCCCCTCTTCCCCGAATATGGACAACCCAACCCACTGGGGCTCTCCACTTCCCAGGAAGCCTGGCACAATTTACTGAGCATCCACCCCAGGCAGAGTAATCCAAGAGGGTACCTTGCTTTAGGCAACAGTTCGGGCCCTGAAACAACCTAGGCAGTTTTCAAAGACATGATTGTTAGGGAAAGGGGGAAGAATCTCTTTTATGTACTATGCTCTTTGACAATTACACAACCATGCATGGCAGTGTTCCCCACAAGGGAACCTCTGAGCTTACCTACCAAAGATTCAAGTCCGTTATTGACCCCAGGCCCTGCCTCCACAGTTTGCCAACATTACAGGAATGGACAAGAGCCTTTCTCCGCTCTATGCAGTTTCTCCATGAACACAGCCAGCCATAATTTTCCTACCATGTGTAGTCCCACTGTGAGTCTCCTGGCTCCAAGATAATGAGAAGTAGTTTCTTTGCCTCACAAAAATAATAAGGAGCATATTTAAGTGGCCAAAACCCTAATCCATTACTCAACCATTCTGGATGTTATATAAATGATGATTTTTTCCTATTCTGACCTTGATTTCCCTAACAATGAGACATATTTATACTTTACAAAACTGCTGCCCAAACCTCTTTCAAAATACGTTCTCTTTGGGGCACCTGGGTAGCTCAGTTGGCTAAGCATCCAACTCTTTTTTTTTTTTTTTCAACGTTTTTTATTTATTTTTGGGACAGAGAGAGACAGAGCATGAACGGGGGAGGGGCAGAGAGAGAGGGAGACACAGAATCGGAAACAGGGTCCAGGCTCTGAGCCATCAGCCCAGAGCCTGATGCGGGGCTCGAACTCACGGACCGCGAGATCGTGACCTGGCTGAAGTCGGACGCTTAACCGACTGCGCCACCCAGGCGCCCCTAAGCATCCAACTCTTGATCTCAGCTCAGGTCATGATCTCACAGTCAGGAGATCAAGCCCCACGTTGGGCTCCTTGCTGAGCGTGGAGCCTGCTTGGGATTCTCTCCCTCTCTCTGCCCCTCCACCCCCTCTCAAAAATAGATAGATAGATAAATAACAATATACATTATCTTCAACCAAACCCATACCCTCATTTTGCATAATAAACTCCTAAAAATATCACCAACACTGAAAAACTAGGGCTTGAGTTTTTCTGTAAAAAAACAAAAAAAAAAAACACTGTACAAGCCCATGGCAGAAAAAAAAAAGGTGGAATGGCTCTGGAGCGTCCTGAAAGTTAAGTAAATTAAGCTCTTACGTGCCAGTCCTTGGGCTAAGCAGTTTATATACAGTATTCCCTTTAATCGTCATGTCTACTCTAAGAAGTAGATGGCATTATCAGAGGGTTAACTAACTTGCCCAAAGTCTCAACTAAAAGATCATTCCATTTGCACTCTGTAGGTGTTTCTCCAACTTGGCTATCTCTGGTCTAAAGTGTACAACTGAAACCTCACCAAGGATAAAATGATTCTCTCTTTTTGGTTCCAATTCTCTTTGGAGAAATCCAGTGTTCTGTGCACCAAGACTATAATGGATCATCATCAAGGAAAAAGACTGCAGCAGCCTCAAGGTTCCCCTCTGGGTCCTTTGTCTTAGCACCAGGCCCTATGCTGGACAAGTCACACACTAGTCATCACCTGATCTTTACAACACCTCTATGAGGCAGGAATTATCAGCCCAGATTTGTGTCTAAGGCCACAGTGGCTCAGGGACATTATGTTAACTTGTCCGGGATCACTAGAAGTGACACAGCCACAGCTTTTGAATCCAGGCCTCTCCAAACTTCAATGCTTGTGCTCTTTCTAGTGGTAAGAACACATTGCAGACAGGTGTATTGTTTCCTCCAAGTCCTGGACTTGGGGAGAGCTTCCTGCAATTTCTTCCCATCTACTTGGCATGCCACTATCTGGAAGAGCTTCCCTCTTGGGCAAACTCTAAGATTACTCAGATTTGTGAAATCATAAGACTTAGAAGTTGTTAAAACTCCGATGAAGAACCTCAAACCTAATACTTCATTTTCTTTCCTTTTATGCAAATTCCCTATAAGTAAACACTTACTCTAAACAGCAATCCTCCATTCAGATCCCTCATTTGCCGTCAAACATAGCAAGCATGAGTCCACAATTCATATCACTCCCCACATGCAGCAAAGGTCTCTCTGTCGTCCTGCCCACTCTAATCATTCCCCAACTAGTCAATTCATTCATTTATTCAACACTTAGAACCACTTTCTCTGTGACAGATGTTGGGCTGGCAGCCTACCCTACTTATCTGCATTTTTCAAAACACTTATGCTCCAAGAGAGCAAGGACCATGTCTGTGTGCACCACCACCCCCCCCCCCCGGCCTGGTATAAAGCTCCCCAAAACAGTTTGTTGAATGAATGAATGACAGCTCAGACAACCCGCCAGTGTAAAATCACAGCAGTCACCCACCCCCTCGCCCTCAAAAGGAGGCAGGAATACAGCAGGCTACTTTTCTGATTCCAAGAAGCTAAATACTCTCCAAGTCATCCCTGGGGTATCAAAATGAAAGCAGCAAATACTGGAACGTATTCTTTCCGGCCCAACACAGAGGGAGCCTGAGTGCCCGGTAAAGGTCAAGTGGGTTCCCGGGAAGCCTGTCCTTGTACCGGCGCCCCGGAGACCCGATGAGACCCGAAGCCGCAGTTCCGAGATTTGAGAAATGTTAACAAGGGCAGATGAGATCTGACAGGGTGGAAGGACCGACCCTGACCGTCACTCGAGACCAGCCCAGAGATGGGAGCGCAACTGAGGTCCACGTCCAAGTATCTGCCCTTCTCCCTCCTCTGGGCTCCCAGGCCCTGCCGGTTATCCCACCACGCTCGTGGCCTTGTCGGCGTCCGTTCTCACCCACGTGCCTGAGGCCGAGCAGCCCTGGTCGCAAAGGGTCTGCTGGGAGCCCAGACTCAGCTTCCGAGCCCTGGGAAGAGAGGAGCTGTCAGGCCGGGGCGGGAGCAGACACTCGCGATCACCCTTCCCTAATTCAGAGGTCACTGCCTGGAGCCGTCCCCCCGGCAACGGGCGGCCCCGGCGGCCGCTCTGGGGGAGGGAACTGCCCGCCGGGACCGCGTGCTCACCTGCGCCGCAGCCCGCACTGCACCGTCCGGGCCCCGTCCTCCGCCCGCTCGCTCGCCTGGAGCACCGACTTCTTCACTCCCAGCGGCCCGCAGGCCCTCGCCCCGGGATCCCGCCCACCGGCGCCTGCTCTCTCGGAGCGCGGCGATTGGCTGAGCTCCAGCCAGAGAACCAGAGGAAGCTAGGCATCCTCAGCAGGCCCCGCTGCACAGAGAAAGGTACTGCGCCCCCTGGTGGTATGGAGGTTTCCCAGTGACGTTAGCACGTGCTTGTGGCGGGGAGAAAGTGGAAGGTCATCCATTCTTTATTCAACTGATGTTTATTAGGCGTCTTCTAAGACCTAGGTCTGGGCACACAAAAATTAAAGACAGATTCCTTGACTTCAAGATCCTCTTAGCAGAATATAGTCTAGAACTCTAAGAACGCTTCAGAGCTGGGCTAGCTTTCTAGCCATGTGACCTTGGGAACATTATTAATCAGCCTGCGCCTCCTTTCCAGCTTATGCATAAAGGTAATAACACCTATTTCACAGAAGGTTGGGAGGGTTTGATGAGATAATGCATGTAAAGTGCTGTGCCAGGCACAGAGCAACAGGGAAATAAATGGTACTATCGTTGGTATACAAAAAATTGAAATGCAGTAAAACCTAAGTCTTACCTGACCCCTCAGATACAAGTATTCACTCCCCCTGTATCCACTATGCCCTGTACAGACACGTATTTGATCACATACAGTTGACCTTCGAACCACAGGGGTTTGAAACTGTGTGGGTCCACTTATACACGGATTTTTTGCAATAAATACAGTACAGTACCATAAATATATTTTTCTTCCTTATGGTTTTCTTAATAACATTTTCTTTTCTCCAGCTTATTTTACTGTAGGAAGACAGTACATTATATATATATATATAATATACAAGATATGTGTTAATCAACGGTTATCTGTAAAGCTTGTGGTGAAAAGTAGGCTATTGGTAGTTCAGTTTTGGGCGAATCAAAAGTTACACACGGATTTTCGACTGTTCAGGAGGTGGGTACCCCTAATGCCCTCATTGTTCAGGGGTCAACTGTGTAGAGAAAAACACCAAAGCTCAAGTTCTGTAACCCCCCACTAGCCCCTCTGACATCTGTTCCACGAGTCTCAGCCAAGCATGTTTATCTGTAGGACGCAGGCTAAACTCATATTCCTCCATGCAGACCAAACAGTTCACACCTCTGTGCCTTCTTTTACTATGCTTTTTCATCTACCTGGAGTGCCCCTCCCACCTTTCTTTACCAAAGTAGCTCTGGCTCATTTTTCCAGTTTCAGGGACACCTCCAAACAGGAAGCCGCCTAGATTGCTTAGGGCATCACTTAGCTGCCCTTCCTCTATGATCTCAAAGAAGTCAGTGCTGGAGTGCCTGAGTGGTTCAGTCAGTTGAGTGTCCGACTCTTGATTTCAGCTCAGGTTGTAATCTCACGGTTCATGAGATAGAGCCCTGTGTCAGGCTCTGCACTAACAGCCTGGAGCCTGCTTGGGATTCTCTCTCTCCCTCTCTCTCTGCCTCTCTCACCCTCTCTGTCAAAATAAATAAATAAACTTTAAAAAAAAAAAAAAGTGCTACGCTCTGGAAGTGGAGATAGAGAGAAAGGAACAGTATAAAGAAACACGTAAATGTTTAAGAAACCATTATTAGCAGAACTTGTTCCTCAAAAGAGAGGAGAAGGAAATAGAATTGCCTAGAATAATTAGCATTCAGTCAGCCAATCCACATGTTCTAGGCAATGGGGATGCAAAATTGACTGTGACCACCCCTGTCCCAGGAGTTTTCTGAAGAGATTGCCCGGCCCTGAAAGCAGAGGGGTCTGTGAACTGCCAAGGGAGTGACAACAGAAGCATGCACAAGTAGCCCAGAGGAGGAGCCCAGGAAGAATCAGAGAGTGCTCACCAGAGGCACCTACCCTTGAGCTGAGTCTTAAGGGATGGCTGGTAGTTCCGTCAAGCAGAACTGAGTGGAGCTCTAGCGTACAGACTTAGGAATCAAATGTGGGTTCAAATTCTGGCCCTGCTGCCTGCTAATCTCAGAAAAGCTGTTTACATCCTTTGTTTAAACACAGGCAATAAGTTCCCATCTCCTAGGGTGGTTCTGAGTATCATATCACCTTCTGTGTATAAAGTGCTTGGCACAGTGCTTGCCCCCCCGCCCCGAGTGCTCAGTAAACGCTCCCTGGTATGTTCAGTATTCCCCAAATTGCTTCCTCCTTCTGTAATGCCTGTGTCCACTGAAGGCTTTACTTATTCCCTAAGCCAAAAACCTAAATGACACCTTCAAAATCTCTTCGTCTTTGCATTATTCCCCAAACCCAGCTTATGCTTTCTGGAATGTCTCTGAAGTTCTTCATCATCTCTTACCTGGACCACCTTAGCAACTCCCTGAGTGGTCTTCCTGCTTTCCATTGTTCCCCCCAGTCCATTTCCATTCTTAGCCAAAGGGTCTTTCAAAACCTTAAATAAAACCTTGAAATCTCCAGCTAAAACTCCCTCTCTTCCCATGGGTCCCTTCTGGCCTCTCTCTGAGCCTGTCACCTACTGCCAGTCTCTGCTCTTCCCATGACCCCACATACACTTACCCTAACATTCGTTTGCCCCAGCTGGTCCCTTTGCCTGAAATGAACGTCCTCCCTCTCTTCCTCTGCTGCAAAACTCTAACTTATCCTGCAAGACCCAGTTCAAAACGCCCCTCTTGCAGAAAGCTTTCCTAGAATCAATTGGCTGCTAGAGGCTCTATCCTCTGGTCTCCTCAGCCCCTCTGGGAGAGGCCTCCCTTTGTATGTACCTGTTTATATGCCTGGCTATGGCCAAACAGGGAGCAATTTAAGCAAAGGGACTGGATCTAACCCTTCACTTGCCCGTGGAGCCCAGCACATCTCCCCAGGCCTCAACATCCAGGGACTCCCTGCCACATCAGCCCCACATGGAGAGATTTAGACGTCCTGTCTGTAGCAAGATGCCCATTACACTTGTTCAGGGCTGTCCTGTTCCTCTATGCCAGTCCCATATACCTCATGGTCCTGGAAAACCCAGCCCAGTTTCTGGGAAAAGACATAGACCCATAAAGAGCTGTATAGTGCAGATGGTAAAACTCAGACGAAGCCACTTCTCAGCTTTGTGATTTGGGGTAAGTTTAAATTCTGAAAGCCTGTTTTCTCAGCTGTAAATGATGGTAACAATATCCACTCCAGAGGATCGCTCTGTGTATCATCCAGTTCAAACCCAATTTTAGAGATGAGAAAACTCCATCTCAGAGAAGTAAAGTGACCCAGCCAAAGGCTCACTTGGCAAGTCCAGGGGAAATAGACAAATGGGCATTTCTAGTTGAAACTTTTGGACAGTCATCCAACCTAAATGTTCTCAAACCTGGCTGCCCATCAAAATCACCTGGCACACTTGTTAAAGACTCATTTGGGGGCAGAGAGTCTATTCACAGTCTTGGACAGGGCCCAGGAATCTGTTTGGGATCAGCTCCAAGCTGACTCACTTTGGGGAATTTGGAACATATAGGGCTCCTCTCTACCTTCCAGTGGCCTCATCTAGGCGTGTGTGTGTGTACGACCTCATGCTTTTCAGGTGGTCTCCCACACCAGCCTGGAAAATAGCTGCTTCTGCCACTCTCCTATTCAAAACCCTTCCGTGGCTCCCCGTGGCTCTCAGGACCCAGACCCACTCTCCTCAAGTTGACCCAAAAGCCCAGCATGGTCAAGCCTTTGCACTCCCAATGCTTTCCCTCCTCCTGGCCTTTGCACAGCTGTTATCAGACCTTGGAACATTCTTCCCAGCCCTGGCACTGCTCCAGTGGCTCTTTCCAGCATTCACCCTTATTCTGTAACTGCTTGTTTACTTATCTGTTTTTCCCATAAGACCGTTAGTGCCATAGGATAGCAACTACACTTGTTCAGGGCTATGTTCCAGGTGCTGGCCAGTGCCAACAGTGGCTCTTGATAAATACCTGCTAAATAAATGAATGAGAACTGGCTAGTCCAATGTGGCCCAAAAAGGCAGTCAGAGACTTGGATGGCTCTTCTTCCTGCCTCAGGGTGACACATCAACCCCAAGGACCAGAAGGGGTTGCCAGACAGGGTGGGAGCTGTCATCAAACCCTTTCTGGCCTGGGAAAGCCGTAGAGCTAAAAACTCACGGTTTGGCATTAGACAGACCTGGGTCCACCACTATGAGCCCTGCCTGTGACTTTGGACGGGTCACTGAACCTGTCCGGGATTTCAGCTCTCTCACCTGTCATAGGGATGAGCTCCATTCATGTAAATCGCTCTCCCCCTGCCTGACCCGGAGCAAACATCCCATAAACATTAGCCATCACTACCAGGTCTGGGTTTCTTCTTAGCTTCCCAGGAAAGTTCTGTTGCCCCCCCCACCCCGCACCCCCCCACCAAAGTGCCCACCCAGAGGAGGCATCAGAAAAATGTGACAACACTAAATTGAATAATGTTTCTGCTGCTGATCAGTAGTGAGTGGAACAGAGGGAACACCGAACCCTTCGGGGAAGGGAAACCAGTATCCATCCATGTCTAAGAATAACAGCAAACCCTGTTTATTGAGCGCAGGCCTGCCGGTGAACCAGGCTTTGGACTCTGGGTTGCCCTGTTGGCGGAGGGAAGCCTGGGAGCATTGAGAGGCAGAGAAATGGACTAAACTAGGAGGAGGAGTGAGGAGGAAACCCTCCCTTCTTCACTGCCCCCGGGCCCCTCCAGTAGGGCTCAGATCCTTCGCAGCCACCAGGGGGCCGAATCCCCTTTGCCCCAGCTGGCTCAGGCGACTGGGCTCTCCCCATATCAAAAGAGCGGCTACCGGCCTCCCCTCCCACCACCCACTTCCCGACCACCCCCGGCTCCCGTGCACGGGGCAGAGGTGGCTCCTTCTGGAGAGAGCAGCCGGCTCGAGTGCAGTTCTGCCGTTTTATTTTTCCTGGGATACTCAAGGGGATGTGGGAACAGCCACAGGTGTGGTGAGGGGAAGCCCCGTCTCCCCTCCCCAGCAGCTGGGAAAGGGGAGAGGCCCAGGCGCCCTGGTCCTGGGTTGGTCCAGCCACTGTGGTCCCTGGGCCCGGTGGGCTGAGGGCTGAGGGTGGAGCCCCTGGGAGGGTGGGGCAGGCTCCTAGGTGGGGTTCGGGATTCTTCATAAAAAGCCACGAAGCTTGATCCCCACGAAGCCCAGCCCCGCGGGGTGGGGGGAGGGGTGGGGGGGACGCAGAGCCCAGATGGGGGACCCGGCCCGGCCTGGCCCGTGGGGGGTAGTAATGGCAGAGATGGTGCCCGTGGGGAGGAGGTGGGGACGAAGCGTCGGACCAGGAGGGAGGGGAGTCCAGGTGGGGGCGCAGGGCGGAGAGGCACGGCCCCCAGCCCAGCCCGGGCGCCTTCGCGTGGGGTCAGGAAGGTAAAAAACCCACGAGAGTGTGACGGGCAGGAGGGGCCGGGGCGTGCGGTGCCGGCGGGGCGGGCGCACGGGGCGGCCCGCGTTCACAGTGACCTCGACGCTGGGTGTACAGTACGGGTAGAAAACCGCGGGCCCGGGCCCAGGCTGGGCGGGCCGGGCCGGTCACAGCCTGGTCTGGGCCTCGGGGATGTAGATCTCGATGCTGTCGGCGCTCTCGGTGGCCGAGCTGTGGCGGAAGGAGGCGGCGCGCTTGGCCGCCAGGAGCCGCTTGCGCGCTTCCTGCCGCTGCCGGTCCACCGAGTCCAGGGAGCGCTCCTTCACCGGCACGCCCCGGCCCCGCGAGGGCTTCTTTGGTATCGGCGGAGGGACCTTCTTCTCCTCCTGCTGGGAGAGGGGGCGGCGGCTCAGTCTGGAGGTCCGGGTCCCCCCACCCCCGATCCCCAGCTCACGCTCCCGCCTCCCGTGGGACTGACACCAGGCTCCCGCGCGGAAGAACCGTCCGAAGCCGCCGCCACCGACGCCGGCCAAGAAGTCCCGGGGGTGCTTGCGGCAAGGTCAAAAGCCACTTTTCATTAAAAATTAGGAAACCGGGCGCCCCCTGGTGTCGCCGTTCGCGACTACTCGCATCAGAGCGCTCGGTGGGAAGTGGGCGATATCCCCCCAGTCGGGAGGAGTGCGGCTTCCCTGACTCGTGCAAGGAAATGGGGGTTCGCTGCTAGACGTCTGGGCCTCATCACAGACAACCTCTAGTGAAGTGAGGGCTGACGGGCCCGCCAAGGTCCCCGCTGTGCCTAGGTCCAAGCTAAGGGCAGTCTGGAATTTCGCTCCTCTGCTTCTTCAAACCACAGCTGGTCCTAGGCGGCTGCAGCCACCTCGGGGCTCTGGCAGCTCAGGCAGTGATGAGCACAGGGTCAAGCAGATGGCAGTGACCAAGAGTGGGATCATATTGAAAGAAGATGGTCACCATCACCTGTCCAGGACTGCCTTTGCTCCCTGTGAATGTCCTCTGTTCCCCTGCCTCTCCCCACAACAGGTCTGTCTGGGGAAGGGCATTTTCCAGTCTGTCCTTTTGGCTTGAAGGGACTCTCCCCTACCTTAGGCTCCAGGAGTTTCCAGCTGTTGGCCTTAAGTTGCTGTAGCTCCAGGAACTTGAGGGTCACATCCTCAATAGAGAGCTGCAGGAGATCCCAAAAACCCGCCAGGTCCTGGAAGGTGGGCACGGGGAACGCAGTGGGGTCCTTTAGTGGAGAGAGACAGAGGAGAGGCAGCCAGTCAGGAAGATCTGTGCCCCAGCCAGGACCAGAGAAAGCCCCATCCACCCTCACAGTCAGGAAGTTCAACCTGGGACAGTGGGGTGGGGGGATGAGAGACAGGGAGACAAGAGCGAGCCCAGGCCTTTCCCTGTTGGGCACAAACACCTGGTCTCACCTCCAGGCATACGCACACCTGGTAGGCTCTAGCCCATGGGCACTCACCATGCTTTGCTGACACAGCCGGAAGAACTGCTGAACTTTCTGGGACAGGAGAAGTTGTGTACTGCCCACGGCACTGCGGATCTTCTCCAGGACTGGAGAGCAGAAGGAGATTCAGGGAAGGGCCGGATGACTCTCCTTTCCCAGCCTCCAAGATGTCTGCCCTGAATGACTCAACCTTCCCGTATCTGGCACTCTCTGTCTGTCTGTCTCCTCCAGTCCCCTCCCCATCCCATCCTCAAGTTCCTAACAAACAGCTCCTACCCCATTTCACCAGGCCAGCTGTATCCTTAGACACCAGTGTTTCTTCCTTCATACAACCTCCATTTCGTAAGCACCTATGCTCCTGTGTCTCTCTTCCCTCCCATGTCATGGAACAGACGGAAGCCAGCCCCAACCTGGCCCTTTAGGCTTAGCCAGGCACTAGCTCGATGACCACCATCGGTCGAATTTTGTCACTCATCAGTATAGGACTCCTTGGCTCATTAAGAATTATGGAAATTTTCATATGCCTGACTCTTGTCTTCTTAGTCACTATCCCATAAATGTAGGGATTCTGACGTATGACTGTCTCCCCTCAGATGGATTTGCAGAGAAGGGCCATGGCTTCCCTCAGTCCAGGGCTGTGTCTCCTTCACCTAGGCCTCAGACAGTGATCTAACATTATGCACTGCCTTGCCCTCTGCCTTGAAGTATGGTCCCACTCGCTAGATCAGACCTGGACTCCCACACCAGCTCAGATGAGAACAGAGTCCCCTTGATCCCCATGGACTGGGTGACTTGGACTGGCAGCCATCTCCTAAGAGGCCCAGCTCCTTCATCTGGTCACTTTCCCTGTCCGACCTTGACCTCAGCCTCTGAAGCTGCTCCCCACTTCCTTCCAAGAGCTCCCAGCATGCCATGCTGCCAAGGGGAGACCTATGGAGGTCAAAGTCCTCACAGAGGCACACTCAAGCCCAACCAGAGGGCCCCCCTGTTCCACGGCTCTCCGCCCACCCCCAGTGGTGATCTCTTCGCGCACACAGGGTCCCCCACTCACTCTCCTCCGGCAGCTCATAGTCCTCCGCCTCGCGCTCCATCTGCTGGCACCAGTGCTCCAGCTTCTCCACCTCCGCCCTCAGCATCTTGATGAACCACTCGCCATCCCGAGGGCAGGGGGACGTGCGGCCTGAGTCGGGGAGGCTACGTGAGCCGCGCTCCATCCAGGAGTCCCGACGGCTGGACCCGGGGCCAGGGGTGGGGGCAGGGGCAGGGCCTGGCGACCCATCGGTGGCCGGCGGCTCGTACGGCAGTGGGTAGCCCTCGCGGTAGGCCCACTGGCCCTGTGTGTGGACCGTGCGGAAGACTGAGTAGGTGGGGGCCCGGGGCCCGGGCTGGGGCTCAGAAGCGTGCCTCTGGAAGGAACGTCCGAACTGCAGGGCCTTGTCTTCTGTGGCCACTGTGGCCAGGCCAGCCAGGCCCTCCAGCTCCAGGTCTGCCTGCACACCCGCCGTCACACTGTTGGAGCGCTTGAACCTTGCCCGCCTGGTGAGAGAGGTGGCTGTCATCCCTGCCCCTTCCTGCTCTCATCGCCATCCTCACCCCCACCCCAGGCCCAAAGGAAAAGGAAGAAGAAAAGAAACCTACAATGTGATGGACACTAATCCACGACCTTGAACTATACCAGCCCTTGCAGGTGGGTACAGAATTCCTGTTGCACTGCCTCTGGACAGGGGTGGTATTCAGAATATTTAACAATCTGTACTCGGTGGGCAGAAAAGATGCTGGCATACAGCAATCAGGGTGGACGCACCCAAAGTGCTCAGAGCACGGCCTTGCAGAAGCAAGGGGCAAAGCGTAGGGCGAGAGAGGGACCAGGGTGGTGGCTCTTTACCAATGAACACAGAAACATTTCAGCATTTGGACAAACAGCATGCCTTTGCTAGTTTACAACAACTGCCTGGGTTTTGTCTTCAGCCCTTCAGAAACGAGTAAACTAAGGCCCAGAGAGGCCATTGGTCACCCAGCTACAAAACAGCTGAGCCAGGATTTGGACCCACAGCTGCTGGCTCCACAGCCCAAGCATCTCCCAGCACACCAGCTGCTGGAACATCAGGAAGAACTGCCTTGGAGCGGCCGGAGGGTGGGGGGAGCCTGCAGCTGAAAGGACTTCTCTAGGGAGCCCCACAGCTCAGCCCAGAGCCTGGCCAGACACAGTCAGCCAGTGCCAGTGGAGTTGAATTAAGTTGTTGGCAGGAATGACATAGGGCCTGGAAATTTCTTGTCTTTGAGTTAATATGCAAATCCTCTGCAAAACAGAAAGTCAGTTGGCTTTCTTCTGTTTCACCCCCTCCTCAGTTCAGAGTTCTTTCCTATGAAGAAGTCAGTAGCCTCTGAAGTGCATGGAGCTGGGGTCAGACAATGCTTGAAGAAGTGGGAGTCAGGAGATGTGGGGGTGGTGGGGAGGGGTGAACAGAAGTTTGACGTCTGGAAGTTTCCAGACCAAAAAAGAAAGACCCATATGTCCTAAGCTACCTCCACCCCATTACGGTCTAAAGAGAGGGGAACTTGGGGGGCCAGCTCTAGGGACCCCTCAAGCTTCCCAGGAGTCTCCTCCAACCCCCACAACTTCAGCCTTCCTCTTGCTGCCCAGGCCTCCTCTCCCTGCCTGCCTTGCCTGCCTGCTTCCCTCCAGCTGGCGGGCTGCCTGCTGGGAGCCTGTTGCCATAGAAACCAGGCCCAGAAGGATGCTGCAGGACCCAGGAAAGAGAGATGCACTCATGTGCAGTCTCCAACAAGCCCTATGTCCCAACCCCCACCCAGAGAGACAGAGAAAGCAAGAACATATCCGCACTGCCTCCCACATGATCTTTACCCTGGCATCTGCTCTGTCCTGCCCTGGTCAAGATTTCTGTCAGCCTCTGCCTTGATGTTGGACCAGACTCCTTTTAAGACACTTTCGTCTCCACTCAGCACAGCACCAAAGAGAAGCACTAGATGAGGAATCAGACCTGAGTTCTAATGCTGGCTTTGTTGCTGTGTGCCTTTGGGGAGTTACTCCCCTCCATCTAGTGTGTAAAATATATCATACAATATATATAATTATACATAAGCATACATACACACATACATCCTATATAAAATGACAGGAATGGACCAATAATCACTAAGGTACTTCCTCTCTCAAAAATTATACCTTGCATATTTTCAGATCAGGGGCCCAACATTCCCTCACCACTGAGGGAATGTTCCCTCCCTCCAATCCACTCAGGATTGGAGCAGTCTTCCTAACGCTGATCTCTGCCCAGCTCATTCCCATGCCCCAAACTCTTCCATAGCTCCCCACTGCCAACAACATAAAGTTCAGGTTTCCTCTGCTGGCATTTCCCCAATGCTAGCATCTAGTCTGGAAGCAGTCCTCTTCTCTAACCTCACCGCCCCCTGCATTCTCCTTATTCCCCAAGTCGATTACACCGGCCCTGACTCTAAGCCTTTCTGAAACGGTCTTCCTCCTCCTCCTCCTCCATCCCTCCCTGTCCATTCCCTACTCAAGTCATGTCTTCCTCTGTGAGCCTCCTGATTGCCCCCAAGACCATCCTCAGCACTGCATCTCCCTCAGCAGCCTTCTTGCATTTGGAGACAGCCCCCCCACCCCCACCCCCAGTTCAGTTAAATTGTTCTCGGTTTCAGGTGAGAGTCTTGTGTGTCTAACTGAACTGTTGGGATGCACTTTCAAAATATCCATCTTGAATATTTCTGTGCTTCTGAGCTCCCGTTAACCTTTGGCTCCTTCAGAGCTCCAGCCGTTGCAAACCACACAGGTAAAGGTGGGGCTTGCCCCAGTAAAAGACATTATTGAAGATCTGCCTTCCCTGTTTGCCTCCCTGGTACCCTCATGGAACATGGCTCTGTCCTTCAGCACCACTGGTGTGCTGCCTTTCACCTCTGAGGGGATCCTGAGAAGATTACATTCTGTCTTGATGGAAACAGGCTACATGGGCTGGAACAGAAGCTTGCATAAGTGCCCCAGGCTGCCTCAATGAAGCCTCTTCACCATGTCTACCTCAAGGAAGACCAAAAAAGTTAGAGCTTATGGGAATACTAGAAGCACAGTCTTTACCAATACTCCCAGCAGGGGGTCAGAAAGTGGCAGAGTTTCAGCAGGAGTCAGTCAACCTTGTGCAAGTGGTATTTTTCTTTAATTTTTAAAAATATTTGTTTATTTTTGAGAGAGAGACAGAGACAGAGCACAAGCAAGGGAGGGGCAGAGAGAGGGAGACACAGAATCGGAAGCAGGCTCCAGGCTCTGAGCTTTCAGCACACAGCCCGACGCAGGGCTCAAAACCATGAACTGTCAGATCATGACCTGAGCCGAATTTGGTCGCCCAACCGACTGAGCCACCCAGGCACCCCGTGCAAGTAGTATTTAAAACCAGCAGTGTAAAGCACCTGGCTGGCTCAGTCAGTGGAGCGTGCGGCTCTTGATCTGGGGGTTGTTAGGTTCAAGCCCCATGTGGGGTGTAGAGATGACTTAAGAATAAAATCTTTTAGGTGCGCCTGGGTGGCTGTCGGTTAAGCGTCCAGCTTCAGTTCAGGTCATGGTCTCACGGTTCATGAGTTTGAGCCCCCCACCGGGCTTTCTGCTGACAGCTCAGAGCCTGGAGCCTGCTTCGGATTCTGTGTCTCCCTCTCTCTCTGCCCATTCCCAACTCACTCACTCTCTCTCTCTCTCTCTCTCTCTCTCAAAAAAAATGAATAAACATTTAAAAAAAGAAAAGAATAAAATATTTTTTTAAATTAAAAATAAAAATAGAGAATAAAACCAGCAGTGTGGGACATGATCACCTAAGAAAAGAGCAATGGAACAGAGATGCAAAGCCCTGGGGAACATGGACATTTCATGAGTGGATGGAGACAATGTAGCCCAGAGGTATCTAAGCCACAGAGGAAGAGGAAGAAAACCAGGGGAGAGTCACCTAAAGGCAGAGAGAAGACAGAAGGGTCTCAAGAAGGAATGAGCAACTGACATGGAAAATACAGCCAGTTGAGAATTAAAGGTGTCTACTGACTTGGCAATATGGAAGCCTCGGGAGACCAGGGCAAGAGCCAGTTTGGTGGAGCATGGAGGCTGAGGCAGATGGCAGGAGGTTGTCAGGAGGTGGAGAAAACTAGGCAAGGCAATTCTTTCAAAAAGGTTAGTTGAGAAACGAGGAAGAGAGAAAACAGTATATACCTTTAAGGGAGCGATATTTTGGCTATTTGTCAATTGTATCTCAATAAAGCCGGGGGGAGGGGAAGAGAGGGACATTTTGTCTAGAATGGTTCTCCCATGCCATATCTTGACAGGAGAGAACCTACAGGGGAAGCAGCATAATGGTCAAAGAGGTCCACGTCCTAGCTCCTGGAACCTCTGAATAGGTTACCTTCCGTGGCAAAAGGGACTTTGCAGATATGGTTATATTAAGTATCTTGAGATGAGGAGAAAAGTCTGGATTATCCTGGTGTGTCCAATTTAATCACAAAGGTCCTTATAAGTGAAAGAGGGAGACTGGAAAGTCAGAACCAAAGGAGATGGGATGACAGGATCAAGGCTGGAGTGATGTAATGTGGGGACTCAACCTGCCATTGTGGCTCTGAAGACAGAAGTGGGCTACAAGGCAAGGAATGTGGACAACCTCTATAAACCAGGAAAAAGTGACACAATGGATTCTTCCCAGAGCCTCCAGGAGTCCTGCCAATACCTTGATTTTAGCCCAGTGAAACACAGTTCAGACTTCTGACCCCTAGAAAAGTCATATAATAAAAATGTATTGGGGCACCTGGGTGGCTCAGTTGGTTAGCTGTCCAACTCTTGATTTTGGCTCAGGTCATGATCTCACCATTCATGAGTCTGAGCCCTGCATTGGGCTCTGCCAACGCTTCTCCCAAGCGAGAAGCCTGCTTGGGGTTTCTCTGCCACCCTCTCTCTCTGCCCCTCCCTCCTACTCACATGCATGTTCTCTAAATAAATAAATAAGTAAATAAATAAATAAATACTTTAAAAAAATTTTAAATGTATTCTTCAATGCTGCTAAATTTGTGATAATTGATTATAGCAGCAATAGGAAACTAACACAACCTGTAAAGAAAAACTGATTGGAGAGGAAAGAGGAAGTAGTCAAAGGACCAAACATAAGGGCAATAAATAATAACTAACATGCTTTGAGCACTTAGTGTGTGCTAGACTTAGCATTTTGCATAAAAACATGCTAAGTCCTCAAAAACAGTCCCACGATAAGAGTGTCAGTATCATCCCTACTTACAGATGAGAATACTGAGGCTTAAAGAGAACAAGTGGCCTCTTAAGATTAGACCGTTATCGGGGCGCCTGTGTGGCTCAGCCAGTTGAGTGCCCAACTTTGGCTCAGGTCATGATCTCACAGTTTGTGAGTTCAAGCCCTGCGTTGGGCTCTGTGCTGACAGCTCAGAACCTGGAACCTGCTTCAGATTCTGTGTCTCCCTCTCTCTCTCTGCCCCTTCTCCCACTCATGCTCTGTCTCCATCTCTCTCTAAAAAATAAATAAACATAAAAAAAATTGGGGGGGGGGAGGGCGCCTGGGTGGCTCAGTCAGTGAAGCATCTGACTTCAGCTTAGGTCATGATCTCACGATTCATGGGTTCGAGCCCCACATCAGGCTCTGTGCTGACAGCTCAGAGCCTGGAGCCTGTTTCAGATTCTCTCTCTCTCTCTCTCTCTCTCTCTCTCTCTCTCTCTCTCTCTTTCTCTTTCAAATAAATGAACACTACAAAAATTTTAAAAAAATTTTCCCATAAACATATGGCCAGCTAATCTGACAAAGTAGGAAAGAATATCCAATGGAATAAAGACAGTCTCTTCAGCAAGTGGTGCCGGGAGAACTGGACAGTGACATGAAGAAAAATGAACCTGGACCACTTTGTTACACCATACACAAAAATAAACTCAAAATGGATGAAAGACCTAAATGTAAGACAGGAAGCCATCAAAATCCTCAAGGAGAAAGCAGGCAAAAACCTCTTTGACCTTGGCCGCAGCAACTTCTTACTCAACATGTCTCCAGAGGCAAGGGAAACAAAAGCAAAAATGAACTATTGGGACCTCATCAAAATAAAAAGCTTCTGCACAGCAAAGGAAACAATCAGCAAAACTAAAAGGCAACCAACAGAATGGGAGAAGATATTTACAAATGACATATCAGATAAAGGATTAGTATACAAAATCTACAAAGAACTTATCAAATTCAACACCCAAAAAACAAATAATCCAGTGAAGAGATGGGCAAAAGACATGAATAGACACTTCTCCAAAGAAGACATCCAGATGGCCAACCAACACATGAAAAAATGCTCACCATCACTCATCATTAGGGAAATACAAATCAAAACCACAATGAGATACCACCTCACGCCTGTCAGAATGGCTAACATGAACAACTCAGGCAACAACAGACGTTGGCGAGGATGCGGAGAAAGAGGATCTCTTTTGCACTGCTGGTGGGAATGCAAGCTGGTGTAGCCACTCTAGAAAACAGTATGGAGGTTCCTCAAAAAATTAAAAATAGGGGCGCCTGGGTGGCGCAGTCGGTTAAGCGTCCGACTTCAGCCAGGTCACGATCTCGCGGTCCGTGAGTTCGAGCCCCGCGTCAGGCTCTGGGCTGATGGCTCAGAGCCTGGAGCCTGTTTCCAATTCTGTGTCTCCCTCTCTCTGCCCCTCCCCCGTTCATGCTCTGTCTCTCTCTGTCCCCAAAATAAATAAACGTTGAAAAAAAATTAAAAATAGAACTACCCTACAATTGCTCTACTAGGTATTTATCTAAGGGATACAGCTATGCTGTTTCGAAGGGGCACATGCACCCAATGTTTCTAGCAGTGCTATCGACAATAGCCAAAGTATGGAAAGAGCCCAAATGTCCATCGATGGATGAATATATACCAAGAAGATGTGGTGTATATATATATATATATATATAATAGAATATTACTCAGCAGTCAAAAAGAATGAACTCTTCCCATTTGCAACTACATGGATGGAACTGGAGGGTATTATGCTAAGTGAAATTAGTCAGTCAGAGAAAGACAAATATCCTATGACTTCACTCATATGAGGACTTTAAGACATAAAGCAGATGAACACAAGGGAAGCAAAAATATAAAAACAGGGAGGGGGAAAAACAGAAGAGACTCTTAAATATGGAGAACAAACAGAGGTTACTGGAGGGGTTGTGGGAGGGGGGATGGGCTAAATGAGTAAGAGGCATTAAGGAATCTACTCCTGAAATCATTGTTGCACTATATGCTAACTAACTTGAATGTAAATTAAGAAATAAATAAAAATTCAAAAAAATTTTTTTAAAGATCAAAAACAATTTTTAGTACAGTCCGGTCGTGGAGACCAGCTCTTACAGCAGTACACTCCATTGCCTCCCCAGGATTGTGGGAGAGGGGCAGCTTTAATCAGGAAGAGGAGTGCCCTAACCTCAGGCAGGACTGATGGCAGAGGAGGGGAGGGATGCAAATAGGTGGGGGTCGGTCCAGAAGTGGAGAGAGGTCCCACAGATGACCCCAGTCGTTACAATGAAGTGAGTGGGCTGGATATTTGGGGGTGGGAGGGTCGGGGGAAGAAATGTGAATGAGCAGCTTTAGGGGGACACGGCCCAGCAAAGTGGCTAAGCGCATGCTCCCTGGAGCCAGACTGCCTGGATCCAAAACTCAGCTCTACAGCTTGTGCCTCAGTTTCCTTGTCTATCAATGAGAATGATCACAGGATTCTCGTGAGATAATATATGTAAAGAACTTAGAACAGCACCTGGCCTACCCATTGTAAGTGTTAGCTATTGTATGGAGAGGCAGGGAGGTTTATAGCTCTCACTGAAAAGAAAGGGAGCTAGACAAATACAATAGTGGGAATGTAGCACTGAGAACCCAGTGAGGGATTGTAGTTATTAATTATTGTGATTGCTGCTGATCACTTCCATCTGTTCTCACAGGGCATTCTGAATAAAACCTCTTTTGTACTCCAAAGCACATTGTATTATAGTTAGTTATTTGCATTTCTGTCTCCCTTATAAATAGAGCCATTCCTCACATAAACGTTGGCTGAGTGGTTGGTTGGTTGGTTGGTGGATGGGTGGGTGGGTAGGTCGGCTGGTTGGAAGGAAGGATGGTAGAGACCACTAATCATCCCCCCAATATCCATCCTCCCTTTCTTCCTTAGTAATAGAATACCACAGTTTTGAGCTGGACACATGGCCACTTTGAATAACGATTCTCTTACCAGTCTCCCTTGCAGCTAGGGATAGCCATATAGCTAAGGTCTAGCTCACAGGATATAAGCAGAAGGGGTATGTGCAACTCCCAGGAAATGTTCTTAAAAGGAAAATGTACCCTTCTTTGTTCCTTCCTCCTCCCTGCTGACTGGAATGCAGATGTGATGGCTGGACTCAAGCAGCCATATGGGAATATGAGATGGAAGCCAAGTGCTAAGGATGGAGAAGTAATGAGATAGAAGAAGCCTGGGTCCCAACACTGCACAGCACCTACCAGCTCTCAACCTAATCTCTCTAGACTTCTTGTAAGCAAGAGGGAAATAAACTTCTGTCATACTGGGGGTTTTCTGGAACTTACAGCCAAACCTAATCCTAACTCTAACAGATGAATTTTCAGTCCAGGGCTTATGTCCCTACTTAATTCTGTTCTTGGCAGTATTTGCTGTGGTCTCACCAATAGCTGTAAACACAGGATATAAACTGGCTTCAGTTGTGAATCATCACTACTTCTTAACAATGCCTGTCACAATATTTTCTCCCCAAGCTTTTTTTTTTTAAAATTTTTTTTTACACTTTATTTATTTTTGAGAGAGAGAGACAGAGCACAAGTGGGGGAAGGGCAGAGAGAGAGAGAGAGACACACACACACACAGAATCTGAAGCAGGCTCCAGGCTCTGAGCTGTCAGCACAGAGCCTGATGCGGGGCTCGAACCCACAAACCACGAGATCATGACCTGAGCCAAAGTCGGACATTTAACTGAGCCACCCAGGCACCCCATCTCCCCAAGCTTTTTAACAAGGTTGAGGAAGCCTCCCCCCTCGAGCTCTTTGGGGTGACAATGATCACATTCCTGATGATTCTGGAAGTTGTTACATGGTTACTTCAGGGAGACATTTCTACTGTGATTCTCTAAGGGATAACACAAAGGGCTCTGGGAAGAAACTGGTTTATCCCAAGAGACACAGCGTCCAAGGAATGCTCAGCATTCAGGAGTTGTCAAGAGGTTTTGTCAGGAGTATTTGGCAGCAGGCTGGCGGGGGTGTAAGGAGGGAACTGGGCAGGGAGGGGGAAGGGCAGTGACATTTCAGCAAGGTACACCTATTGTACTGGCTCCCTCTCTGAGAAAGCAGCTAAAGGCTTATATATATCATCAATCAGGGGCCTTGAGTCCACCACCCCAGCCTGGGGACTAAGACAGTAACAGGTGGGGCCAGGATAGGAGATTTAAGAAGAGCAGTGGCCACATCCACATCCAGGGCTTGTGGTCAATCAGCAGTGCATTGCTTTCACATGACTGCTCTGGGAGTACAAATTCATGAGGATGGAAACTTCCTTCCCAGGGCTCAGGGGCTTCTATTCTTTCAGTACATGCCATTCCCAAGGCCCAAAGTCAGAAATTACCATGATGCTAAGGAAAGGGTGGGGTGGGGTGGGGTGGGGAGGGGGCTGCCTTCCTCCCATAGAGTTCTCCAGATGGCCCTGTTTGGGCACAACTGGGTATAAGTAGGGTTGTTAGATAAAATACAGGAGCCCCTGTTGAATTTGAATTTCAGATAAATAACAGGTAATTTTTTAGTATATCTCATACAATTTGGGGGAACTCCATATACTAAAACCTCTTCATCGTTTATCTGACAACCAGACTTAACTGAGCATTCTGGTGTTTTTTGTTTATTTTGTTTTATTTTTGCTAAATCTGGAATTTAAGATAAACTCTTAATAGGAAGGATCTACTGGTAAAAGATAGGAGGGGATTCCCATAGTTAGAGTTTGAAGCAAAACTCATATGGTTTCTATGTTCTTAAAGGGCCCCAGGAATAGTCTTCTAACATTTAGCAAGGTCATGTGATACATTCTTTTTTTATGTTTATTTTTATTTTTGAGACAGAGCATGAGTAGGGGAGGGGCAGAGAGAGAAGGAGACAAAGGGTCCGAAGAAGGTTCTGTGTGCTGACATCAGCGAGCCCATTATGGGGCTCAAACTCATGAACTATGAGATCAAGACCTGAGCTGAAGTCAGACACTTACCCAACTGAGCCACCCAGGCATCCCTGTGCATTCTTTTTTTTTTTTTTAACATTTATTCATTTTTGAGACAGAGAGACAGAGTGTTAGTGGGGGAGGGGCAGAGAGAGAGGGAGACACAGAATCCGAAGCAGGCTCCAGGCTCCGAACTGTTAGCACAGAGCCCGATGTGGGGCTCGAACCCATGAACCGTGAGATCGTGACCTGAGCTGAAGTCAGGCACTTAACCACCTGAGCCACCCAGGCGCCCTCCCATGCATTCTTTTATCCTGGCCCAGAGTATGCTGGGTCTGGGTAGACAGGTGCTGTAGGATGCCCTAAAACAGCTCTGGTAACTGTTTCTTATGTATGCTCCCTCCCACCACAGGGACTTAGCACATACTGTTCCTTCTGCCTAGGACACTCTTATCTCCCACTTCCACCTAGTTAAACTGTATTAACCATTCATCGAGATCTCTACCCAAATGTCACTTCCTCAGGAAAGCCACGCCAAACCCTGACCAGGTCAAAGCCCCCTACGATACACTCTCAACTGTGCACATATCTCTCCTTTGTGGCACCACCACAGCTGTACTTCTACATCATTTATGAGCTACTTAGATTTAACATGGCAGTATGCTTCACAGGGCAGGGGCTGTCTGGTTCCACTTACCTTTGTATCCTCAGTGCCCAGCATAGTACTTGACAAATAATAGGGGTCTAATAAATATCTGTGGACAAATGAATCTTAGTTGGGGGTGCAGCGGAGATGGAACTGAAGAAGCACCCACAGCCACCCATCCCTGTGTAGTTCTAAGCCAAGGCACCACGGATATGGGCAACTGGAAAAACCCACTGACAACAGGTCTAAGGGGCAATAAATCTGAACTCTTCACCCAACAGGTTGGCAGGGAACACACCGAAAGGCAGAAGAGGAGAGACCTTTCCTTTCTGGCAATTTCTAAAACCAACGGGCAGAGAGAGATGACAGATACCGGGGCCAGTGAGACAGGAGTAAGAACAAGAGAGTCCAAGAAAATGGGGCGGCAGCAGGTGGGGGCTCCTGGATGTCTGCCTGGAAAGGCTGCTGGTAGTCATGGCTCGCTTTTATGTACCATTTGGGGCATGGTGTGTGGTAAGTCAGACTTAAAGTGCCAGGGACATAAGGGACAGAAAGGACAGTGCAGGTGGATAACTAAGGATGCCTGCAGCAGACAAGCAAGGGAGCCTGGCCAGAGAGATGCGCCAGATTTCTTCTCTCCCCACCTGTCACCCCCTTGGATTCCCAGCATGATCACCTGTCCCGGGCAATTCAGCTCTTTAGACATTTATCCAACACCTTCTCCCCCTCACCAGCTCACCCCACCAAGACCCCACGAATACCTACACAAGAGCAAGAAAGACCTCCCCTCAGCCTGTCCCTGTCCTTCCATGACTTTGCTCCAAAATGCTTCTCAAATTGGTCCGCTTCTCTCCGTATCTACTGCTATCAGCCTAGTCCAGACAACTGATCAATACGGCAGACTGAACTAACTTGAAAAGCTCCCACTCACACACACACTGAAACACAGAGAAATACTGGATAAAATAAAGTCAAACGGTGTTTCTGCTATAGTGCCAAGCTTGAAAATAGAAAGAGAGAAATCATCAGGTACTAGAGACAAAAAGGAAATTCAAAACCTAAGAAGTGAGAGGGAATCTAAGCCAAGTGAGCCACAGGAATAGTGGGCCAGACATATGCTAGAGGCTAGATGGTAATGCTCAGGGAGGAAGAGAGGAAAGCCCCCAAACCCGTGCATCCTGGGGAGCTGGAAGGAGACCCCATGTACAAAGCCAGCAGCCACGAAGGGTCATTTTACTTACAAACGTGGACTAGAAAATGCAGGTCATGCTTCAGAAATGTGGCCTGGAAGTCCGTTTTGTGTGTGGGTATGAGTTACAGTGAGTGCTAGCACTGAAATCCAGAAACCTCAAGAAGAGACATGGACTCTAAAACTGGTCCCAAGCTGAAGCAGTACTTCAGCACAGAAAACGCTGAACGCATGAGGACGGAGTGGGCAGTAACAAGTAATAGTGAACATGTAAGTTGGTCTAAAATATGCTTGTAAATCTAAACTATTAGACCATGAAAGATATAAGAACAGCTGCTTTAGCAGAGTTTTTTTTTAAGGAGGTATAGTCAAAATACTAGACAAATACAACATGGAAGATGGGAAGAGGGAGTTAAGAAGGAAATTAAGGTGTTCCAAGCTTCTTGGTGTTTGCCCATGAAGGGTAGAAATACTCACTGGTTTTAGACTTTTTTTTTTTAATTTTTTTTTTCAACGTTTATTTATTTTTGGGACAGAGAAAGACAGAGCATGAATGGGGGAGGCGCAGAGAGAGAGGGAGACACAGAATCAGAACCAGGCTCCAGGCTCTGAGCCATCAGCCCAGAGCCTGACGCGGGGCTCGAACTCACGGACCGCGAGATCGTGACCTGGCTGAAGTCGGACGCTTAACCGACTGCGCCACCCAGGCGCCCCTAGACTTTAGTAGAAAAATATGAAATTAAGTATATTTGCTAAACATTTGAGGAAAATCACTACTAAAATGTAAACTTCCAAAGCAGTAGAAGGAAAAAAGAAATAAAGTAAATTTGATCAGTTCAATAGAAGGCAGAGAAGTAGGAGAGGAGGAAAGCAAAGAAAAAGCATGACGGGGTGCCTAGCTGGCTTAGTCAGTACAGCATGTGACTCTTGATCTCAGGGTCATGAGTTCAAGTCCCATGTGGGGCATAGAGCTTACTTTAAAAAAGAAAAAAGGGGGGGGAGTGTAGAAAAGGCATTGTTAAAGAGATAATAAAAATAAGTCCAAATAAATGAGTAATCAATATATGTATATGTATATGTATATGTATATGTATATGTATATGTATATATAGAAATAGACTAAATACATCTACTAAATTTTAGCCCCACACTGCTTACAAGCAACAGATCTAAAAAGGATATAAGGAGGTTGAAAATCAAAGTATGAAAAAGGAGATTTTGGAAAATTAACCAAAAGAAAACAACCATAATGATAAAATCAGGCAAAATAGACGTCAAGGCAAAAAACATTAGTGAGGATGATCAGCAGCCTATTTAATGATCAAAGGGGCAACCCACCAAGAAGACATAACAATCATAAGCCTGAATACTTCTAAGTAGCACTCTCAAACTGAAGAAAAAACTAATAAAAGTACCAGGGAAAATGACACATCCACAACCACGGTGAGACATTTTTAATACAACTCTCTCAGAACTGGCTAAAAACTTTAAACAAAAATCAAAGCTAAACATTTGAAAAATATAATTTAGAAGTCTGACCATTTATATAATAAATGTATATATGAGAGAGGAAGTCTCAACAAATTTTAAGGAATAAAAAATATCATACAGAATGCATACTATTACCACATGCAGCAAATTTAGAAATTAGTAGTGGAAAGATAGCTCCCCACCACCCCCCACAAAATAATTTGGAAACTAAAACAAAACAAAATAAAAACTTGTAAATAATTCATGGAATTCACAGGTGAAAAAGGAAATTAGGATAAAAGTTACAAACTATTTAGAACTGAACAATAAAAATACTGCATCTCAAAATTTATGAAGTACAGTTATAGCAGCATAGTTAAAAGAAAATTTATAGCCTTAAAAACACACGTTAGAAAATAAGAAATAGTGTTCAGGAAACTAAAAAAGTCACAGAAGATAGGAAAAAGAAAAAATAATAACACAAAAGTAAAAAAAAAAAAAAAGGAAACATTAAAGATAAAAAAGAAAGAATAGAGATGCTAATGACCCAAAAGCTAGTTTTCTTAAAGACTGATAAAATATAACTTTAAGGGGCACCTGGGTGACTCAGCTGGTTAAGCATCTGGCTCTTGGTTTCAGCTCAGGTCATGATCTCCCGGTTTGTGAGTTTGAGCCCCACATCGTGCTTGGGATTCTCTCTCTCTTCCTCTCTCTCTCTGTGCCCCCCCAAAATAAATAAATAGCTTCTTCTAAAAATATATATATCTTTAAAATATATTAAAATGATAAACTATACAAACCTCAGACAACATTGATCGAAGAAATAGAGATCGGACATACATATATGGTATTAGGAATGAAAAGAAGGGGCATAAGCTACAGATACAATAAAAACTTATAAAATTATAATACTATGACAAAGAATATTTGTGCCAAAATGTTTTAAAACTGTCATTTTGGGGTGCCTGGGTGGCTCAGTTGGTTAAGCATCCAACTTCAGCTCAGGTCATGATCTCACAGCTTGTGGGTTCAAGCCCCATGTCAGGCTCTGTGCTGACAGTTCGGAGACTGGAGCCTGCTTCCGATTCTGTATCCCTCTCTCTCTGCTCCTCCCCCACTCATGCTCTGTTTCTCTCTCTCTCAAAAATAAATAAATGTTATAAAAAAATTTTTTAAACTGTCTTTTTTTTTTTTGTATAATGGCCCATTTCTTAGAAAAATATAAATCACCAGAACTGACTCAAGAAGAAAAAGAAAACCTGAATAGGTCAATAACCATGAAAGAAACTAAAGCTGTAGTTCAAAAAGTTTCTCCTAGCCCCAAAGACATCAGGCCTAGATAGTTTTATGGGCAACTTTTACCAAAACGTTAAGAAATAGATAATTCCTACTTTACACAAATTGTTCCAAAGAACAGAAACACAGATAAGGCTTCCAAACTCATTTTAGGACTCCAGCATAACCTAAATGCCTGAACTGAATAACAACAATGAAGCAAAACCGTCATCTAATATCACTTATGAACACAGATATAAAAATCTTAAAGTAGGGGCACCTGGGTGGCTCAGTCAGTTCAGCATCCAAGTTCATCTCATGGTTCATGAGTTCGAACCCCGTATCTCGCTCGCTGCTGTCAGCACAGAGCCCACTTCAGATCCTCTGTCCCCCCTCTCTGCCCCTACCCCACTCACACTCTCTCTCTCTCTCTCTCAAAAATAAACCCAAAAAACATCTTAAAGTAGTAGCTATTCAAAAATCCAGTAATGTATATAAAAATAATACAGCAAGACTGTGACAAAAGCCACTAGAGTTCCGTATGTCCATTCTTCTCTTTGTCTTTAGCCAGAAGAAACCTGATTTTCAGCAATGTGCCCTGCTCGTTGTACATTGCTTCCCAACTAAGACTATACATCTCATAGCCTCCCTTGCAGCTAGATGCCACATGATGAGGTTTTAGCCAATGTGATGTACCTGAGCATGTCATATGTAATTTTCAGAAAGTCTTTTTTACAAGGAAGGACTGTGTCCCTCCTCTCTTCCTCCTTGGTACTTCTCAGAATACAGATAGGACTGGCTGGAGCTTGGGCATCAGCTCCTGGGAAGGAGGCGATGCACAGAGTGCAAGACCAGCAAGATAGAAAAAGCCTGGATCCTGACACTGCACTTCTACCTCCAGGCCTTTCTTTTTCTAAGTGAAGGAGAAACTCACTTAAGATACTATTGAGGTTCCAGGCACCTGAGTGATTCTGTCAGTTCAGCGTCCGACTTTGGCTTAGGTCATGATCTTGCAGTTCACAAGTTCGAGCCCGCACTGAACTCTCTGGTCAGCACAGAGCCCACTTTGGATCCTCTCTGTCTCCCTCTCTCTCTGCACCCCCCTCAAAAATAAACATTAGAAAAATTTTTTTAAAGATTCTATTGAGGCTCTGCTACTTCCAGCAAAACTTAATCCAAACTGACAATAGCATCAAGCAGCGTTCATCCCAGGAATGAAATAATGGATCAACGTGGAAAATCTATTAATATAATTCACATTACAGATGAAAGGAGAAAATCTATGATCATCCAAGTAGATTCTGAACAAGCATGCAATAAAATTCCAGCTCATTTTCTATTTAAAAGGAAACAAAAATGAAACTTCTTAGCCAACTGGGAATAGAAGGGAATTTCCTTAACCTGATAAATAGTATCCACCTAAAACTGTACCAAACATCACCTAACTTGTGAGCAGGATTTGAGAAGATAACCACCAATGTCAGGAATGGGACAAGACTGCTATACTCCACAGTGAACTAGAAGTCCTACACAATGCATTATTGCAAGAAACAGAAATTAAAAGAATACAGATTTAAAAGAAATATCCTTATTTACAGAAGACATGACCAACTATATAGAAAATCCATCATGATTTTCAGACAAACTACGAGTCCTAATAAGAGACAGCAGCTAATCTGCTGAATACAAAAATCAACGTATAAAACTTTATAATCTTCCCGTGCACTGGTAGTGCCCAATTAGAAAATAAAATAGAAAAAAGAGGTCCTCTATGATGCAAAAGGCTCTATCACCTTTCTTCTGTATCAGGAAACATTCCTGCTTACTAGACTCCCCATACTCACTATTATTTCCCTCAAGTTCATTCTCCACTTAGCAGCTAGTGATCTTTTGTAAACATAAATTAGATCCTGTCATGCTTCTTTCACCTTTTAATGGCTACTCATTAGTTATAATTAAATTCCAGTTCTTTATCATGCCCGTGCTCTGCATGACCTGACCTCTGCCTATTCTCCAATCCACTCCCTCACCATTGCCCCATCTCGTTCCACACCAGCCCCAGAACCTTCTTTTGGTTCCTGATGCATGTCAAACTCTGTCCTGCCCAAGTGCCTTCACACATGCTCTTCCCTCTTCCTGGTACCCTTCCACCAACAATCATCACCTGAGTATTCCCAGTCAATCCTTGACTTACCCACTTACCCTAAATAAGATGCCTTCTCTCTTAGATTTTTTCTTTCATATTCCCACCATAACATGTAATAATATCCCATTACATATTACACCATAATGCATG
The DNA here is from genome assembly GCF_007474595.2 of Lynx canadensis. Classification (NCBI taxonomy): domain Eukaryota; kingdom Metazoa; phylum Chordata; class Mammalia; order Carnivora; family Felidae; genus Lynx; species Lynx canadensis. Next base: position 26,402,886 of record NC_044310.1, read on the forward strand.
ATCATATTTCTTTATGTGGAGTATTTATTCACTGCCTTGGTTCCCTTCCAAGCCATAACTTCTGTGAGGGCAAGACTCATGTCTTTGATGTTTCCATGAGCCTTTAATAGGAACAGTCATATAAGAGATGCTCAATGAGCATTTTCTGAATGAATGAATGAATGAAAGTTTACTGATTTAGCCAGAATCTCAGTAGAATGTCTACTGCACTCTTTCCAGGATTCAGGCTTGTTAGGAAGAATACAGGGACCCCCAGGGGTCTCACTGGATGAGGGACCAAGAAGCCTTATAAAGGAGTGAGTGTGGGTAGTGGGTTTGGTTGATGGTCCACAGAGCAGCATTAGAGTTGGGGGAAGAGTTCTGAACACAGAGCTGCCTCCCTCCGTGACTCCTACACCACCAATCAGGAACTCAGGTCATGGACTTGTGAATTGGGTTTGCCATAAAGCGCTCCTTTCCTGGGATCTTTGTGGAATATTAAGAGTTTGGAGGACAGTGGCTTTCAGGAGCAATGGAGGCAACAAGGCAGCTATTGATCACCCTTGGTGGAAGCATTTACAGCCTCAGGAGCATATGGAATGGCAGGGAGCTGGAGCGTGCATAAAGAAAACTGGTGCAGCCCACAGGAACCCCACAACTTGATCAGGCGCGCGCGCGCACACACACACACACACACACACACACACACACACACACTACTCCCAGGGGTTCCCAGAAATAGCTAACAGAACTTTAGGGGAGGTCAAAAGGCCCAACAGTGGCAGCTGGGAACAGCTGAAGGGGCTGCTACTAAGACTTTAACTCTATTCCTCTAGTGCGTATGGCCTGGACAACACAGATTACCATGAAACTCTTGCAGCCACCGTACTTAGGGCCACTGGCCTGGTGGCATTGCAGCCCAGAGGGCAGATGGGCCACTGTGGCACTGCCACATGGTCATTAGAGAAAGCATCTTCCCATAGGGAGCCAACAACAGAGGGACTCCTCCCAGTATCCCCTCCAGAGCTGAATGCTAATTTTTCAGCTGGAGATTAAGGAAGCAGTGTTGCTGAGGCCACCTAATGCCAGAATAGTGGCTGCTGGTAATTCTACTATCTTGGGTACACCACAGACTCAGGCATGTAATAGGTACCCCTGACTGGTTAAATGCTTGTACGAGCCAAGTGAGGAGGAGTATTACATTTGCCAGAGGCCCCTGAGAGGCAATCTTCATGTTTATTTGTTTCTTTTTGAGCTCACATACTTGTACACCACAGGTCATAAGGAGGGATTAGGAAAATCCTGCTATCCCCCATAAAGGACAGTTGTTGGAGGCCTGCTCAGCACCGACCTGTTACCTCTCCCTACCAGCCCCTTCCTCCAACCACTCCTGTCGCCTCGGAACACCTGGGACAGGCACGGGTACAAGGAGAACTCACTTTAGATCTGATGGCTGCCCTGCTGACATCTCCGAGGGTAACCTCTGTGGCTGCCCAGACTCCTCCCCATTAGGAGGGCTCTAGTCGTAGTCCAGAAAGAGAGGGTGTGCAGGCAGACCGCACCAAGAAGGGCACTGTGCAGCCTCCTCTCCTCTTCTCCCCCAAGAAAGCCTGAGATAGCCCCACCCAGACCTACCTCTTGTCCTCTTCCACCTGAACACCAATGGAGTGGAACTCTCTTCGACTCCTGTTCTCCGTGTCCGAATCCGAGATAGTCTCCACCTGGCGGCAGGGTAGCGGGAGTCAGTGGCCGGGGCTAGACAAGGGACACAAGCTCTCCCCAGGCAGAGGGGTGAGCAGAGGCTGAGCCCCAAGCCAGTGGGCAGATACTGCAAAGACAATCTGACCCAACAAGAAAAGAGACCCAGGAGGTCAGAGGCATGGTACTGGCAACCAGTAGAGGCGATGGCTCCACGACAAGTGACAAGGGAGTGGGCCGGGACTGGTTGTAAGGGCCCTGTCGATGACCAGGCACAGAGCAGACCAAGGAAAAGGTCAACCCATCCCCACCGGCCAGGGCCTGAGCTTGCTTCGGCGCCTCGTCCTGCCTGCCGTACCTGCACCCCAATGGACGGCCGCCACTTCCGCTGCCGCGCCAGGCTCCGCAGCTCCTCCCTGCCAGGAATGGTCTTGATGATGAGTGTAGGGGGCTTGGGGCTGGCCCGGGGTGGCACCGGAGCCAACTCCAGGGTGCGCGCGCCCATGGCCGGGCCGTCCAGCCCGTCCGCGGAGCTGCAGCGCCGGGCGGGGCCCTCGGCCGCCGTGAAGCTCTCGTGGGCGGAGTCGGTGCTGCTCTGGGCCGTGATGGAGATGCGGGGCGGGGCCTGGCTTCCCGGCGGGATGGGGGACGGGGCCTTTCTGAAGTTGAAGGCTGTGGCCGGAACGCAGAAACGCAGCGGGTGAGAAACTCGCGTCCCAGCGGGTGTCTTGTGGCCCACCGCCCCACACCCACGCGGTGCCAGAGGAGGCAGCAGGCACGCGTCCTCCAAGCGCTGCTATGTACAGAGCCGAGGCTTGTTCTCCCCATCATGCGGCCCAGAGAGGCAAGCCAGCTGCCCAAGATCACACAGCACAGCTGTGACTGGGGCCAGCGCCAGAACCCAGGGCGCTCTCCAACCTAGGGCCGGGCGGGGGTGCAGAGAGGGCACACTCACAGGAGCCGGGCCTCCCTGAGACAGAGGCAGGGGCAGCAAGGAGGGGCAGGCAGTCGTCGTCTTGAGAGCAGCCGGCCTGGATGGCCCGGAGGTAGCTGTGGCTCCGCATGCGGAAACAGCCGGGCAGGTCCAGGGCGTCCACTGCCTGGGACTCGAGTTCCCCAAACACAGACCCGCACACGGCCTCCAGCTGCTGGTTCAGCTCCTCACTGAGCTGGGGGCAGGGGGTAGGGAGGATAGTTACAGGGGTGCTGGGATGAAAGCGGGTGTCTCTGAGGCGCATTGCCTTAGGAATATATCTGGATCTGCAGAGACTGCCTCTGTGTGATGCTGGGACGAAAAGAAACCCTCACTCTGTGCAAAGAAGAAGGATTGAGGATCCTATGTCCTGTGCGGCTCTCCAGGCCTGCCTCCACTGTCTTGGGGTCTGTTCTTTACCCTAAATACTTCTCCTTCCACCCCATCTATGCCTCTCCCGGACACCTGGGACTGCCTCTTCTTTCTCTCCACCTACAGCCAGCCCCTCACATTTCTCTCACCTAACCCAGAGGGAGAGGACCAGGGACATCCACCCTCCTGCCCAGTATGGAGGTGGGGAACTGCAGGGAAGGCAGTGCGTGCCTTTTATTTTATTATTTATGATCCATTACATTACAAAACTGATTGCACCCTATAGAGATATATATACCATGGGGCAGGGCAGAAATTAATGGGTAAGTGACGGAGCAAAAGTTTTTGTTTTGATATTTTGTGGTACAGAATCCATGGTGGTTTAAAAAAATTAAAGCAACTAAGAAAAAAAGCAAAACGAAAATTCTGTTCATGGAACCGTGTCCCCTAGCACTGCACTAAGACTAAATGTACCGCAGAGATTGCAGCATCGTTCGTATTATATGAGAAAACTGGCACAAAGGAAAAATAAAGGTAGGTGGTCCAGGGATAAGCTCTACACCCAGAGCACAGGATGAGTACAAGTTTGACCCTGAGCTTCAGAGCAGCCAAAGCATCAAGGAGTATAGCCTGCAGGTTGCCTGCACAGGCTACAGAGCCAGACCCACCTGGACTCAGATGTTGGCTCTGCACCTTCCTAGCACTACTAACTACTTAAAGCTTTGGGGCCTCAGTTTTATCACCTGCCCAATGAGAATGATAATGGTACCATCTTCATAGGGATATTTAGGGGACTCAAAGAAAAACATGTGGGGCATTTGGTGCAGGTACTGGTACATCCTAAGCCTTCAGTGGATGACATGTGAAGGTCTCAGGACCTACCTGGAAGAAAGCCACTGCTCATGAGAACCACAACTATTCCCTGTTATTGAGCCCAAGAGAAATCCCCCCATGAGTGATTACGTAGAGACCATTGGAGGAAGTTATGGATAAGGTCCTCGGTAGCATCCACATGGTAAATATGACACCAAGTGTCCCATGGCTGCATCTTGTGACATCTCCCAGGAGATTCATGACATCATATTTATGTGCAATCAACGGATAAAGTAGTGGCTTGGCTCACGTGTAAAATGCAACTTGACATTTCCATAACTCCACCTCCAAAGCATAACATGACGTCACTAAATTCTATCTCAAATTGAGCAGAAATTTCCATCCAATTCTACTGATCTTAATTTGCCCAAACTAAGGCTCAGAGAGAGCCGATGAACTGTCCAAAGATGCCCGGCTTGTAAGTGATTTACCAAAGTTAAATGCCAGGTTTCCTGGCTCTTTTCCCAGGCTGACTGAGCATCAGAATCTCCTGAGGACCTTGTTAAACCTACCTTAACTCAAGCTCCACTCCAAGGATCTGAACCCAAGGCTCTCTACCCATATGCCTCTCTTTGCTTTGGCTGCTTCAAAGCTCAGGGACAAAATTTTGTGAAAATTTGGATTCAGTGTTTCCAGTGTGGGCCCAGTAATCAAAAAGGAGTGTCTGGACTTCTTTCTGCGGCTTGTTCTAAAGTAACTTCATTAAAAATAGTAATAATAAAATAAAATAAAGTAATTTCATTACAAGTGTACAGAAATCACAGGTCATGGAAAAATCAATCCAAGATCCTGTAGAAGTTAAGTTCTGCCATGTTTGGCACAGGCCACACTTCTGTGGCAGCTGTGGTTTTCATCATGACTTCTGCAAGTTTCCTATCTCTGGACCTCTGGGGTACCAAGGACCAGTTTTATTTCCTAAAGCTCAGAAGCTGATCTAACTCCTGCTATTTCTAGGCCAGGCTCAAGATACTCCCCAACTAGAACCAATCCAGCTCAGAGAGTCCCTTCTGGGGCATAGGAGAGTTGATCTAACTCCAGTAGAGAGCATTCTGGATACCACAGATGGAAGGAATCTCATTTTGCAGCTCATCTCTGTATCTCCAAGCCTCTTCTGTGTGTAAAGTTCTAGACATAATATCTGGCATATAGCAGAGGGTCTTAAATCACAATGACAGTACCTTTCAGAGGCCTCTCCTTCCCAGAGTCTCTGAAGCTCTTGAAATCCCAACCATATGCTATTCCTATGACCAATTCTATCCAAGGCAGACAGAGGGAAGGTGGGAAACTCCCTGGGGACACACTTTCTATCTCTACTGGCCAAGAGGAGCTTCTGAAGTGTTTCCACAAGGGACCAGGACCTAAGGGAAACACAGACTTGTATAGACTCCCAGAGGAATATGGCACCGGTGTTGATCTTTACTGTATTAGAATTATAAAATTGTAACATTGTGCTGTGAATTCTCCTATTATCCCTGCACTGCCTTCCACCCTGTTTCCCCCAGCCCCCACTTTCAGTAGAGTCAAAGTCAAAGAATCCTCTTAGAAAATAGGAACCTTAGCCTTTTTCCAAACCAGACTCAGAATCGGTAAATATTTCCCAGGGTGTGGGATATTTAGCAGAAAACGCTTTGCTTGGGTCTAACTGAAATTGTCCGTGCTAGAGTTGGCAGGTTCATCTGGGGGCTACGCAACATCCTCTATAGTTTACCTGTGTCATTTAGTTTAGCTAACCTTGGAAAACACTCCCATTTCAAAACACTCTAAAACACTGGATAAAATATAAGAAATGTTTTATATGCATAGCTGAGCTCACAAGAAAGCACGATGTGTCCCCAGGGGACAAAAGCAAAGAGGAGACTAGAAAATCAGAATATTAACTGTGTGAGTCAGGGCTGCAAACAGCCCAGGGGCGGTGGAAGGTGGGGGTGCAGGTTGCTGGTCTCAGGGACTAACGGGTTTAGATATTAACACTCACTTGGGTGTGGGAGTAAGGCGCTGGGCCCACATGAAACACAGCATTGGAAATGAGAACCTCCATAAAGGTAGGAAAGGGGAAACCATTCATGAAAAGTAGACTAAAAAAAAATTAATTATCAGCACAGGATGATAATAGGAAGCTAGTCTGTAATCTAGGCACTGGAGGGGGGGAGAAGTAGGCCAATGTTCTAAGATTTTTGTAGCCACAAGCTGGTCTTCACATAGATACAGGATTCTGTCTGCATAGGCCTGGGTGACAGACACCTCCCTGCAAATTAAAAATTAACATAAAATGGTCCCAGACCAAGAATAGTCTAACAGAAGCGATTGCAAAGTATTTTCTGAGGAACAAATTTCTAACCCAGGCTGTTCAGGACTGTCACAGATAAAGTTCCACTGAAGATGAGTTCATACCAGACCATGTGGTACACTACCCACGACGCAGCCCCTAATGATGTCCACCTCCTAGCATTAACACCCTTGTATAGTTCCCTCCTCTTGAGTATGGCCTATACTTATTGTAATACATAGAACATGGCGGATACAATGGAATGTCACTTCTGAGATGAGATTACAAAGAGACTGTGGCTTCCATCTCAAGCACTCTCTCTCAGAGTCTTTGCTCTGGGAGAAGCAAGCTGTTATGTTCTGAGTAGCCCTATGGTGAGTCCCACATGTCAAGAAACTGATGACTCTGGCCAATAGCCACTGAGCATCACATGGCAACAGCCATATGAGTGAGAAAGGAAGTAGATATTCCTCCAGTCAAGCCGTGACATGATTACAGCCCTGACCAACATCTTTTGTTGAAGCCATGTGAGTCACCTGATCCAGAGGGTACCCAGCTAAGCTGCATTGAGATTCCTGACCCACAGAAATGGTGAAATAATAAATATTTGTTGATTTAAGACACTATGTTTGAGGATAATACATCACACAGCAATAGATAACTAAAACAAACTGCGACATAAACAGCTAAGCTTTTATTGAGCTAAGCCATTGAGAATTCAAGCTTCATCTGTTACAGCAGCTCGTGTTACCTTAGCTAAAACAGATTAGCTTTTAAACTATGTTTAAAACTTCTAAAACTTAAAAGATAAAACTGAAAGTATAAGAAAAGAACATAAACTTTGAAAAGAAGACTAGAAATATTTAAAAGAAACCAAACCAGCTTTCCAGAACTGAAAAAAAGTCAGTCAAATAAAAACATAATTAATGAGTTAAATCGTAGATGAGACACAACTGAAAAGAAAATTAGTGAATCAGAAGATACATCTAAGGAACTTACTCAGAAGGCAGCATAAAGAGGCAAAGAGATGGAAAATATGAACAAGAGGTTAAGATGCATGGAGGAAAGAATAGGATCTTGCGGTTCATGGATTCAAGCCCCAGGTCAGGCTCTGTGCTGACAGCTCAGAGCCAGGAGCCTGCTTTGGATTCTATGTCTCCCTCTCTCTCTCTGCCCCTTCCCCACTTGAGCTGTGCCTCTCTCTCAAAAAAATAAAATAAAATAAAATAAAATAAACATTTTTTTTAATCTTAAAACAAAACAAATAATAGGAGCTCCAGGTGAAGGAATAGAGAGAATGTAGAAGAGGCAATATTTGGAGATAATTATACTGATGGAGAATTTTCCACACTTCTAACTTCAAGCATGACAGAGTGACAAGCTGGACAAAACTGTCAAAAATAACTATTTCCGCACTCTGAAAATCAGTCAAAGGTATACAAGAAAGAAACATATACATGAAAATTACTGAACAGCATGAGTCTGTGGTGGCCTTGCCTGGGGCTGCTCCCATTACTCAAGTTCCCAGCTCTATCAGTTGCAATAGTTCAATCAGGGTGAGGCAGGCTGTGAAAACCAGCTGCTTCATTGCCACTGCCACTTAATTTGGAACATTGTCAGGTATAGTATCAAGAACAGGGGGGGGGGGAAATAGAGCAGGAATAGCCAGCAGCACTGCTAAACTGAGATTTCAATGCTGTTTGGGACAAGCAATGGACTAAGAGATTAGGCAGAGATTTAACAGAGAAGTTTCAGGGGATGAAACAGCTAGAGAAGGTTTGATGAGCTCTCCACATATCTTGAGTTAAGTAGGGGTGAGTGCATACACAGCAGAGACCAGAGACGTCTTGAGCTGCCCGCACCTCCCTGGCCAATGGGACCTGTGCACATGTGCGGAGATAACACAAGAGAGACTGGCAAAAAGTAAAATTCAGGGTAGGCTTAAAAGGAGCCTGAAGTTTGTACTCCCAAGTCCACACACACAACCATAAGCAGAGAGAAGCCTCTCTGGCTTAAGGTTTTTGAGCACAATCTCCGACCAATCTCTGGCTGAACACGAAGCTATGCAGACACAGGACAACTCCTAGGAAGGCAGGCTTAAAAATAAAAACAAGAAAGAAAAGAAATTTAGTGAATACATCAGAGGCCACCTTTAGCATGGAAGACAGATTTCACAGATTTAGTCCAGGGATTAACAAACACATAATAAACAAAGCAATAACAATCAAGGGGTAAAGTAAGAATCCAGAGTTGCTACAATATGCTATCTGAAATGTTCAGAATATAACAAAAAAAATCATGAGACATGCAAATAAACAAGAAAATATGAATGTTCCCAAATGTTTGATCTACAGACAAAAACTACAAAGCAGCTATTACAAATATGTTAAAAGAAGTAAAGTAAATCATGTTGAAAGATTTAAAAGAAAGCACAATAACTTCATGAATAAAAAATCACAACAAAAAGATAGAAAAAAAATTTTTTTAAAAAACCAAATAGAGGGGCGCCTGGGTGGCGCAGTCGGTTAAGCGTCCGACTTCAGCCAGGTCACGATCTCGCGGTCCGTGAGTTCGAGCCCCGCGTCGGGCTCTGGGCTCATGGCTCGGAGCCTGGAGCCTGTTTCCGATTCTGTGTCTCCCTCTCTCTCTGCCCCTCCCCCGTTCATGCTCTGTCTCTCTCTGTCCCAAAAATAAATAAACGTTGAAAAAAAAAATTAAAAAAAAAAAACCAAATAGATATTCTGGAGCTGAAAAGTACAATAACTGAAGTGAAAAATTCACTAGAACGGCTCAGCATATGAAATAATCAGTAAACTTAATCAGTATAAATTATCCTATCTGAAGAATGGAGAGAAAAAAATAATAAAAATAAACAGAACTTCAGAGACCTACAGGACAATAACAAGTAAAGCAGTATACATGTAATGGGAATTCCAAAAGAAGAAGAGAGAAAGGGGAAGAAAAAGGAACAAAGAAATAACAGCTCAAAACTTTCCAAATGTTATGAAAAATATCATTCCGCAGATTAAAGAAGCTCAGCAAATTCAAAGAAGGTTAAACACAAAGGGATCCATAGCCAGATACATTACAGTCAAAATGCTGAAAGCCAAAAACCAAGAGAAAATCTTAATAGCACAAGGGAAAAAACAATTCATCACATACAAGAAAACAACAATATGATTAACAACGGGCTTTTCATCAGAAACAATGAGCGCTAAAGGCAGTGGAATGGTATATTCAAAATGTTGAAATTAAAAACTGTCAGCCACTGGGGCCCCTGGGTGGCTCAGTCGGTTAGGCGTCCGACTTCGGCTCAGGTCATGATCTCACGGTTCGTGAGTTCAAGCCCTGCGTCGGGCTCTGTGCTGACAGCTCGAAGCCTGGAGCCTGTTTCGGATTCTGTGTCTCCCCCCTCTCTGCCCCTCCCATGCTCATGCTCTGTCCCTCAATAATAAATAAATGTTAAAAAATATTTAAAAAATAAAATAAAATAAAAACTGTCAGCCAGGAATTCTATATTCAGCAAAATTATTCTTCAAAAATGGAGTAAAATTAAAGATGTTTCCAAATACATATAGACTGAAGAATTTGTTGCAGACCTATCTTACAAGAAACAATGGAAGTTGTTCAGGCTAAAGGGAAGTGATACCTCATGGTAACTCAAATCCACAGGAAGAGATGAAGGGGACCAGAAATGGCAAATATAAAAAACTCTATAGATATGTTTTTCTCATTTTTTCTCCTAACTTCTTTAAAAGGTACAAAATTTCACAAAGCTATTATTTATAATACCAACATTCCTTTATAATAACTGTTAGTTTATAGCATATACATAGGAAAGGTACAAGACAATAACAGCATAAAGAGAGGAGAGAAGAAAGAGACACATTGGAGCAGAATTACCAGAATTAATTTTTTTACCAGAATTAATTAGATTTTAATCAGTTATGATACACTTTGTAATTCCTTGAGCAACTCTAATAACTCAAATAATATAGTAAAAGGGAATTAATAACAAAGAAATTAAAATGGTTCACTAAAACATTCATTTAATACAAGAGAAGACAGTAAAGAAAGAACAGAGGAGCAAAAATGACATATGACACAATCCAACCATATCAATAATCACATTAAATGTGAATGAACAAGAAAGCCTCATTCGAAAGGTGGTAATTGTTAGATTGGATTTTTTTTTTTTGAAGCACAAGTAGGTTGAAAGTAAAAGGATGAAAAAAGATGTACCAACAAACAGTAACCATGAGAGAATTTTCCAGATTTGATGAATGACATTAATCTTCAGATTCAGGGAGCACACACACATATTACAATGAAACTGCAGAACACCAAAATCAAAGAGAAGATCTCAACAGCAATCAGAAAGAAATGAAAAACTATGCACAAAGACAATTAGATTGATTGCAGACTTCCCAACAGCAACAAGAGGAGACAGATGACAAAAGAATACATTCAAAACACTGAGAGAAAATAAATGTTGACCTAAGATTCCATAATAAGCTAATTTATGTTAAAAAACGAGGGCAGACTACATCTTCTGTTTAAGGCAGAGTTTTTTTTTTTTTAAATTTTTTTTTTCAATGTTTATTTATTTTTGGGACAGAGAGAGACAGAGCATGAACGGGGGAGGGGCAGAGTGAGAGGGAGACACAGAATCGGAAACAGGCTCCAGGCTCCGAGCCATCAGCCCGGAGCCTGACGCGGGGCTCGAACTCACGGACCGCGAGATCGTGACCTGGCTGAAGTCGGACGCTTAACCGACTGCGCCACCCAGGCGCCCCTAAGGCAGAGTTTTATACTAACAGACATTCACTGAAAAAATTACTAAAGAAGATTTATTTTTTATTTTTTTAAACGTAATTTATTGTAACTAAAGAATATTTAAAAGGAAGGAATGAAACATAAGAAGTTATGGGGGGAGGGGTTAAAGATATGAGTCTATATAATCAAGTACTAACAGCATAAAATTTGGGCACCTGGGTGGCTCAGTTGGTTAAGCCTCCAACTTCAGCTCAGGTCATGATTTCACAGTTCAAGAGTTCAAGCCCTGCGTCGGGCTCTGTGCTGACAGCTCCGAGCCTGGAGCCTGCTTCACATTCTTTGTCTCCCTCTCTCTCTGCCCCTCCTCCGTTCAATCTCTCTCTCTCTCTCTCTCTCTCTCTCTCTCTCTCTCTCTCTCTCTCAAAAATAAATAAAATGTTAAAAAAAATTTTTAATGTGACAATAATAAAGACTAATTTGGAGAGGTAAAAAGAACATGGAACAAAATACCAGGCAACATGTACAATAAGAAGGGAAGAGGTCATCAAAACTAAAGTATCCTAAGGAAAGAAGAAACTGTCAAATTTAGACCTTGCTAAGTCAAATATGCACATGAAAATTATAAGAGTGACCACAAAGAATGAAAATAGAAAATAGAACTGCCAAATCAGTGTGGGATTTGGTAGTAAGAAAAATGAAGAAGAAAACTAATCCAAAAGAAGGTAGGAAAGGAGTAGAAAAGCATCACTCAAAAGGCAGGAGAAATAGAAGGCACACAATGAAACAGCAGTAATACTGTTGTATTGATACAGGTGTATCCGTAACCACAATAAATGTAAATGTACCAAACCCTCAAGCCATTGTCATTATAGATATAAACTAAATTCCTTAAACTATTTACAAAAGACCTACCTAAAACATAAGGAGACAAAAAGCTGGAGCACACCTGTGGTGTCAGAAGGGTAGCAAGAGGACCACTGTGGCTGCAGCGGGTGACAGGCGGAGGAGCATTAGGAGCGGGATTCGCAGGTAGCAAGGGACAGATCATGCAGGGCCTTGTAAGTCCTCTGAGTAAGGTGAGGGTTTTGAGTGAACGTAATTCTATTTTGAAATGATCACTCTGGGATGTACTGAGAGAGAATGAAGTGGGGCAGGGGCACGTGCAGGAGACCATTCAGGAGGCAGTGTCAAAGCCCAGACAAAGGCCATGGTGACTTAGGCTGGAGTGGTGGCATCGGAGGTGAGAAGTGCTTTGGTCCTGGATATACTTGAAGATGGGACCAACAAGGTTTGCTGAAAGCTTGGATGGGGCATGTGAGACAGAGAAAGGAGTCAAGACTGACTTCAGGCTTTTAGATCAGAACTCCTAAAAGGATAAAGTTGTCATTACCTGAAACAGAGATGACAGTGGACGGAGGAGTACGTTTGGGGAGGTAGGGGGAATGGGGTAAGGGTACTAGCAGTTTCGTTGTGGATATCTTAAATTTGAAATGTCTACTAAACATCCAAGTGAGATTTCAGTACACAGTTAGACACACGTGCCCAGCAATTATGAGAGGACTGGGGCTGGAGATACACATTTGGAAGTCACCAGGCCCTCAATAATATTCAAAGCCAGGGTGCCTGGGTGGCTCAGTTGGTTAAGGATCTGACTTTGGCTCAGGTCAGGATTTCACGGTTCGTGGGTTTAAGCACCGCATCGGGCTCTGTGCTGACAGCTCAGAGCCTGGAGCCTGCTTTGGATTCTGTGTCTCCCTCTCTCTCTGCCCCTCCCCTGCTCTCTCTCTCTCTTTCAAAAACAAAAAACATTTTTAAAAATTTTAATAAAGTAAAGTAATATTCAAAGCCATGAGCCTAAATGAGCTCACTTAAGGAGTGTAGAGAGAAGTCCAGAAACTAAGCCCTGAAAAAAATCCAGTGTTCAGATCCTGGCGAGTTGGAGAGGCACTGGTGGCAAGACCAAGCGTCAGCAGCCAGAGAGAATCTAGGAGAACCTAAAAGGTATGGTGTCCTCAAAGCCAACTGACTGAGGTGTTTCAGGAAGGCGAAAGTCCTCATCTGTGTTAGATGCTGCTGATGGGTCAAGTAAAATGAGGACTGAGCATTGAACTAGTGGGTTGAGCAACATAGGCTAGTCTGATGAGAAACAACAGCTGTGCCAATCAGATTCCCTGATTCAGGAAATGTAACAAAGACCTCAGCAGCAAACAATAGGAGCCAATGTGGACATTCTTCTGCACTGCTTTTTTGCATTGCTCTTTTTTCCCTGGCAAACAGTAAAAATAGCTAACCTTTACTGAGTGCTGGCTATGTGCCACGAGCACTATTATGATGCCTATTTTTAAATAGAGAAAGTGGGGCTCAAAAAAGTCAAGTAACTTGCCCCAGGTCACTCGGCTGGTAAGGAGCTGAGCTAGAATCCCAATTCATGCCATACATGTAATTACTAAACTGCACCGCCTCTGCTTAGCTAAGGGGAAAGTCTACACTTAGGGATGGAACTCACATTTATAAAGTACCACTTTGGAGCCAGGTACCTTGTGTTTGCATACATTTTCTCACGGAACTCTCACAAAGCCCCTGAGATAAATATCACTACTACTGTCATTTTAAAGGTGAGAAAACAGAGGCGTTGCCGTGTCTTCCAATGGTTGGAGTGGCGGGGAGAGAACTCAAGCACAGGCCATCTCTCAGACCGCAGCTCTGCCTATCCCTGTACCATCTGCACAATCAAGCCTGCCTTTTGCATGGGGTGAACTGGGAGTAATCAGGCCATGACAGGACTGGAAAACCTCAGAAAACTGATGTTGCCCCTGCAAACTCATCACTTAGAGGCCCCTCGGTGGTTTTGAAGGATGTGACTGAGACCCCCAGGCTGAGTCAGATCCAGGAGTCCCAAGGCCTCCCAGCTCCCCCCAGAACCAGACCTGGGCTCTCTCCATGGGCAGACCTCTGATTTTCAGGCATAGGCTGAGTATGGGACTGACCCCACCCCCCTTCCTTCCCACCCTTTCCTTCAGGTGTGCTGGACCATCCCTACCTGTCCGGTGGTGAGGGAACGGCTGTAGCCAGGGATGGAGCTCCGGGGATGGATCCGGGGTGGGACACAGCAGCTGGGAAAGGTCAAAATTCCAGATTCAGAATGGGGGTCTGCTAGAAGGGGGAATAATAGCACTGGGGCCTCTGAGCAGGTTCTATACCTCAGAAACCCCCAGACAGGGATCCTCCCAGGAGACTCCTGGGTGAAGAGACTCTCCTAAAGAGGCACTCAGAGAGGCTATCTCACCAGGGACCCCCTCTTTCTGTGGGGCAAAGCGAGACTCCCCCAGTCGAATCCTAGGCAGGGAACCCCTCTGGTGCACATCTTCTGCAGGGACCCAGCATCAGCTTCCCACTCTCCGCCCCCAGCCCTCCCTGTCCTTACTTGATCCGGGCCTGGTCCACGCTGGAGGAGCGGCGGGAGGTGAAGCGCCGGGCGACTGCTTTGGGGGACGTCTTGGGGCTGCCTTCTGAGTCTCCACTCTCCTCATCCCCCATGGCTTTGATGTAGCTGCCGCTCCGCATCCTGCGGCAGGGGATCTCCCCATCCTTGCCCCCAGTGGGGTAACCCCCCCAGTCATCTTGCGGCACCTGCAGGGACAGGGGCTTCTGTCTCTCAGACACGTCCCTATGAAATCTAGAAGCCAGAACCCTCTATCCCCATTGCCGGGGCGCTCTGCTAGCTGGAGCAGGCCATGCTCAGGGGCATGCAGAAGTGGAGCCGGAGGCAAGGTTTCAGCTGTCCCCTCCCTTACAGGAGATGCCTCATCATCCTCCATGGACCTTTTACTACTTAATTGAGGGCCACCTATGGAGTCTTGGAGGTGATATGCCAAGTGCCAAGAGGTTGAAGATCGGAGGCCAAAGTGACCTGTGTTGACCCACCCCCCGCAGTGAAGTATCACCTGCCCTCACCTTTCACCCCTCCTGCTCCTTCCTTCTCTTAACCTGCTGACATCCTAAATCCTCCAACTCTCCCTCCTTCCCTCTCTGAGGAGTCACAGAGGGCTCTAAGCAGGGAAGTGCCATCAAATTTGGTTCAGAAAGAGCACTCTGACAGTCCAAAGGGGGGATGCACTGTGTAGCGCTGGGAGAAGGGCAGGGGATCGAGTGGCAGGAGGGAGACCAATTAAAAGGCTTATGCTGTTAGCCAGGCAAGAGATGATGAGCCTAAATTAAGACCATGACAATGAGGGGGACGAGGAGATGGAAATGAGGTGTTAAGGAGCATCAGTGAGCCTGATTAGATGTAGGGGGTGAGGGGGTGGTGGGGGGTGCGCTGGGAGGAGTCACAGATGACTGGGAGGCTGCTGGCTGAGGACCTGGGGGATGGTGCTGTCGTTCACTGAGCCACAGAATCCCAGAGAAGCAGGTTTGGGGAAGAGGTGATAGGTCAGGGTTGAGCATCTTAAGTCTGGCAGAGAACTGCTGAGCAGGTGGTTGGATGTTCAGTTCTGGAGTTCACTGGAGAAATCTGGGTTGGAGGCAGACACGTGGGAGTCATGGGCGGCAGCTGAATCCATAGGGGTGAATGAAACAGCCCAGGGGAAAGAAGAAAGAGAGCTGGGGAGGGATTCACTGACATTTAAAAAGGGGACTGCAAAGAAAGGAAGAAAAGCCTATGAAGTCACCTGAGAAGGAGTGGGCAGAGGGGTAGGAGGGAAGTCAGGAGAATGCCATGTCATGGAAACAGGAGACATTTCCAGAATAAAAGGAGTTGATAATGTCAAATGCCACAGTGCATTGAGAGGTTAGTAATTCGGGCTCAGGAGTTAAAATCCATGTTCAAAATCTCGCCCCATCACTTGCTAGGCAAACTTGGGCAAAACTGATTACTCTCTCAGTTTCCTCATCTATGAATCAGTAATGACAATTATGCCTACATCCCAGGGTTGGTGGGAAGGATAAATAAGTCAATATGACATGCCCAGCACATAGTAAGTCCTCAGTAAATGTTAGCTATTATTATTATAAGCCTTGAAAAGTGCCTTTCAAGGAGAGCTCTCAAGAGACTACTGGGGACCAATGCCAGAACATTTTAGAGGACAGGGGATGTGGATGTCAGACTGTAATAAAGGGAGAATGAAAGGAAGTGAAGGTGTAGAACCTATGCTTTAAGAACTTGGGTATGAAGAGAAGACAGTAGACAGAAGGGGGTACGGAGTTGAAGATTTTGTAGGATGAGAGACTTGGGCATGTTTTCAGAATAAGAGAAAGAGCCAGTAAAGACAAAGCTAGCCTTTAAATGTAGGATGGAGAAGGGGCAGTCAATTCAGGGATAGAGGGGATCCCGGGGAGATGGGCTCAAACCCTGCTGGAGGGATCAGTCTGGGTGAGTGGTCTGGGCTTTTTCTCTGAGCCAAGAAGGAAGGCAATGGGGGTAGCTGGGGATCTAGACGAATCCGTAGGTGGCTGACAGGAAAGGTGAGGGAACCTGTGATGGTTGGCCTACACTAGGAAGAATGACGTATAAATAGAGGCATGGGGGAGAGGGCTGGGGCAGGCAAGGAAGATTTCGAACACCTGTTGTAAGAAACAGGTTGAATGGGGCGAGGATGGAGACTAAGAAGGTCAATATTCAGGGACAGCATAGGGTTCAGGGGAGGGACAGAGACTCTGGGGGTGAGGCTAGGTGAAGGGACAGAGATAAATATGAGAACAGAGACCCAGGGACGGAATGGGTTCCCAGGATGGAAGTAACCCACCAGGAGGAGCAGGGCTCAGTGAAGATGCTGGAACTCAATCAGAAGAGGGTAACGCAGGGAGGAACATAAAGGAACAAGGGCTCTGAGGACAAAGAGCGGTTCAAAAGAGGGTTGAGGGAGAGCTGAGGTCCAGTGGGAGAAATAGGGTCCCAACAAAAGGGTTAAGGATCCAACAAAGACACCTGGTCTGATGGGGCCAGCTTCCCTTGCTTTTGTGCAAGGTCCCTGCAATCTGTTAGTTCTCCCCCAAACAGGCTCTGACTTTGCAATCCTCAGATGTCTTAGAACCCCAGGCCCCAAGGAATCATTCCCGTCCCTGCACTCTACAGAGAGGAGCCACAAGCAAGCAGAGAGAGACAGGCCAGCAGATGGGATAGCCAGGGCACTCTCTGCCACACTGCAGGGCTCCCACTCCACAGCCACTGCAGCTCCTCGCTCCTCTGCAGGACACTGTGAGGTGCATGTTAAAAAGGAAGCCCCCAGAGAGGTCAGGGCAGCCCTGGAGAAGCAGCAGGAGGCAGCGGAGTGGCAGTGAAGCTCCAGGGACAGCCAGGGCTCAGTTATAGCAGAAGAAGGGCTGGTGTTCCCTCCTTGGCCCTTTCTGCTGGGCCCTTCAAATCCCAACGTAGAGGACCTCTCTACCCAGGAAAGGGGCAATTCAAGGACAACCCAGAAGTCCTGAATCCGAGAAGTTTCTAACCTTCCCTACTGTCTGCCCCCCCCCCTTCTTGCTTTCCCTTGAGCTCTTGTAAGTTCTCCACCCAGAAGAGCCCTAACGTGTGAAGAACTTACCAGCAAGGCCAGGGACACCCAAAAGACACATGCAAGGTCAATTCTCTGTACCTTTGAACAAGCTGTAGCCTCTTCCTGGAAGACCCTTAACCCTCTTCTGCATTCGACCAACTCCAGCTCCACCAGGATTCAGCTCAGGGGCCATCCTCCCCCGAAGCTGCTCTGAGCAGTCCCCTGGCCACCACCACCCCAGGTGGGTGAGGTGCCCCCTCTGTGCCCCCACGGTGCCTCGGGCTCTGTGCTATCACAGCCTCATCACTCTATTCTACCTGCTTCCTTGTCAATCCCACCTCGACCCTGTGGGCTCCTCACAAGCAGCGTCTATGTCTTCGTCTTTATATCCACAGCACCCAGGAAAGCTCACTGAATGAATGACTGTGGATTAAACACGTGGAATGTGGGTTTGGGGGATAACTCTAAGTCTGCTGGACTTCCAGACCTTGTAATGACTTTTCCTCCTAAACCCATGGGAGGCCTCAAGAAAGTAAGTCCAGGGTGGGGTGGGGTGGGGGGGTTGGCTGGCTGGCTCAGTAGGAAAAACATGTGACTCTTGATCTCGGGGTCACAAGTTCGAGCCCCATGTTGGGCATAGAGATTATAAAATAAATGAAACTTAAAAAAAAAAAAAAAGCAAGCCAGGGGTATGAGGGGTATGGGAGAGGGTCCTGAGGCAGAGAAAAGGAAGGTTGAGAGAGAAGATGGTGAGAAGAACCCGATCCCACCTCAGTGAGAAGATGGAGAGGGGACAGTGTGGGATGAATAAGGGCTCCATAAGGAGGAGTCAGAACTCCTCGCCTCACCTGCAGAGACCACACAAGTGGTGAGACAGGATGGAGACAGCATGCCAACTATCACAGGCACAATCCACTCCCTAGAAGCCCTGCCCTGGTGTTGTATCTGGGCCTCAGACTTCAGTGTGTCCCCAGCCTAGGAAAACCCACAGGACAGGCTCCCAAGGCTCTTCCACAGCCTTGTGGTGTCCTACTGCAGGCACCCCAGAATGACAAACCCCAGCACAGGCACATTCTGGAAATAACTGACCTTCATATTCAAACAGTATCTGGACCACCCAGATCTGAGCAGAAAAGAGGTCTGGAGAAGGCCTGGGGGCAGGAGAACTGCTTTCCAACTGCTGACCTCTAATCTCAAGGGAAGCAACTGCCAGGGAGTACCACACTGTCCTGTCCACTGCCTACCCTCAACCTCATTCTGCCTCCGAGCTCATGAGACAGAGGCCAGCACAGCTTGTCCAAACAGCAGGTCGAAGGGAGGTCTTCCTGGCAGTGACATATAATGTCAGAATAGAAGGGCCTCTTCATTGTACAAATGGGGAAACCGAGATCCCAAAAGGGGCTCGAGGTGACACAGTGAGGCCAGGCAGAACCTCCCTGCCTCCAGGCCTCCATCATGGGGACAACTGACTCCCATCCAACCCCTTTGATAGCTCCCTGGGTGACAACCTCAATGAGGACTGAGGACCCTGTTCCCCACCCCCACCAAAGCCTCACCTGCAGATAGTGATAAGTCCTGGCTTTGGCCTTGGCCTCTGGACCCAGGAGTCCCTTGCCTGGCCCAGCCCCTGGGTATCCATCCCGGCCCTGGCTGACCATCATGGTGTGCCAGGCACTTCGCTTGACCGATTGTCCATCCAGTGACATGGACATGCCAGTGCAGGCGAGACAGCGGCCTTCCGACCCGCCCGAGCGCCCCTTGAAGCTCAAGTCCCGGTAGGACCCATCTGGAGCCTCCAGGCAGAAGGGACCACCAGGCTCCCCAGGGGGCCGCCCACCCGCTAGGAAGCCGCTATCGCTGTCCAAGTTGTCATCAGAGCTCCACCAGCCAGCGGCCTTGGACTGGTGCCGCCCGTCCCCCTTGCGGTCCTTGCTCTTGCTCCTCTTGCCGTGCCGGGACTGGTGGTGGTGGTGGTGGTGGTGGTGATGGTGGTGGTGGGAGGTGTGGGGGCCTCCAGAGCCCGAGCCGGGGTAGCTGTCTCCTCCAGAGCCACCTCTTCCCTCAGCCTTGGGCCCATTATAGTCCCGCTTCCCTGGGGCCTCCAAAGAGTGGGACTTGGCGAAGAGCTTCTGCACAGAGTGAACCAGGTGCCGGATGCGGCTGGGGCTCTCGCTGCGGGCCTCCGGGGCAGTGCCAGACGCTGGCCCTGACCCGGGCCCGGCCCCTGCTGGACCTCGCTGGTATGGGAGTGTGTGGAAGCCATCTTGTTGAACTGGCAACTGCTTTTCAAACTGGTCCAGGAGTGTAGAAGGCAGGCGGGGGGCACCCTTGCCCTGCGGGTGGCCCACACAGTCTTCACAAGTGTCGAAGGGGCCCTGGCCGGGGTACATCCTGGGGAAGGTGCTGCTCCCCCCCCCAACCCCGGCCCCCCCTGGCCCTCCCTCAGGGCCTACTGATGGCCCTTCACTCAGGCTCAGGGGCCCTTCAGGAGAAAGGTGTCCCAGGCCAGCTCTCGGGGCACAGAAGCGGGGCTCGGTGGAGAAGGCCTCCCCGGAGCCCAGCAGGTACGGGGCCCTGGCAGCTGGGCCCACGTCCATATGCTGCTGGTCGGCAAAGCGGGCTGGGCGGGGATGGCTACCGCGGTCGCCATGGTAACCCCTCATGGCCTCAGCAAGGGTTCTTCATAGTGTTGGGGGCCAGGCCCCAGGAACCTCCTGGGAAAATAAAGAGAAAAAGGATTTGGAATGAACAACAGGCCACTTCACCTAAAACTATCTATTATTAGGTATTCCAGTATCCCTTTAGGTAATGCATATCAATTTATTGTAATTAATTGTACTATCTTTCCACAAATGAGCTTCAAATTCCTTAAAACAGTCATACTAGACAAAGACACAAGGGCACAAAATAATGCCATCATTCGTCAAATGCTGCAAATTTGATAAATACCTATTCACAAGATAAAATACCCTCAGCCAAATGAGTTTCTAAAAATCCTTAGGGTACCCAAAATAAAAGGATACCCAAACAGACTATATATATATATATATATATATATATATATATATATATATGAAACCAGTCATTAGGTGAACTAGCTTTCAACAAACTGGCTGTAGGCAAATTGATCCAGAGCCACACCTCTGCCCCAGCCCTACCCATACCCACTGCTTCGAGGAGCCAGGCCTCAGGGTCATGGCCTCCAGCAGCAGCAACCAAACAGAACGCTGGACCTGCATCTACATACCCACCCCCTCCCCTTCTTTCCACACCCTGTTCCTTCCATCTGGCTGCAGGCTCATTCTCCTCCCTCCCACACCCCCCACCCACCCACTCCAGGGCTGAGACAGGAAGGAATAACCTAAGATGACTGCCTCTTCTTCTTCTGGGTTCCAAGTGTTCCCCAGTGAAATTTCCCCTTTTGCCTTTCACTCCCATTGGCCACCCCCATTCCACTGTAGGGGAGTCACACAGGGAGGAGAAACCATAAAGAGGAAGAACGTTGGTTGTACAAGGCAGCATCTAAATCCTAAACTGGGATTGGAACTCAGGAGTTCCCCCTCCCAGGAACAGTAGGCTGGAAGGGCAGGGAGGTGGTGGAGAGAAAGCGTTGGAACCAGTGCCCCTGGCCCCCATCCCAGGCTTGCCAAGGCTACAGGACAGAGAGGTCAGCTCTCAGCAAGAACTGCCTCCAATCAGGACTCCAGAGCTGCCAGGACAGGAGCTACAGCAGGAGGGGGTGTCAGCAGGAGGGACAGGGACTGAGGAGCTGGCAGACGGCGCCCTCCCTCATCCTAGACCAGGCTCCTGGGCCATCTGCTGACTAGGAGGGGATGACAGCCTCAAAGACTCCAGACAGCATCACCTCCAAGACCCATCCTCCGTTCCTCCCCACCACCACCTCTCCATATCCACTGTTTCAGGTTGCATCCAGAATAACTCAAGTCATTCTGATTTCGGAACCTCAATCTACTCCTCATCTCCCAGGCTCCTACAACTCACCATCCGGGGTTTCCCATCCTTGGTGTCAGGATCCCCACCACCAAACAGAATTCTAACTTCAGAAGGCTCAGGACCACTGGCTCCTGACGGAAAAGAAGAGTAGTGAGCAAAGGAAGAAAGAGATTCTCCCAGAGTCCTCAGAGGACCAGCCTCTGGCCTTGACAGTTTCCCTTCCCAACCCCCCCAAACCAGGACTGATTAGATCCCCCATGATGCAGAGCCTTTGGACCCCCGGGAAATGAAGTTGGCTTCATTATGCAAATACATGCAAATGAGCTTACAGGTTGGACTACCTCCAACTGCAGGTGTCTGTGTGATCTGTCCATGGTGCTGAGCCACTGCTTTTTTTTTTTTTCCTCCATTGCCCTCAAATATAACTCCATTCCACAAATATTTGTTGAGCAGCTACCATAAGTAAGACTCTAAGTAAGAAGTGTGTAGAAGTGATTTAAGTGTGGTCTCTGTCATTGAGAGGCTTATAGTCTAACAAGGGACCAATCCCACATGACAGGGTTATTTTAGGTCGCTATGTTTTTGCACAAGCTGTACCCTCCTCCTAGAATCTCCTTCCATCTACTCCCTTCAACCCTTTCTCTTGGCTAACACTTATCCAGATGAAGCTTCACCATCCCTTAAAGACTTCCTGTACTCTTATTCTGGGTTATATCTCTCTATTGGGCTTTCATAACACCCTGGGTTCCCCCATGAAAGAAACATAATACTGTATTGAAATTGTCTGTTTCAGTTTCTGTCCTCTCAACTAGAAAGTGGTCTTTTGCAGTGTAGGAACCATATCTATTTATCTCTGAATCTCCAACACCTCACTCAGGGCTTTGTCCAGAGCAGGTGCTTAATAAATTGTTCACCAAGTAGATGAATAAATGACTGGACTAGAAAGGGGTAGCAAAACATTATGCTAGTTCAGATGAAGACAGGAACAGATTTAATAGAGGGAGAGTGAGGAGGCTTCCCAGAGAACGATGTGTTTGGGATGGAGAACAAGATGGCTGTGTGTTCTGAAGACAAAGTGGGGGGGGGGGGGAGAGAGAATTCCCAGAGGAGGAAACAGGAGGCACAAAGGAAGAAGAGGTGGGCAAATAAGGAATTCTTAGGGGTGGGCTGTGGGAGTTCCAGCAGACATTTAGGGTTTGGCAAATACTGGGATGAGGTGGGAGAGAGAGAGAGTCAGGAAGGAAGACAACTCTGAAGTTTGCAGCAGCCGTGACTGGAAGACTAATGATGCCATTATTAGACACAGGGATGTCAGGAAGAAGAGCTAGCTTTGCAGGCATGATTAATAGTAGTGGAAGAGACACAGTCAGACATCAGGAAGAACTTCCTGACCCTGAGGAATGTGAGACAATGGAGACAATGGTGGAGTCTCCTGGAAATCTTCCACAGAGGAGAGGGTGAGACATGCCCAGCCCCTGGCCCACCCTGTGGCCTGGACTGGAAAAGCTGTTGGTTACCTTTCCTGGAGAGAACCTGGGGTGACCTCACAGATATCAACTGCTTGGCTCTAGATAACAATTCTTCTCCACTGCCCTTCTCTGGGGAAGCAGAAGTGACTTCAGACCAAGAGGCCTCACAAGCAGTTGTTGGAAAAGCTCTTGGAAGCATCTCTTTGCTTTGGAAAGAAATTTTGATAGCCTGGTCCTTCATCCACATCATGATCCTCCTCCTCTTGCCCAGGCAGGACCCACGTTTGAGACTCACAGCACAAAAGTGAGTCAGACCATCTCATCTGCTTTGTTTGTGGTCACATCAAGGAGTGTCATGCTGAGCTTACCAAGGGTAGATGTTCCCAGGCTCCCCCTACTCTTTGGCCCCGCCTCACACAGGTGCTGCTGTGAAGCCTCTGAACCTCCATCCAGATTATCAAACTTCAGTCCCTTTAGCATCAGTCCATGTTCTCCCAGCTCTAAGTCTCAGGGGAGATGGGCTTCTCTTCAGACAAACTACCCATGTCCTATAGGGTAGCACTGGGTAGTGGAAAAAGTACAAGCTCTGAGACCAGAAGGTGTGTGACACTAGACAAGTGACCAGATGATGCCCACTCATCTATCTCCCAGGATCTTTTTTTTTTTTTTTTGAACGTTTTATTTATTTTTTTGGGGGACAGAGAGAGACAGAGCATGAGCGGGGGAGGGGCAGAGAGAGACGGAGACACAGAATCGGAAACAGGCTCCAGGCTCTGAGCCATCAGCCCATAGCCTGATGCGGGGCTCGAACTTACGGACCGCGAGATCGTGACCTGGCTGAAGTCGGACGCTTAACCGACTGCGCCACCCAGGCGCCCCTCTCCCAGGATCTTAATATCAAATGATAAAATGTATATGAAACCATTTTATGAACTCTAAAAGATTACACAATGTAATCCCTCATGTGAACGCTTTATTCTGAATTTGCAAAATCCCCAATGTCCAAATACTAAACTATGATCAAATGCAAACTGCTGGGGGAAGGAGATACCCAATTTATGGATTTCCTAAAGAAAAGACATCATTGATGTAGATTGGATTACACAGGCTTCCTCTTATATGGTATGCTTTACCATCACATTCTCCTGCTGTCACCTTATATACTAATCCATAGAGAGGCAAAACAAGCAAGGAGGGGACTAATAATTCCATCTATCACCAAGACCTACGGATTTTGCTTCCTAAAAATAGATCTGCCCACTATTTCCATATCCACCAACAATGGTTGGCTGCCTAGCTAAAACTCACTCTCAACCTCCCTTCCCCCTTCCCAGCACCTGTAACTAGAGGCTACAGGATTCACTTTTGGCTAATGATACATACATAAAACTCTGATGGTTTCTGGAAAATATTCTGCCTTTGTGATAAAAGGAGTGGAGCTTGCTAGTACCATTCTTCCTCCCTTTCTTCTAGGCTTGAATACAACCATGAAGCCTGGAGCTAAGGCAGGCTGTCTTGCCACCACGAGAGAAAGGCCTAGAGAATCCCAGAAATGCTAGTCCTGGAGTCATTGAGCCATGGAACCAACATAAGCCGTCTGCCTTCCTCTGGGCCTAAATGTGGTAAGAAATAAACTCTTCTTTATTTAAACCATCGTTGGCCAGGTTTTCTGTATTTGTAAGTAGAAAGCACCACTAACCAATCCACCTAACTCAGAACACCATCTCCTGCCTGAGCATCTGAAAAATCTGCTAACTGGTCTCCCTGCTTCCTTTCCTACCCAGCTTCCAATCCAAATGGTCACTTGGAAACAGAAATCTGATATTGTCACTTTTCTGCTTAAACCTCTTTATTGGCTTATTGATGTTCTTAAGATAAAACACCATAACCTGTCCAACAAGGCCTGCAGGGTCCGGCCCTTCCTACGTTTCCAACACCCTCTCACAACATGCTCCCCCTTGCTTTCTCTGCTCCAACCAGGCCACTCTTTTTGCAATCCCATGATCCCATCAGGGACCTGTTCCCCCTGTCCAGAAAGCTTTTCCCGCCCACCTCTGCCTTGTTAACTCCTACACACCCTTCAGATCTCAGCCCCGTTGTTGCTTCCTCGGGGCAACTTTCTCTGGCCTCCCCGACTAGGTCAGATCTCCCTGCTGTTTGCTCTCAAGGCATTAGGCACCTGTATAGCTCTTATATCATTACCATTTTCAATGTGTGTGATTTGGAGATTGTCTGTCTCTCCCACTACACTGTAAGCTCCATGTGAGTGTAGGAATTTCATCCATCTTATTCACCCCCGCCCCCAGAATGATGCTTGGCATATGGCAGGTGTTTGTTGAGTGAATGTGAGCATTTCACTTATGACATCTTATTTAATTTCCACAATTATTCCAAGGGATCGGTACTATCCCCCCCACTTCCATTTCACAGAAAAAGAAACTGAGGCTGGGAGAGGCTAACTGATCTGTCCTGGGTCACAGAGTTGGTGGTAAAACCCAAAGTCAAACTCAGTGTTGCCTCACCCCAACACCTTAGCTTTCCTCCCACCTGTGCTGTCAGCCCAGAGAAGACACCCTTATTAAAAGCCATTCTGAAGTAAACACAGTAATGAAAGTGAGTTTGTCAAAAGAAGAAGAAAACAAACAAACAAAAACCTCACATGTACCCACACACTCCAGAGCAAACCAGAGTGTGGTATATGGTTTAGCCTTTTCCCCAAAGGTGAGTACTGAGTTTGTTCCAAGTCCAAGGTCAGATAAGTACAGAGTAAAGGAAGCTCCCTGAAGCCCTATGACAATTCTAGGTGCTGGTGGTATGTTCCCCATCTTACTGCATGAAGTCACCTCTCTACTATCCCAGGACACAGAGAGTTGCTCAGGTGATGAACCTCTGGGCCCAGGGAAACAGCCACTTTTGCAATTGCCTGTGCTAGCTCGGGAAGTGGAGAGTGGAGGAGTCTGGGAGGGTGCCGTGTATGACAAATTCTCTGATGCAGCTCGAATCTATCTGGGAATGGAAGAACTGGCACACATGCCGTCACCAAGAAATTACCCAATTTAGCACCAACTACACAATCCAGCAATTAGTTTCTTAAACCGGAACTTGCTGCGGGCCGCCAGGCTGGCGGGGTTGTTGTTACAAATCTCACTGGGAAACCAGCTGTGTAATTCGCCAGGAGGTTGTCACTGCCCCAAGCAATTACCTTCCAGAAAAAGAATGGAAAATGGAGGAAGGAAAAGGGCTGCAGAGGAAAGAGTCAGAGTGTTTTCTTTTTCTTTCCCCCAGGGCCCTGCCCAGCCAAATCAGTTGCTTTTCATTTTCTGAGACCCAGGCAACTCACAAACTCCCTGGATCAAAGCAGTTATGGGTGCAGACTCTGTTGTCAGACTTTCTGGGTTCAAGTCCCTTTCCACTTACTCACTTGCTGTGTGTCCTTGGGCAGGTCTTAGCCTCTCATCTGTAAAATGGCAATAATAATAGAACCATCAGAAAGGTAATAGTGATGTGATGGTTAACAAAGTGCAGACTTTAAAGCCCTTGTACCGTACAGAATACTTAATAAAAGTAGCTCTCATTATCTGTCCTTTCAATTTTTTTTTAACTTCCTCTATTGGTTTACAGTGTGACCTTGGGTGGGTCACTTAATCTCTCCAGGACAACCATATGAGACCAAAGGTATTCTGCTGGGAAAAAAGCAGTTCTTAGTCAAGGCTGTCCACACCTGGGCACCAGGGAGCCAGACGTGTTTGGCAAAAGCCAATGTCTCTGAGGTAGACACAAAGCGATGCCTTGGGCAAAGCAAAGATAAAGATTTCAAAAATCAAATGTTAACCGATTCATGCCTCCCCCCACGAAGCTGTCTGGGAGAGCTACACGCTGGACACAATGGTCCAGATGGCAGCAAAGGGGTACAGTTGCTCTCTTGCTGGGGATCAGCCCTATCTAGTCCCCTCACACTGGAACCTATGAGGTCATCCCCATACCAGTTCCAACACAACAGAGCTTGCCACAAGCAAGGCCTGGAACTCATTTTGCTGCTGTAGTCCTGGGCTTCTGCAAGTTTCAGGCTTTGCCTACCCATCCCCTTTCCCTGTGTCAACTTAAGCAGCATGGCCAGGATTCTGCT
Source organism: Lynx canadensis (assembly GCF_007474595.2). NCBI lineage: Eukaryota > Metazoa > Chordata > Mammalia > Carnivora > Felidae > Lynx > Lynx canadensis. The sequence goes on from NC_044310.1 coordinate 26,429,860, forward strand.
TCAGTTTTCCTGTCCGGTCCTCCACCACCCCCTGTCCTAACAGCAGCATATGTGGCGGGGGCTCACTACTGGGGAGCCTTAACACATAGCCAATGACCTGTAGCCCATACTCCTGTGTACATGGGTAGGCGTTCCTCCCCCAGCTGTCTGCCTCCTCCTGCATCCAGTTCTGCCTGAGCCCCCTTGACCATTTCAACACTTGGCTTTGCCCAGCTGCCTTTGGCAGCATCTCTTGTAGCTGGGCTGGTGCCCTTGTCCCTGACCTCTCTCAATCCTACCACCAGCCCTTAGGACCCCAGAGAAAAACTTCCTACACTTACTGCCCCCAGAAAATGGAGAAGGAAGGAGGAACAGAATATTAGGAGGAAGACTTGGGGTCTTTTTCATTCCCCTTTATTGCTTTATTTAATCAAGTCTTCCTGGGGGGTTAGGGTAGGAATTTAACAGAAAACAGGCTTACTGCCCCAAAACACTCGAGACATTTAGGTAGAGGCAAGTCTAAATCCATCTCCTGACCCATTGGACAGTGCTCAGTCTGTGAATAACCCACACTACCTATAATCTCTTTGAAAATCCCACCTCAGGGGGCTTTGCACTTGATGTTCTCTCTGTTGGAACGCTCTGCCCCAGATATTCCCATGGCTTCCTCTGCCTCATCTTTCAGGTCTCAGCTCAGAGAGGCCTTCCCTAACCACTCACTAACTAAAGTTGAGCCCCATCCCCCAGGTACGCTCTACATCAGCCTGCTTCATTGCCTTCATAGCACTTATTGTTCTTTGAGATTATTTTCTTTATCTGTTACATGTTTATAGTATGTCTCCTGATAGCAGAAAATAAGCTGCAGGACGGCATGGACTTTGTCTGTTTCATGTGCTGCAGTATTCTGGGTGTCTTGAACAATGCCTGACATTAACAGGTGCTCAAAAAAATATCTTCATGGGGGCACCTGGGTGGCTCAATTGGTTAAGTGTCCAACTCTTGATTTCGGCTCAGGTCATGATCTCACGGTTTGTGAGTTCAAGCCCCACATCGGAGCCCACTGGGCTCTGTGCTGACAGTGCACAGAGCCTGCTTGGGATTCTCTACCCCCCCACCCACCTCTCTGCCCCTCCCCCACTCATTCTCTCTCCCTATAAATAAACTAACTCTCTCAAAAAATAAACTAAATATATAGATATACAAATATAGACATATATATCTGTGTATCTGTATGAGTGAAAGTCTTCACTTGCTACCCTCATCCACTCTACTCCTGTGCCCAATAGCCCAGAGAAAGGACCTCCACTCCTTTCCATCTAAAAGCTTTAGAGAGCCCCTGAAGGATTTAGTATTAGAAGTCCAGCCTCCAAACCCAGCCCTGCTCACCATACCTATCTAGCCCCTCTCAACTGGGCAGATACAGATGGGTTTTTTTCTAGCTGCATCTGGGTCTCTCCAGATGTGCCCCTTTGCACAGTTCAAGGAAGGTATTTGGGAGAAAGAGGAAGAAAGAGTGGGGAAAATGACTCTCCCCACACTGCAGAAAAGAATGAGACTCTGAGGAGGGAATCTCAGGGCTCAGGGTCCACCACCCACACCAAGTAGGTCTCTTTATTCAGACTCTCTGGGTTCCAGCTCCTCTCCCAGCTGGGGCCATATAGCCAAGAGACACCAGAGCAAAGTTCAGTTTTCCTCCTTCTCCAGGGCTGCCAAAGGCCCTGTGGGACACAATTCAGGCTGGTCTCCACCACCCCCTCCTCCTTCCTAATTGCAGCCATGGCCAACTGCTTTTGGCCTGCTCCTCCCTTCCTGCCAAGTGAACCAATTCTCAGTCTCTTCTGCCTTGTCATGTCCATGTTCCCCCTCCTGAAGATCTCCAGAAGCCTCCTTTGGGGGAAGTCATGCCTGCCCACTGCTGTAAGGCAGGACTCTTAGGACCAGACTCCTAGAGGACCCTGGTCAGAGGCAGCTAGTCAGAGAGACTGTGGGACTTGAGTTAAACTATTTGGGTTCATGTCCCAGGTCCACCACTTACTAGACATGTGGGCTTAAGGAAGGCCCTTCATCTCTCTTGAGCTCTCTTCACCTCAACTTCCAAATGGGGACAAAAATAGTTCCTTTCTCATTCCATTGTCACAAGGATTAAGATAATACAGGCAAACTGTCCATCAATCCTATTGATAATGAGGGAGAAACCACTAAAGTGTGTGAGGTCTGGAAGCAGGGTCTCTAAGACCATTCTCAAATGGCCTTGGGCAAAGGCTGTAGCCATACCTGACTCAGGTTTGGATCAGAAATGGGTGCTCTGGAAACTCATTTGTTTCATGTTTCACCCAGGACTTTCTGTTTGCCTGAGCTCCTTTGGAAGACTTCCTACACCTTGAGCATGCTGAAGATAGCAGAGCAGCCCCGGCGGCCAAAGATAGTGGCATTTGAGACTAGAGGCCCTTGATTTGCAGACCCACCAAACCCTGAAGCCAGGGCTGGTGGTCTCTCTTCCAACGCCAGGGATCTGAAAGGGAAAGCCCAGTGACCTTGTTGCTGGGTATTGGAAAGACAAGCATCTGCCTCAAACCATTATATTGCAGCCTACCTGCATGATGCTGAAAAACTTGCTTATCTGCCTGAATCCCAATTTGCTCATCTGTAAAATAGGGATAATACCTACCTCCTAAGGTTGTGGCAATGAGTAAACAAGCTGATCTAACCAAGGCAGCTGACACTTATGTCTCCATATAGTGGCTTCTTTTGACTTTAGCACCCCAGCACCTTCTGCTATTTGCAGATGTTTGATAAAATTTGGGCTGCTGCTGCTCTGGCCTTCATGATGCTGCCAGACTTCACCCTGCCAGAGCCACTAGAGAACAACAGGTAGGATCCCAAGCCCATGGCAAGGGTCCACTGGGCAGCAGCTTCTCAGGCAGGCCAGCCCCATGGCCTTTCTTACCATCTGGCCCAGATGTCTGGTCTCTTCATGGAGTCCAGAATTTAGGTCTGCCTCCTGAGTTAGCACACTGTCCTGTAAGCTCTCTGTGTCAGCTTGGACGGGGGCTGCCTGCATCAAGACCTATCTCCTCCTCTGGGTTTCTCCTACAGGGGAGTCACACACAGGGCCCCCATGAAGGCTGGTTGGTTGGCTGGCTGCCAGAGTTCACATGGTAACACCTCCCACCCCTTACCACTGCCTGATCCTGTCCCAGCCTCCAGTGTACCTTAGCCTCTGCTCTCCCCTCTGGATTTCTAGGCTTAGCAGGAGCCACAACCACAGTGGGAGACAGCATGGGAGAGGAGACAGTACAGACTGTGAGATCCCTCCGTATGGAAGGCCTGGCCTCCCAGCTCTGCCCTCTGAAGAATAGTATCCATTCTTCCAAGAAACCTTACTTACTTACGAGTGCCCTCCCCATCAATCCCAGGACACAGCAGTTGCTATCTCCTCTTAGGCCCCATACTTCAACCCAATAGGGTAAATATTTGTTTGTAGCCTGTGAGCTCCTTGAAAACCAGGATTCATCCGATCTGTTTCTGTAGGGACAAGACCTGGCATATAATAGACGCTCAGTAAGTGATTGAGCCATCAAGAAGTAGTAGCCCTCAGCTGGGGCACAGGGCATAGAGGAGAGACAGAAGGTGGCAGCAGGGAAATGACTGCCTGCAGCTGGATCAGAACTCCCCAGCAGGCAGAGCTGGACCAGGGTGATGTGGGTTTCCTGAAGAATGGGGCATGTTCTGTCTAGGGAAGCATGTTAGCAGAAGTTGGAGGGCCACTTTGGAGGGATGCTATAGAATGGATTCAAGCACTGAACACATTTCAGACAGACAACCTCTGCTGCCTTTCAACTCTGAAGTCCAAGGTGCAGCTCTGTGAATGCCTACAAAGGAGCAGGCATTGTGTCAAGTGCTTTTGATGCATATCTTTATGCAATCCTCACAAACTCTCCTGTGCAGTGGGTACCGTTTTTACTCCCATTTTACAGATGAGGGACTGAGGCTCATTGAAAAATATAAAGAAAATTGCCCAAGGTCACAGGGGTGGAGGAAGAGGAACTGAAATCTGGTCTGAGTCCAGGCCCAACATTCTCAACCACTGGGAGACCAAGCCCAAGCAGGTCAAAAGTAGCATGTCTCTCTGACCAAATGGATTTGATGAGGCCCCCAAGTGGACTCCCAGTGTGTCCTGACTCATCACTCAGCCTCAGAAAACCTCCATCCCTGCTATCCCTCCCTCGCACATGGGCACATGTTGCCAAGGCTGCTTATTCACAGTTTAACATATGTGCTCATCCAGAGTCAGATTACACAGCCATGCATATCATCCAACACAATTCACGTGGCATTTGTCATATATATAGGCATCATCTACATAATGTGCACAAATACACACAAACTTGTTCCCACAAGGGTTCACACATCTGCATTTTTATCCAATGGACATTGATGCTTCTACACAGAGAAGCTGCACAGATGCAAACCTCACATACATGTTCATTCACATGTTTATCCCCAAACAACAAATATACATGTTCATTCCACATCACTCAGGCACCCACATCTGCTCAATGTCGTACACCAAATCCTCCCCCAACAAGAACTTTATCCATTGTTCCCAGATCCAGTACTAGGCCCAGGTGAGCAATGATGCTCCCTCCCTCTGGGGTTGGCCAGGCAGTCCTGAAAGGGGGAGAAGGCTCAGCCTGCCTGTGATGGATGGAATTAATCTATTGAGCTGGAGAAACTAAATAATTAAATCCCTAATCACCCCCCCAAGCCAGCCCAGGCCAATATAGCTGAGGGAGGGAGGGGGCTCTGAGGCCCAGACCAATATCCTAGAGAGGGGGAGGGGCTTGGGAAGAAAGAGATGGACAGAACCCTCCAGGAGTGCTCTCGGGGAGGAGCTCTAGCAGGCCGGCAGACAGACAGACAGACAGACATGGTTCTCAAGGGCCACAGGCTCTCCCTTTCCATGCTTGAGAAGAAAGCCTACCACCATCCATTGATACAGAGTGAGAGGATTGTGCCCCCCCCGACCCCTCCCTTCCCCTCCACAGATGCATCCTGGGAGTGCATGGGGATAGCAGACAGACACTCAAACTGCCCAGGACTGTGGCTGCCAATGGGGTCCGCCCAAAGTGGGGCTGATCCTACCATCGGTAGGGGCCTAGCACACCCCTGCCTCATTCAGAGCAGGTCCCTCCACAGCCTGATGCAGATGGCAGGGAAGGACCCCTCCACACAGGTGCACCTGCTTCCCTCAGGAAGTGGGTCCAGCACGTGGCTAAGAGGCTGAGAATGGGGCAGAGGCCTGGGCAGGGGGGCTCACGGAATCAGCCTGGGAGCAGGCCCCAGTCCCATTGGCTGAAAAGTGGGTCATTTTCCTTTTGAAAAATAGTGAGAAAATGGAGAAGTAGGTCGGGCTCTTATCCCCTCAGCCCCAGGCACCATCCCCGACTTGTCGGGTGGGGTGAGGAGAGATCTGCACATGCCACGGCCCGGCCCCATCTCCCCCAGGACGCTGCCAGGGAGACCCCCAGCACAGGAGGCCAAGGTCATCAGCATTACTCAGGACACCCAAGGGCACGGGCACTCAGAGGCCAGGACTGGAGCTCAAGCCCCACCCTGCCCTGGGGGCCCTGGGGTGAAAGCAGCTAGGGCCAAACCACGGGCAGGGTGGGGGCTCCAGCACATAGGACCCTGAGGAGCCTCCTCCCATCCTCACGTCTGTCGTGATACCTCCTCTCTTCTCCCTTTCCTCTTCGTCCACGTGGGCAGAGTCGTTGCCATGACACCGCGGGCAGGTGGGCGGCTCTGGCGGCAGCTTCGGCCCAACCCCCAAGCTCGGAGCCCAGGTGGGAGGGGAGCGGCGACAGCGCCCCCGCCCCTAGTCCAGATGGAGAGGAGATTGGCAGAAGGCCCCCAGACACCTAGAGCCTGCAGGGGGCTCTAGCCCTGGCCTCGGGGGGGATGAGGCAACCCGAGCGCGAGCCTGGAGGTCTGGGGGAGCAGCTCAAAGAGGGCTGTAGGCCTTAACCGGCCCTACCCCAGTTCGGGGAGCGGCACGGGGCGGGGCTGGCCCACCACTCCCACTTCTCCCCTTTCTCGCCGGCCCTCCTCCAGGCTTGCCCCACGCCTCAAGTCTCAGTCCCTTCCCGCCGGCCGCCAACCAGCCCCGCCTGAGGTCTAACCTCAGTCCCGCACTCTGCTACACCGGCGCGATTCTCCGTGTCTCTTGGGAGAGAGGAAAACAGCCAAAGTTGAGACTCTCCGAGAGATTCCTCCCCTACCACCCCCACCAACCCCCCCCCCCCGTCCTCTGGAAAACGGGTCCCTTTTCCCTGGATGTCCCCACATACCTGAATTCACATCACAGCCTGGGGGAACCACTCACTCCTGAGCCCATACTCGGCCAAGGCACCCACCCCACCAGGAGAGAGGACCCAGAATGGAGCAGGGAGAGGAAGAGGGGAGGGAAAATGCTGAGGAGGCTGCCCTGCCTCCACCATATCTGACTTCAGGAAGGCTGGCCCAGAGCCCTGAGTCCTTTCCGGGTCTGGGTCCAGACCCGAGGGCCTCTGTCCTAAGTCTCTGTGGCTCTGACCTCCTAAGACCCTTCTCCCTGTCCAGAATGTTGTTCCCTACCCTGTTCCCTACGGCAGGAGCCCTGTATCACTGGCCAAATGGAACCAGAGGGACCCCTACACAGCAGCCCTCTGTAATCTGGCTGGCAGGGGTAGGCCTAGGTGGGGTGGTGGTGACAAGACCCAAAAGGAAGGGAGAATGTCAGCCAGGGTTATCTGGAAGGTGTCCGGCTTGCCATGGGGTGTTCATGACATGCAAACCGCATACACACATAAAGACATTTTTACTTTCTTCCTTAGCCGTCTCCAGCTGAGACAATAGATCTGACTGGCCAAAATACATACGTGTGCATGTGTGTGCACAGGAGTGCATGCATGCATGTGTTTACACATTGCATCTCCTTTTATCCACCCCTACTTCCACTGTTCTACATCAAAGCGGCCCTCATCCTAAGTTCTCACCAAAGCTACTTCAGCAGGCTCCTAACTGGTCTCCCTACCTCACATCTTGGCCCAACCCCCATCTATTCTCCTCACTGGCTGCCAGTGTGATCTGTCTAAAATGTGTTTATTCAACAAATATGTATTGAATACCTACTCCGAGCCAGGCACTCCTCTGGACACAGTAAATACAGCAGTGAACAAAACAGACAAAGCTCCCATTCTGAAGAAGTTTATATTCTAGTACAGCATGTATTATAGCATATATATTAGAATGTATAGGGTATATATCCCCTACATACACCTCTGAGCACCACAGCGTCTGATCAGCCCCGGGCTTGGCTCCCTGACTCCGAAAAAGATGATAAACAAAGATATTTAATAATGGAGTGGGGTGAGGAGACAGGAAGACGAGGGGATAGTCAAGATTGACTGTGGGGGAGGCCTCTCCAAAAATGTGACTTTTGAGCAAAGACTTGAATAAAGTAAGAGAGCAAATCACATGGGTATCTGGGGGAAGAACGTTTCAAGCTGGAAAAGTTAGTACAATGGCCTCAAGGTGGGACTGTGTTCACCATCTTTGGTTCTTGTGGAACAAAAAGGCAGCCCTTGTAGGGATGACACCTGAGATCAGGGAGGTCACTGGTGACTGGGAGGTCAGCATTTATGTCACTCAAGCCCCACTAAGCACTTTGGATTCCATTCTGAGATGAAAAGCCATTGGAAAGGCAGGACCTCATCTTACTCAGGCTGGTTTTCCAGGGGAGAATCTGTGGAGGAGAGGGCTGGCAACGGTGGAAATAGGGAGACCAGCTAGGACATTTCCTGTCACTGAAACACCTTTTCCTACAGTTGTCCACCTGGGGAATACCTGTTCTAACTTCAGGCTGTGGCTCAAGGGCCTCCTCTCCTATGGATCCTTTGCCAAACCCTTCTCCTCCCCACCCCAGAACTGACCAACCTCTCTATAGGTCTCCACCACCTCCAACAAACACTTATGTTGCACCACCTTCCTTAATACTCTCCTTACTTGGTTCCAGGTCTTTTACCTTCCCTAGATTGTAAGTTACCTGAGGTCAAGGACCATCCCCAGTGTCCAGTACAGACTGTAGCAGATCGTAGGCATAAAATAAACATTGGCTGAATGAAGGGATGCATTGGATGAGGCACGTGTGGTGTAAAAGGGACGATCTGCAGGCTGTTGTTAACATGTGAGTGGGTGAGTGAGGTGCACATGTATGCACTCACCAGGTGCAATTAGGCCAGTGTTAGCATATGCCCACATATCTCTGCATACTCTGTTTATATGTATGTTTGTTAGCATGTAAGTACATGGTGACAAATACATTCCTGTAGATTTATTCATGTGTGTACATGTTAGAATGTGCATTTAGGTCAAGGTAGGCATACTGAAGCATAGACAAGTAATATACACAGACACACATACACACATATTGCCACATGCCCCGCACGTGTGAGGCTCATACACATACTCAGGCCTCTCTAATATCCCTGCCCCTTTCACCCACCAAGGCTACTTTGTTCTGCTTGATTCTTGAAATGTCTGTGATCATGTTAATGTTTAATCTCCCATATTCTTTCCCCACATACACTCCTAAGCGCCATAGCATCTGATCAGCTTGGGTTCGACTCCCTCACTTAGCTATCCTCAAGGCCTGTATAGGTTTCTCCTCTGAAAACCCACATCCTATGGATGGTAGTGAGGAACATGAAAATTTGAGACATCTCAAAGAGGCTGCTTTCTGGAGAAGAGCCACAGGCATCAGAGTGGATCAAATTCAAGCCTGTGGGAAAACAACTTTTGGACAGCCCCAGTGTTCAGCCAGAGTCTCTCTCTCTCTTTCATTCTTTCTCTCGGTCACATTTATTCACATGACCCAAGTTAAGTGCATATATTCATACGCTATTAATTCATGTGTGCACATATGTCCCCACATCCATGCTCACATGCAAACTTAAACACATATGCACCGTTGAGCGAGCACCCCAATACACACACACACTCACACATAGGTTTAATTAATTGTCTTCAAAGTCACATATATACGTGGATGCGCACATAAAGTCATACATACATATACTTATGTATACATGTCTCAACACTTATACACAAGTCCGTTAATGTGTTTGAATACATTCATACACCATACTCATGCATATGTGTACATATCCACAGTCACATACCCACTCACAGGCAGAAAAACACATACATGTGCACTGGAAGAGCAGAGATATACAGTCCATCCCCTGACTTCTATCCTGTGAAGAAAGCCAGGAGTCCATATTCTCTCCAAAGGACATCACAGGTTTGCACTCCCTCTCTTTCTTGCCAGTCTCCCACTTCTCCATTTGGAAAGTTGTTCCTACTATCAATAGGATATGTCCCACTCCTGGACACACCCCATTCCCACCCACTCTCAGAAAAAAAGTCATTCTAAAAATGGGCTCTGTTATCCCTTTGTCCGATGCCTGTAGTAACCAATATTTCCTCAGGCAACCTGGAGGATCAGTAACAATGAAGCAGGTGCACCTTGGAGTAGGTGTACTTTTACCCACCGAAGAGGCAGCTCCCACCCCCACCCCCATATACATATGTAACTCTTAAATTTAAAAAGAGAAAATAAAGAGAAAATACCAAGATCAGAGTTTTTCCTCCCAGTACCTCTGGATATGGTCCACTGCTCCCAGACTCCAAAACAGTTACTGGAGCAGAAGAAGGAACAGTCAGATTATCTCTGGGCCCTAAAACCTCCTGAGATGCCTCTCCTTTCCTAGAGGGCAACTTCATGATGTTCAGTGGACCTCTTCCACCCCAGCCCAAGGACCCTGCCAAAGAGAGGATCTCAAGGCTCCAAAATGTAAAGATGATGACCTTGGCTCAAGATAACAAAAAAAGCAAGTATTTAAAAAACAGGAGCTGGGTAGGGAGCAGGGAGGGAAGCTGAAGACACCTCCCAGCAAGAAAGTGGCTGCCGGAACATTGGATCATGAATAGCAGGACTCTCCAAGGGGCCAGGGAGAGGGAGGTGGACATCCAGTATTCCGTGTGGGGGTGGAGGGGTGACTGCTTCAGGCAGTAGCAGCAGATCCAAAGTAAAGTCTTATCAAAGCTGTTATGTAACCAAGGGAGCTGAGTGGAGCACAAACACCTCCCCTCCCCAAACAGGCACCCACACCCACACCCACCACCTCCCAGCACCCACAGCATAGGAAAACTCAGCTCCTCCCAAGCAGCTAGAGAAGAGCAGAATCATCTTGATGAGTTACATCAAAACCATGATGGGTGATGGGCTCCTTATTAACTAGAAGTCACATCTGGGAAAGGATGAACTGGCTCAGCTTGGGGTCCCTACATACTTCCCCCTTTTCTTGAACTCCCTGCCACACCCAGTTTTTGCCCAGCATCATCTGGAACCCTCTCTGCTCTCCCCTCAAGAAGGATCCCATTTGAATATTTGATTGTGCTCTTGGGGATGGGAAGTGAAGCTGCCATCAACCCCTCCTGCCTGTTGTTCCCCCACAGTCTCATCTGCATGTCCTGACATTTGGCTCTCATCCCCCTGGGATGACAAGGGAAAGGACCTGGAGAAATAAGGCCTTGCTCTATTCCCTTCTGAGTTACAAAGATGAAGTCCAAGAACCCAGAAAATTGAGATAACTCTAGGTTAGTGGGGAAAAGATTTCCAAGGAAGCTGAGGATTGAAACCCAGACCCTATCCCCTAATTTCAGGGGGAGGGGTTTCTCCCCCAGATCTTCCTCTTCTCATTGCCCTGTCTCCAGTGGCTTCCTCCTTCTCTGCTCTGTGGCTCTGAACAACCCCACCCACTCTTGAATCCTTTGCTTGGAAATCTTCCTCCCCAACAAAAGTCTCTCCCAAATGCTGCTCTGAGCTGTGTTTGGGGTAGGCAGAGCATGAGACAGGCTTGCAGAATATTTCACTGTCCCCTGCCTCAATTCCAAAGTATGCCAGGCAAAGGAGTACCACATAGTCAATCAAACTGTCCTGAACTCCTGAGCTCTATCTACCCCAGGCCTAACTAGTAAACCTAAGCTCTCCTAATCCAGAACTGTCTTGAGTCTGAACTTCTGGGACCCAGTAAGAGAAAAGCTGGTGCCCATACCCCTGAGCTTCTTGCACTAAAAACTATCCAGAAGAGAGCTCACAGCCACAATATCATCCTCCATTCCTACCTCCACACTAACAGAAAGGTGGTTTTGGAAAGGGGAGGGGGAACTGAAACAGGAAAAGAGGAATCCTTTTCTCAAATACCACTAATAATTGTGAGGCCAAAGACAGAGGGAGGACCCCAGAATCTATCTTTCCATCCAGGGACTCCTTCCTTGGAAAGTGGGTCATCTGGGAGAATTTTTCTAGTGAGCCCTCAGCACTGCCTAGTCACCATTCCATCATCGGGTCCCAACGCAGCCCCATTCAAGACCCAAGACAGTTCCGAAGAAGCAGATTCCCGCCGAGTCCCGTTCAGCACTCGGGACAGCTCCCAGCGACTCTGAGGGGCCAGTCCCCAGAAACCCAGGATGCTTCACCCCACCACACAAGGGTGCTCTTTAAAACAGAAGCCCCTCTCCCCTGCCCATCCCACACTCGCTCCCGTCCACCGGGAGCACCTGGTATTGCTCCCTTCCTTCTATGTCCAAAGAGAGAAAAGAAACCCAGACACGAGGCTTCCCTGAGGGAGCCTAGAGAGAGGACCCCACCCACCTCCTTTCAGCCCTGAGCCTCTCAACGCCACTCACAGCTGGTTCTAAAAACCACTTTTCCTTCTTAACCACCACCCCAAAGATAAGAGAAATACTCACGTGGGGGCTCCCAGCCCTGTAGGCAGATGTGGTGGGGGGAGGCAGAGAGAGGTAGCTCCCCACACCCTGATCTGAGCCCCCTTTCTGAAGGAGCCAGCTCCCATCTGGACTGGGGGGAGGAGAGACATGTGGAAGCACTGATTGAGGGGAGGGGAGAAGGGAAAGGGGAGGAGGCAGTAGCGGGGGACTGCGGGGTGGGGGTGTCGAGATGGGGGCAAGGGAATCCTTTTTAATTTCATTCTCTCCCCATGTCTACATCAGCCCTGCAGGCTCAGCTCTTTAATATTTACACATAGGAAGAGGAGAGGATGAGAAAGAACAGAGAGTGAGGGGAGCAGGAGATACCTGAGCTCAAAGGACACAGAGGCAGGGGCCTTCAGGAGCTGGGAGTTTGAGCCCCCCACATCATTCCCAGCCCACTCCCATTCTCAGCTCTTGACTGGAAGGAAGGAGAAACCCTGGTACCATTCTGTCCCTTTGTTAACAAGACACTTTGAAGCTGCATCAGAAAAAGATCAGATCCCCACCCACATACCTGGACACCCCCACAAACCCAGATTTTTTGGGTGACTTATGTGCAGATGGTAGAGGCAGTATTCATGTGCAAGCATGTTCTGATACTTGAAAGCATGTTTACATGTGAGTTGCTGTGTAGAAGCATATGAACATGTCAGCTAGCATGTACAGGTCTATACAAGAATGCTCTGAGTGTATTCACATGTAATAGCTCAGGCAATCATACACAAACTTATGTAATCAAACGTGTAAATCAGCCCCCCAGTGACCTACCCCCAGCTCTCTAGCTACAATCCAAGGACAAGGCCATCCATTTCTCTAGAAGCCCTTATTTACTGGCCCCCTCCCTCATAGCCTCACTTTTTCTTTCTGTGACATGGGAAGAAGAGCTGGTGGGAAGGCATGCTGCATTTGAGCCCAGGGACTCGACAAGTTATTAGCAACAATGAGCTGGCAGCTCGTTACCATAACGATGGTGCCACTGCCTCACCCCAGCTCAAACCCAGACTCCCCAGACAGCAGGAGGCCCGCTGAGCCAGCAGTCTTCAGACTGGGGGGCGGGTAAAGAAGGAATCAAGACATAATGCTTGTATAGTGGAGGGTACACAGCTGTTCTTCCAACTCCCACTGAGACAACACGTTGAATCCACCAAGTGGGAATAATATCAGACTCTGGAAAGGTTTCCTGACCATGGGGATGATAAGACACTAGAAGGGATCTGTAGAAGCCCCTCTAGACAAAAGGTTCTTTTGTCATTTGCTCCCTTCATCGCCTCACTCCAAGAACCTCTTCCACTGATCTTAGTAGACTAAGAGAAAAAACAAAACAAACAAACAAACAAAAAACAGCCAAATAGAAGGCCCCTGTCTGAATTTCAGTCTTCCCATCTGTGAAATGGGGACAATTATCCTATCATTTCCCCTAGACTTCCAGAAAGTTTAATTAGAAAGGGTTTAAGGGTAACTATAGACCCTTCCCAAACCAGAAAAGCCCCAGAAGTTTCTCTACCCAACAGGAATCCATGAAATAAGGAATTGTCAGGCCAGCTAGAGGCAAAATGCATCAGAAATTGGGTGGGATGAAGGAAAATGGAGCTCAGCCAGCTCAAGCCCTAACATCAGCTGGAGAGAGATGATGTGAGGTGCCAGGCAGCAGCCGAGCTGCCACAGAAGAAAAGTCTGGGAGTCTGGCCTTCAGCAACTCCAGCCCCTCACCAGCAGGTATCAAGACAAACCCATGGCCTACTCAGTGGTGGGTATGGTTACAAATCCCCATCCCCAATAACATCTATCTCTCTTTTTGAAAAGGGCCCCAGGTTGAAAGATCTACAGCCTTAGGCTTAGTTAGTCTTTGATTCTTCTCCTCAAATCCCCTCTGCTGAGCTCTGATGGGCACGGATGGGGGTGGGAGGGGGAGAATTCCAGGAAGGGAAAGCAACAAGGGGGGTTGGAAAGTTCCTGGGCTAAGACTAGCCAGGAACACACAGGTTTGCTGTGTGACCTTGGGCAAGTCCCCTCCCTTCTCTGGGCTTCAGTGTCCTCACTTTATAATTAAGAGGTTAGACGAAGTTAATTCTAAGGTCCTTTCTCTGGCCATCATTCAATAGCTACATACAAATTCACTCCTTGGACATGAGCACCCTGGCATAAAATGCCAGTGGGCACTATCTGCTAGATCAGTGGGACAGTGGGAGTGAGGGATGCAGGGCTTGTATCTGAGGCTGTTCATCCTATGTTCATGTTCCTTTTAGAAACACCTGCCACCCTAGCCCTCCCGGCTCCCTTTTTAGACCCTGATTCACTGCCAACTCACGAAGCCTCTCCCTTCCCTCCCTCCTCTCCTTCTCCCCCTCTCTCCCTTTTAGGCCTTGGCAGCTGGGTGCAGAAGTAGCCCCAGCAGTCAGGGAATGCTGGGGTGAGGTGAAGATCAGTGCCCCCAGGGTCAGAGAGAACACACCAGGGAGTACTATTCTTTAACCTTGGCCCAGCCCAGCTCTTTGAAATCACCCAAAGACCTAGGTTGGAGTCTTTCTGTTCCACTGATTAGGAGGGTGAAATCATGAGAAATGCAATTTACCTCTCAAACCTCAACATCCTCATCTGTAAATTGGCATTGTATTTAGTTGGATTACATGAAGTTGCTGTTTTCGTAGGTAAAAAGCAAAAACAACTGAATACTGACAATTTCATATGGCTTAACCTGGCCTGCCTGCTTCCCAAGGCTGTTTGGGGATAAGAAGAAAGAGTTGAGAGGGGAGTATTTTTCAAAAGCCCTGGGCTGATAGAAGGGCATTGTTTTCCTACTATTATTACTTCAAAGAGCTTTAGCACAGACCCACCTGGAGCCAAGGAACTGAACAAATGACCCAGAACTTGGAAATTTAGGACTTGGAAGTCTGGGAGACAGCCACCTGCTCTGATGACTAACAACAGGACAGAAGCTTCCACCTGGCCTCCTCAGCTCCTGGCACCAAAGGGCCCTTGGTGAAACATTACTGGGCTGACACAAGTTCCCAGGCTCCAAGATGAAGCACACAGACACTCCAGCTCACCCCTGGTCATACTACCACCAGGGGCCCCAGCAGGCAGGAAGGACACAACCAGTAGCATCCTAGAGGATACCCCCTGAGGTAGGTGAAGGTGAGGATCAAGGTGGGGAGTACAACGCAGCTCTTGCCTGAGTCAGAGGTGAGGAGTCACAGGGGAGGAGGGATGATCTGACCTCAGAAAAGTCTGATCTCCCTGTCCCATGCCTCCACACCACCAGGAATCCCCTGAGGAGAGGAGGGACAAGGCCCAGGTGTCAGTGATTCAGAGTGAACCCTGCTCAGATACATTCTCACACAGCCAACACACACACACAGGCCACAGACACCTGGACCCACTCACAGAGACACAGTCACACTGGCACACACACATCCTATTCACATACACACGCACAGAGACATACACAGGCACACACAGTGACAGCACACACACTCATTCACACACATGTCTACAGATACATACACTGTAACACACTCCACACTCACTGCATACACCCACTGACACACACTCACCCACAATGACACACGCACACACTCACTGCATACACTCACTGCCATACAGAATCACCCACAGACCCACACAGTGACACACTCACACTCATCACAGACACAGTGACACGCACTCACACTCACACACCTGCAAAGGAAACTTCTCTCCGGATCTCCCCAACACCACCACTTCCCCCCACAACCCGGCTGGCTACTCCCTCCCCGGCCCGAGCCTCCAGCCCCGGCCAGCACTGGGCCGGGGCTGGCCGACCCCCGAGGCTCAACCCCGGAGGGCCGGTCCTCGCTCCGCGTGGTCCCCCTGCCCGTGTCCGGGGTCAGGCCCGTGGCCGCCAGGCCGGGGCGGGGGCGGGGGCGGCGGAGGAGGCCCAGCCCTCCCCCCACCGCTCCCGGGGCCGGGAGCCGAGGCCGCGGGAGCCCGGGGCGTGGGCGGCGCCGGGGCCGCAGCCAGGCCGAGGCTGGGGGGCGCTGCAGAGGGCGCCGCGAGCGCGGCCCCGTCCCCACCCCTCCCCGCGGCTTACCTGGCCCGGCTCGGGCTCCGGCCGGGTTACATGGTGCCGGCGGCCCGGGCCGGGGGCGCTGCGGCGGCGGGCGGGCGGACGGGCGGGCAGGGACGGGGCCCGGCACTGCGGAGCCCCCAGCGGAGGGGCCGCGCCGGCTGCGGAGCCCCGAGCGAGCGCCGAGCGGCAGCGGGCGCGGGAGCGGGAGGCGGCCAAGCCACGGAGGCTGGATTTCCCGGGGACCAGGAAGGGGAGGCGGGGGGATCCCGCCCGCGCGCTCCGCCCCCGCCCCCGCCCCCACGCAGGGCTGCCGTGCCCGGGAGAGGGAGGGGGACCGAGCTCCCCGCCCCCGCACCGGACCCAGGAGGGCCGAGGTCGCAGCCGGCGGACGGCCGCCGGGGTCTCGGAGGAGCGCCCGCCGGGCGGAGCGACAGCCCTGGGGAGGCCCCCAGCTCGGGGGTGCGAACCAGCTCCCCTCCCCGGGGACCACCGGGTCCGTGTCCGCCCGACCCAGGAACAGGCACACGGTGTCACGACCAAGCACAGCCGACCTAGGCACGGGGACCCAAGCCCCGAGGCGGGCGGCCGGGGAGACAGTCGCACAGCCTCACAGGCACGGAATCGCGCCCACCGAGGCACAGTCACACCCTGAATGTCACACACAGCCCCCCATACACGTTGCCTCGGGAGACCCTTCGGGTTTTCCCAGTCAGCTACCCGACTTCGGCTCCTGGCCTGGGTTCGAGGAGCCCCCTTTCTCTGCCCCAGCCCCTGCCAGGGTGGGGCGCTGTGCCCGGCCTCCAAGCCACGGACCGGAGTCCCCCACCCACAGTCCGCACAGCCCCAGGCATTCCCAGTGTGGAGGGAGAACCCCGCTATACCTGGCGACTTTGCTGGGGCTCCCACCCTTGCCCACTGTGCCCGCCCACCTCTAGGCCCTGAGCCAGGGTTTGTGCCATGGCGGGGGCGGGGTGGGGAAGGGAAAGGGGACTGTCCGAAGCACAGCCGGAGGCTGCAGAGCCAGGACACAGGCTGCAGGAGCCAGGAGAGGCGGAGGAGAGCTGACTGCAGCAGTTCCTGGCTGGAATCCGTCTTGGCGCCCAAAGCGATGCTGTAATGGGGGGGGGGGGGGGGGGGGGGAGGGGCCGCTTGGGGGAAGCCGCAGGGGGAGGGGCTGGAAATGTGGGGGAGGGGCTGGTCCTGGATCCTGACTTCCCAGGGTGGGTGTGAGGGAACACTGCCTCAGGCGCTGAAAGTTGGGGTGGAGAGGAATCCTTAAAGCCCTCTTCCCATCTTCCTTCCTTCACCTTGTCTGGTCTTGAAAGCTTTGGGGTGGTGAAGTGAGGGTTTGCAGGCTTGGGAGACCAACTGTCCTCCTCTCCAGGAACGGATCTTGGAGTAGTTATGATTGAACATCCACTCAACAATTCCCTTTTCCCTGTACCCCTTTGGGGTTCCTGGCTCTTCCTTGTATAAAAGGGGAAACTGAAGCAGGGAAAGTAGAATTCAAAGCTCCAAAAGGGAGCTACGCCCTTTCCCCTTATGTCAAGATGCCACATGACATAAATGACAGAAAGGAGTTTGGAAAGCCCTTCCCCAAGGAAACTTAGAAGTCTGGGGACAGGGGTCTGGCGGAATGGTTACGTGCCCTGCTGCCCACAAGACCGGTTCCATCAAGAATTTTCAATCATGAGCTAAGGTTGCAGACCATTTCCAGGCCAGGGACCACTCACGAGCAGATATGACAGAAAATAAAGTAGAAACTTGTTCTCAGGAACCCACTTTAGAACCGAAAGAACCATTTTGCTTTCCATGAAGTATGAGAATAGTCATCATGTCAGACACCAAAAGGCACCACCATGGTTTCTCAGATACACATTTTGTTAACTATTCTGACATTGGAATGCATCTTATAATGGATAGGGACATTTAATGTGGTTTTCTACTTTTCTCTTAAAGCTGTCATCAAAGGGTTGATATGTTTGAGAACTGAGAATATAGGGCAGCTTTCATTTGTTAACTCAACAACGATTTACTGATTATGATTAATCAGACAGGCTTACCTTAGGCCGTGTTCTTTCATAGCCATCCAGTGACATATAAGGGAGATGGAAATGTAAGCCAATAATTACGATCAGGGCCAGCTTCTTAGGAGTGTGAGCTGTGCAGTCACACAGAGTCCCGCACTTAAAAAGGTCCCACTCTTGGTTTAATGCTCTGCTGTCACTATCTTGGAATTCTTAATCTTTAACGAGGGACCCTGCACTTCACAAAGTATGATTGCCGTGTTAGGAATTCCATGCCTTAATAGAGATAAGCACAGAATACTTTGAGTCTAGAGGCAACAGCCAACTCTGCCTCAGTGAAGAGGAGTAGTCAGAAAAGCAAAGAAACATAAAGGAAGCATTTGAGTAGGCTCCAAGTTGGGAGAGAGAATTAGGGTAGAAAACCACACATGTGCAGAGACAAGAACTCATCAAACTGTCTGTCATTCAAGCAGTATGGCAGACTAGGTGCTTCGTTGATCCTCCCACTGAAAACGTGATAAGTGTTAAAAAGTGATAGCTAAAAAAAATTTTTTTTAATCTTCTTAAATGCATCAATGAGCTGGCAAGAAAATTAAAATCATCCCAGCCAAAATCTAACTGAAGGCAAAACCAGAGAAGTATGCAGAGCACTGAAGGCAACTTTAGTCTTGACGGTTATGATACATTGGTTGCAAAAATGGCACCAATTCATCTCTCCCTGCATCCATGTCCTTTGCCATATGACTTTGAAACTCCCTGCATCAAGAGATGGACTCTATTTTCCCACACCATGAATCTGACTTGCCACTTGCTTTGGCCAATAGAATAGGGAAGAAGTCACGTGCCAGTTCTAAGCCTAAGCTTTAGAGCTTGCATACTCCTGCTCTTTCTCTTGAACTCCTGCCTCCACGGTGAGTGTAAGCCTGGGATAGCCTGCTGGAGACAAGAGACAGGTATAAGAGAGCCAGGGTTTCCCAGCCAAGACCATCAGAGCCACCATCTCTTGGTCAGGTATAGCCAGCTGACCCCCAAACATGAGCAGCCAAGAGCAACAGAGGTATATACCTGACTGTCGCTGACTGCAGACACTTAAGTGAGGCCAGCTGAATGAGAAGAACCATCCCACAAAGTTGAGGACTCTTGAGCAATAATAAATGCTTATTAATTTAAGCCACTGAATTTTTGAACGGTATGTTATGCCATAACATTGTGGCGATAAATAACTGACATGGGGGTATTTGCTAACAGGTGAAATTGAGCTTCAGTTTTCATGATCTCTCAGGGCAATATGGGAAAAAAGATAAAGCACAGGGTCTGCCCAAGTTGAGCAAACACTCCCCTGCATAAACTTAGAACCTCAAAGCATTCTCTCTACTCTAAGGTACAGGCGAACTAGAAAAAACTTGCCCCATCCCCACACCCAGGAAATTGCAAGAAAATAACTGGGTTTTTTTTTAACGTTTATTTATTCATTTTTGAAAGAGAGAGAGAGAGAGAGAATGAGTGGAGGAGGGACAGAGTGAGAGAGAATTCCAAGCAGGCTCCATGCTGACAGCATCAGAACCTGATGTGAGGCTCAGTCTCACAAACTGTGAGATCATGACCTGAGCTGAAATCAAGAGTCAGACGCTTAACTGACTGGGCCACCCAGGTGCCTCAAGAAAATTACGTTTTAAACCTTGGCAATAGCAATGAATGTAGGAAAAAAGAATCATCTCCTGAGATTCCACAACTACAACTTAGACCTCACACAATATGCAACTATCTGGGACATCTGAAAAACCTCAAACCAAGAATTTAGCATTAAGTGATTCCAAACTGGTAGTGAGTGCCCCAGGTGCCAGGCAGAAGCCAATATAAAGTTCAGGCCTCGAATGATTTCCACAGATAAGGTTCCAAAGAAAATGAATGAACACAATCAAATATCACCAAACACACATGGAAATATGACATCAAGGACAAGAACCAGCAGGGCACCTAGGTAGCTCAGTCAGTTGAGCAGCCAACTTGGGCTCAGGTCATGATCTTGCGGTTCATGAGTTTGAACCCCACATCAGGCTCTCTGCTGTCAGCATGGAGCCCACTTCAGATCCTCTGCCCCCCCCCCCATCTCTCTGCCACTCTCTCTCAAAAATAAATAAACTTAAAAAAAGAAACAAGAAAAAAGAACAAGAACCAGCTAAAACAACAAATAACAGAAACATCTGCAAATAACTCAACTCAGAGTTGTGAAACACAGAATATAAAATAACTGTTTAATATATTTAGAGATAAAATAATCCTGTTGCCGTTCACTTATTTTCCTTTTTTTATTGTGCTGGCCAGGTCCTAAAGTACAATGTTAGAAGTGATGATGGCAGGTAAGTTTGTCTTATGTATGAATTTAATGCTCTGGCATTTCTTCTTTATGATGATATTTATTGCAGAGTTTTTGGAGACCTCTCTTGATCAAGTAAAGGAAGTTCAAATTTAGTTCTAATTTACTAAAAGTTTTAATTAAATCCACATTGAATTTTATCAAGGGCTTTTTCTGCATCTTTTGACATGATCATATGGTTTTTCTCCTATAATCTGTTGTGGTCAATTATATTTAGAGATTTTCCTGATATTTGATTTTATTTTCCTGAAATAAACCCAACTTACTCAAAGATTTTATGATTTATTGTACATATATCATTGGATTTGATCTGCTAATATTTGTTTTGGATTTTTTCATCTATATTAATAAATAAAATAAGCCTGATATTTTCATTTTTTTGTTATCTAGGATTTGGTATCTAAGCTATTCTAGCTTTATAGAATGAGTTGGACAAGTATTATCTTTTTTCTTTTCTCTAAAAAGTTTATATAAAGTTGGAATGATCTGATATTTTTAAATTTGGTGAAACACATCTGTAAAACTATCTGGAACTGGTGTTTTCTTTATGGGAAGTGTTTTGTTTTGTTTTACTATTTCTTCTGTTTCTTTAACAGTAATATTTAAAGCACTATTTCAGGTTTTCTATTTCTTTTTGAGTCAGTTCTAATAAGTTATATTTTTCTAATACTATGTCTGTTTTGTCTAAGTTTTCAAATGTATTGCTGTAAAGTTGTTGACAAAATTCTCTTATTATCATCTGAATCTCTGCTTCCTCTGTGATTGTGTCTGCTCTATTTTTTTGGTTAACATTTATTTGTGTCTGCTCTATTTTTTTGGTTAACATTTATTATTGTCTGCTCTATTTTTTTGGTTCTCATTGGAAGAGACTTTTTGTTCATGTTTTAATCATTATAAAGAATCAATTTGTTAACTTTGCTGATCTTTTCTATTGTATCTTTTCTAATTTCTTGATATCGACTGTTATTTTTATTATCTACTTTATTCTACTTTCCTTGGGTTTACTTATTCTTTAACTTACCACTTAAGTTGGAAACTTAGTTCCCTAATTTTCAGCTGTTCTTCTTTTTTCATATAAATATGTAAGGCTAAAAATTATCCTTGAAGAACTATTTTCGCTGTATCTCACATGTTTTATTATCACTCAGTTCTGAGTATTTTTAAATTTCCATTATGATCTCTTCTTTGACACATGAGTTATTTGAAAGCATGTTTTTCATTTCTAAATAGCAGTATTTAGGGTATATTTGTGATCAAAGAACCTTGCCCGTATGATACTTTTTCTTTAAAATTTGTTGAAACTTGCTCTGTGACTAGTATATAATCGGTGTTTGTAAATGTAACACATGTGCTTATCAGTCTTCAAGGTGGCCCTCAATTATTCTCATCTCAAGGCATTAATAATCTTGGGTAGTCACCTCCCACACTGAATAATAAGCCTGCTATGTACAAGCAATAAGATGTTGCAAAAATGATAGCATGTGACTTCTGGGACTAAGTCATAAAACACCTTGCAGTTTCCACCTTGCTATCTGAGGTTGCTCACCCTAAGGGAAACCAGCTGCCATGTCATGAAGATATTCCAGTAGCCCTGTGACAAGACCTACAATGAGGAGGAACTGAGGCTTCTTTCCAACCACTAGCACCAACTTACTAGTTATGTGGGTAAATCAGTCTGAAAGTAGATACTTCTGCTTCAATCAAGCCATCAGATAACTGCAGTCACTAAAATCATCTCCGTGAATCTCATGAGAAAATTGAGCCAATTCTGCTGTCAGCACAGAGACCACTTTGGACCCTCTGTCCCCTTCTCTCTCTGCCTCTCTCCCCCTAAAATAAAAAAAAAATTTTTAAAAAGATGTATTGAATCAAAACCAACCAGCCAAGCTCCTCCTGAATTCCTGACCCATAGACATTGAGGCATTTTTTAAATGCTTATTTTTGTTTTACACTACTGAGTTTTCTCAGTAGTGTAAGATAGATACTAAGATAGTCCTGGAGAAGATTTTGTACTCTTTAATTGTACTAGGATAGTACAATTAAGATAACTAAGATAGATAACTAAGATAGTTCTGGAGAAGATTTTGTACTCTTTAATTGTACTAATTGTCAAGTTTCTGTTGTACAATTTTATTGTTCATGTCTTCCACATATTTAGTGTATTTTTATCTGTTTGTGTTATCACCAATTTAAGGAAATGTATTGAAATCTCCCACTATGATGGTGGATTTGTTTATTTCCTATCTATTGTAGCCCTATCAAATTTTCTTTTAAGGTACTTTTTTAGGCACACGCATGTTACGATTAAAGAGGGAAAATAAAACTAACATTATTTTCAGATGACATAACTCTTTACCTAGAAAATACAAAAGAAAGACAAATTGTTAGATGCAACTGTATTTAGCAAGGTGTCTGGATAGAATATCAATATACAAAAGTCACTTGCATGTTTTTACATTAGCACAATACTAAAACATGTAATCTGCAAAAGTACATCATTTACTGTATTACAATGAGGGGTTAGATATTTAATAACCTAGGGGCGCCTGGGTGGCGCAGTCGGTTAAGCGTCCGACTTCAGCCAGGTCACGATCTCGCGGTCCGGGAGTTCGAGCCCCGCGTCGGGCTCTGGGCTGATGGCTCAGAGCCTGGAGCCTGTTTCCGGTTCTGTGTCTCCCTCTCTCTCTGCCCCTCGCCCGTTCATGCTCTGTCTCTCTCTGTCCCAAAAATAAATAAAAACGTTGGAAAAAAAAATAGATATTTAATAACCTAATAAAGATGCAGAAAAGTATAAACATTTCTTGAAATTTTAAAAAAGCTAATCAATGGAAAGATAATTCACATCCATGAATTTAAAAAGTATAACTTTATAATGAAGTCAGTTCTTTCCATATTGATCCTAGATTCAGTGCAGTTTCAATAAAAAACCATGTAATTTGATAAGCTGGTTCTAAAATCAATATGGAAAAGTAAACAACAAGGGGACAGTTTTTAAACTTCTTATCATGAAAAATTTCAAACACACACACATACACAACAAAAATGTAGAAGAAAGAATAATATAATACTCCTCCCCCTGTATCTATTCAATTATCCAATTCAATTATTATAAACTCCTGGCCAATCTCATTTAATTTATATCTTCCACTTCCTCCTCTCTTTGTATTATTTTGAAGCAAGTCCTAGATATAATATCTTACTAATAAACATTTTAGTATGTATCTCTAAAATACAGGCACTTTTTTGTTAAATATAATTATAATAATCACATCTAAAAGTTTAACAATAATCCCTTAATATCATTAAATATATAGTAAAATATACAAATTTCCCTGAGTCTTCTCATACATTATAATTGATTAATGTCACTGAAGTCTTTTTTAATCTATAGATTCCCTCTCCATTTTTTTTTTCAGCAAATTCATTTGTTGCAGAAAGAAGATTGTTTATCTTGAGATTTTCCTATAGTTTGAGGGTTTGCTTGCAAAGTTGTTTATCATATTTCTCTATCCCCCCATATTTTTTTGTAAAATTTTATAAAATTCTTAAGTAGACCTAGAGGTTTGATCAGACACAAGTTCAATTTGAGGGCAATAATTTTTTATAGCTAGTATTGTATATTTCCATCAGTGGATGATTGTATCTGGTAATATCTCTTTATACGATGCCTCTTTTTTATGCATTAGAGGTTGCAAAATGGTGATATACCAATTATTTAATTCCCTCCTCAGTTATTAGCTGGATCATTTCTATGAAGAGAAACATCACTCCTCAATTATCTCTTCTATGAAGAGAAATATTCTCTCCTCAATGCATAGTTCATACAGGAAAAGCAAAAAAACATTTGATTTGTTCCCTTTAAGTTTGAGAAACCATGAGTTGGTTAAAAATGAACCTTGACTTGGAGTGCCTGGGTGGCTCAGTCAGTTAAGTGACCAACTCTTGATCTTGGCTCAGGTTATGATCTCATGGTTCATGAAATTGAGTCCTGAGCCTGCTTGGGATTCTCTCTCTCCCTCTCTCTCTCTCTCTCTCTCTGCCCCTCCCCTGCTGTCTGTCTGTCTCTCTCTCTTTCTCTGTCTCAAAATAAGTAAAAAACTTAAAAAAATGAACCTTGACATCAAAAAATATTTTTAAAAAATCTTGACTACAAAAAAGCAACTCTTTTTTTTTTTCTGTTTTTCTTTTGTTTTTTGTTTGTTTATTTTCAAGTTAAATAACATACAGTGTGGTCTTGGCTTCACGAGTAGAATCCAGTGCTTCATCACTTACATATAACACCCAGTGCTCATCCCAAGCGCCCTCCTTAATGAAAAAAAGCAATTCAAAATGGATTGCAGACCTAAAGATGAATGGTAAAGTATTAAATCTTCTGGATGGAAATATAGGAGAATATCTTTATGATTTTGGAGTGGGAAAATCTTAAGCAGGATGCAAAAGGTGATAACCATATAATAAAATATCGTAGAAGGATTCTAGGAAGATGATAGAGTAGGAAGCACCAACAACCTGTCTCCTCACCTAGGCAACAATTGCACTGGAGAATCTATTTTTGGAGCTCTGGAGTCTTTGGAAAGGCTTGCAACTTCCAGGAAAAACTTGGACAATAAATTCCTATTAATTTTGGTCAATTTCAGGTTTAGCACAGTAACATCTGCTTATCCCCCACCTCCAGCTACCTGACAGGTGGCTGTGCATGTTTTCTTGGAGCAGCTTGCAGAAGCCAGGGTGCCAAAAGTAGCCTTTTCTCCAAATATCAGGGATCTGTGCTCTGACCCTTGAAAGTTATTTCAAATAACAGGATGTAGACAAAGAGGAGGTGGCCATTGTATTTGGACCTCCTCTCATTGTTGCAAGACACCCACACACACACCCTGGCTAAAGTGACTTCCAGGGGATTTAAGAAGCTAGATCCTGCTTTCCCTTCATTTTTCTTTCTCTTTTTGGTAACCAGACATTAAAGACTAAGATATTTAAAAGCAACTACATATATAGGAGAAATTAGAGTGTCACTGGGCATATGCAGGAAAAGATGTGGTCTCAGAAAACAGTGGAAAAGACCTTAAATTTACACCTCAGGTTGATCCTAGGCATAGAAACAGTTTACAAAAATTTATTTAAAGGAAGAAAGGAAGAAAGAAAGATGAAAGAAAGAAAGAAAGAAAGAAAGAAAGAAAGAAAGAAAGAAAGAAAGAAAAAAGGGAGAGACAGAGAAGGCAACCCTGGGGATAGGAGGAAACTCTGATTTCCAGAGTTACCACATTATTAGGTACAAATCTCAAGTTTTCAACAATATATCACAAAGTATACCAAGAAACAGAAAAGTATGACCTATGCAAAGAGAAATAATAAACAAACAGAAACAGTCCCTTAAAAAGACCTAATGCTAGATTTACTAGACAAAGACTTTAAAGCAACTGTTTTAACAATGTTCAAAAACTAAAGAAAGCTATGGAGAAAGTCAAGAAAATAATGTATGAACAAAATGTCTATCAATAAAGAGATAGAAAACCTAAAAAGAAGGGCACATGGGTGGCTCAGTGGGTTGGGCATTCAACTTTGGCTCAGGTCATGATCTCGCGGTCCATGAGTTCTGTGCTGACAGCTCAGAGCCTGGAGCCTGCTTCCGATTCTGTGTCTCCCTCTCTCTCTCTCTCTCTGTCCCTCCCCCACTCACGCTCTGTCTCTCAAAAATGAATAAATGTTTAAAAAAATCTAAAAAGATATTCTAGGGATGAAAAATACACTAACTGAAATGAAAAATTCACTAGAGGCATTCAAACACAAATGTGAACAGGCAGAAGAAAATATCCATGAACTTGAAAGTAAGACAATGGAAATTATTGAGGCTGAGGAACAGAAAGGAGAGAGATTGAAGAAAAATGAACAGAGCCTAAGGTACCTATGGGATACCATCAAAGGACCAGCAAATATATTGTGGGAGTCCTAGAAGGAGATTAAAAGAGAGAACGGAACAGAGAGAATGTTTGAAAAAATATTGGCTGAAACTTCCCAAATTTGGTGGAAGACATGAATATAAACATCTAAGAGACTCAAAGAATCAAAGATGAACTCAAAGAGACCTACACTGAGACACATTATATTCACACTGCCAAAAGACAAAGACAAAGAATTTTGAAAGCACAAGCAGAAGTGACCTGTCGCATTACAAGGTGTCCTCAATAAGATCATAAGCAGATTTCTCATCAGAAACTCTGAAGGCCAGACTAGAGTCATCAATATATCAAAATTGTTAAGAGAAAAAAAAACTGTCAATCAAAAATCTTGTATTTGGCAAAACTGTTTTGTAAAACTAAGAAGGATATTAAAATAATCCCAGAAAACAAAAGCTGAGGGAGTTTGTTACCATTAGACCTTCCCTGCAAAAAAGTGCTCAAGGTAGTCCTGCAGGGTGAAATGAAAAGACACTAGACAGTAATTCAAAGCTGTATGGAGAAATAGAGATCCTAATAAAGGCTGAGGAACCTGGCTGACTCAGTCTGTACAGCATGTGACTCTGGATCTCAGGGTCATGAAGTTCGAGCCCCACATTGGGTGTAGAGATTACTTAAAAGTAAAATCTTTTTAAAAACATTTTAAAAATATCTCAGTAAAGGTAAAAACATGGGCAATCATAAAACCTCATATTATTGTAAGAATGGTTTGTAACTGCATTTTTTGTTTGTTTTCTACATGATTTCAGAGACTAATACATTTAAAGAAAAAAAGTGTTAGTGTAAAAGCTAGTATTACTGCACCTTTAGTTTGTAACTTCACATCTTGTTTTCTACCTAATTTAGGAGACTAATGCACTTATAATAATTATTAGTTTATGTTTGAGAACACACCATATACAAAGATATAATTTTGTGATATCAACAACCAAAAGCAGTGGGGACAGAGCTTTTTGTATGTTATTAAAGTTAAGCTGGTATAAATTCAAAGTAGTTATAACTTAAAAATTTTCAGTGAAATCCTCATAGTAACCACAAAGAAAAGAGCTCTAAAATATACACAATGGGGCAACTGGCGGCTCAGTTGGTTAAGCATAGGACTCTTGATATTGGCTCAAGTCATGATCTCATGGTTTGTAAGATCAACCCTGGCGTCAGGCTCTCTGCTGACAACGGGGAACCTGCTTCGGATTCTGTCTCTCCCTCTCAGTATGCTCCTCCCCAGCTCATGCTCGCTCTCTTTCTCTCTCTCTCTCTCAAAATAACTAAATAAACTTAAAAAAAAAAAAAAGAAATAGGGGCGCCTGGCTGGCTCAGTCGGTTAGGCGTCCGACTTCAGCTCAGGTCATGATCTCGCGGTCCATGAGTTCAAGCCCGGCGTCGGGCTCTGTGCTGACAGCTCAGAGCCTGGAGCCTGCTTCGGATTCTGTGTCTCCCTCTCTCTCTGACCCTCCCCTATTCATGCTCTATCTCCCTCTGTCTCAAAAATAAATAAACTTAAAAAAAAAAGAAATAAAATATACACAAAAGGAAATGAGAAAGGAATATAAGCATTTCACTACAAAAAATAAGCACAAGAGAGGACAGTAATGTAAGAGCAGGAGTGGCTATGCTAGTATCAGACAAAATAAATTTTAAATCAAAAAACATTGCAAGAGACAAAGAAATAAGTGAAATAAGCCAGTCACAGAAAGAGAAATACTGTATTATTCCATAAGTGTAAGTGTATGATTCCACCTACACAAGGTACTAACAGTAGTCAAAATCCTAGGGACAGAAGGTAGAATGATGATTACCAGCAACTGAGGGGAAACGGGAATGGGGAATGGTTATTTAATGGGTACGGAGTTTCAGTTTCGCAAGGGAAAAAGTCCGGGAAATGGATGGTGGTGATGGTTGCACAACAGTATGAATGTACTTAATGCCACTGATTGTACACTTAAAAATGGTAAGGATGGTAAATTTTATGTTATGTGTATTTTACCACAACTTTCAAAAATTGAAGAAAAAAATACTGACAAATTGGATTTTGTTAAAATTAAACTTATGTTCATTAAAGACATCATTAAAGAGAGTGAAGAAACAAACCACAGACTGGGAAAAGGTATTTGCAGTTATCGGTCAAATGAAGAACTCACATCCAGAATCTGTGAAGAATCCCTACAAGCCAATATGAAACAAAAAAACAAGCCACAAATTTTAGTAGGAAAAAAAAATCACTTGAGGAGGAACTTCTCAAAAGAGGGTCTCCCACTGGCCAGAAAACCTGCATTGGATACCACCACACACTCAACAGGATAACTATTTTAACAAGAACAGTACAAGTGTCGGTGAAATATGGACCAACCAAGACTCTGATACCTTGCTGGTAAGAGCGAAACGGTACAGCCATTTTGGAAAACTGTTTGACAGTATCTGCTAAAGTTATACAGAGACCCTATGACCCAACAATTCTATTCCTAGGTATATACTCCCTACCAAGTAAGTGCATATGTCCACCCAAAGACATGTACAAGAATTTTCACAGCAATTTAATTCATAATGGCCTAAAATTGGAAACAAAAATGTCCATTAATGGTAAAATAAGTAATAAATGTAGGAATAGTAATTCTATTAACAAATGAAAATCATTCAGCAACTAAAAAAAAAAACTACTATTACTACTACACGCTACAACATAGAAGAATTTATATTCTTGCTTCTCAAGTGTGGGCCACAAATCATCAGTATCAGCATCACCTGGGAGCTTATTAAATGCATAGGATCCAAGGTCTCACAATAGACCTACTGAATCAGAACTTGAAAGTCACCAGCTGATACATATACACGTTAAGAGTTGAGAAGAATTATTCTATACCTTATATTGAGTGATAGTTACATAGATGTATATAAATGTAAATTTTCATCAATTTATACATTTAAGATTATACATTTAATTTGCACATATTAAGGCCTATACATTTAAATGCATTTTGCTGTGTCTTTTTTAACCCAATACAAAGTAAGATAATCAAACAAAAGTAATGGTTCACTAGCATATTCCAAAGGTCACCAGTGAGGGATTTTTAGTATCATTACAAATGTATGTATTAAAATATATTTGAAGTATTTTAATCCGTCAAAGTTATTGTTGTACTTATACTCTATTTTTCCATCTTTGGCCAGGGTTCAAGTTGGCCACCGGGTCATTTGCAGTCCCAGAAATATTTATAATTTCCTCATTTTGTAATATTAGAAAATGTTTCGACTCATTTTGTGCATTTTCTATCCAGATGTGAAAAATAGCCATTTTTCCAAGAATCCAGGATTCTTTTAATTGGAAATCATATTAAAGGCTCCAAAATGGGTACTAAGAGATCTAATTAATTACCTTAAACATTTCTGAAGAAAAGAATAAAGTGGTGTGATTTGCCTTATCAGATACCAGGGATTATTAAGAAGGTATAGCATCAGGACCATTTGATGCTGGCTCAGAGATACAAAATGATCAGTACAATAGACTAGATTGTTCAAAACAGATTTACATATGGAACTTAGATGTACAACAGAGGTGGCATAGCAGATATATGGGAAAAGGAGGGGAACTGATGATCTATTTAGAAAAATAATTAATTGGATCCCTACTTTACATAATGCACAAAATTCAGTTCCACATGGGTTAAAGACTGAAATATCAAATAAATTTAAATGTCTTATAGAAATTGTATTAGTCAGGGTTCTCCAAAGAGACAGAGCCAATAGGAGATGGTAGATAGATAGATAGATAGATTTATATTTATTTTAAGGTACATTTATGTACATTATGTACATTAAGTATATGGGGTGCCTGGCTGATTCAGTCAGTAGACCATGCAACTTTTGATCTTGGGTTTGTGCGTTTGAGCCCCACATTGGGTGTAAAGATTGCTTAAAATTTTAAAATCTTAAAAAAAATCTTAAAAATATATATATAAATATATATTTAATATAAAATACATGTCAATATATTTTGCACATATAAATATATATTTGCTTATGAGTTACATAAATAAGGATATAAATATATATAAAAATATATAATTTATATATGTGTTAAATATATACATATATATATAAAGATTTATTATAAGGAATTGGCTCATGCAATTATAGAGGTTGAGAAGTCCCAAGATCTACTGTAGGCAAATTAGAGACCCAAGAAAACTAATGGTATAGTTCTAGTCCAAGTCCAAAGGTCTGAAAACCAGGAGAACAGATGGCATAAGTTCCAGTTGGAGTCCAAGTTCGAAAGCAGAAGACTGATGTCTTAGCTTGAAGACAGGCAGACACAGAGAATTTTTTCTTACTCAGCCTTTTTATTCTGTTCAGACTTCAGTGTATTGGATGAGGCCCACTCACATTGGGGAAGGCAATCTGCTTTACTGAAATGTTAATCTAATCCAGAAACACCTTCACAGACATACCCAGAAGTAATATTTAACCAAATATCTGTGTACCACATGACCCAGTCATGTTGACACATGAAACTAGTGTGACACATCACAGAAGTATAGGTAAATATCTTTCTGAACCTGGATTAAGAAGGTTTTCTTAAACAAGGCATACAAAAAGCACTATCTTGGAAAGAAAATATCGACCCATTTGACTATATGAAAGTGAAGAACTTCTATTCACAAATCATCTTTTTTCATTTTTGATTATTTTTTATTTTATAAATCATCTTAAAGAAAGTGAAAAGCTACAAATGTTGAGGACATATTCATTATATACATAAATGACCAAGAATTGGCATAAGGGATTTTAAGTTTTCTTTATATAAACTCTTTCAAATCGATAAGAACAAGACAGGGATGCCTGGGTGGCTCAGTTGGTGAAGCATCCAACTCGGTTACAGCTCAGATTATGATTTTGCAGTTTTGTAAGTTCAAGTCCTGCATCAGGCTCTGCACTGGCAGTGCTGAGCCCGTTTGGGATTCTCTCTCTCTCCCTCTTTCTACCCCTCCACCTCTCATGCTGTCTGTCTCTCTCAAAATACATAAATAAACTTAAAAAAAAAAGACAATCAAATAGAAAAGTACATGAATGATATATGAGTAAGATACATGAGCAAGATATATGAGCAGGAAATTCTCAGAGGAAATGCATATGGCCATATATGCTTGAAGAGATGCTTGAATTTATTAATAAACAGGAAATGCAAGTCAAGACAGAATGAGATACCAATTCATACCCATCTGATTGCAAAAATTAAGATATCTGTCAATTCCAAATGTTGGAGATAATGTGGATCAACGCAATCTCATATTATTTCTGGTGGAAGTATAAATTAGGACAACAATTTAAAATAATTTGACATTAGCTTACAAAGTTTGCCATTCATAAATCCTCAAGAATAATATTCAAAGTATTAACAACCAATGTCACATGGATATTGACCAATCAGAATGGAGTGCCTGACCAACCAGACTAGATGTTAGCCTGTAGCTATACTGATGTGCACTGACTATCTTATGTACACTACAACCCAGCATTCCACCCATAGCTATGTGCCCAGTGGAAATTTCTGCTCATGTTTATCAAAAAATAGATAAAGGAATATTCATAGCAAGACTGTTGATAGTAGAAAAAAATAGAAACAACCAAAATGCTCATTAGGAGAAGAATGAATAAAATAGTCATGGAATAGTCTCACAATGGAAATTATAGAGTGTGCAAAAATATAGGAAAGTCTTAGTTAATATAATGCAGATATTTTTTAAAATCCCAGA
Source organism: Lynx canadensis (assembly GCF_007474595.2). Lineage (NCBI taxonomy): Eukaryota > Metazoa > Chordata > Mammalia > Carnivora > Felidae > Lynx > Lynx canadensis. The sequence continues at coordinate 26,461,869 of NC_044310.1, forward strand.
ATATTATATATGCCATAATACTCTTCATAAAGTTCAGAAACTATTAAAACTGAACAATATATTTAGGTCACATATATATTTATTAGAACTATAAGAACAAAAAAAATGAATGATAATCACAGATCTTAAAAAAAAATTTTTTTTAACATTTATTCATTTTTGAGAGAAAGAGAGAGACAGAGTGCGAGTGGAGGAGGAGCAGAAAGAGAGGGAGACACAGAATCCAAAGCAGGCTCCAGGCTCTGAGCTGTCAGCAGAGAGCCCCATGCGGGACTCAAACTTACTGACTGAGAGATCATGACCTGAGCTGGAGTCTATCGCCCAACTGACTGAACCACCCAGGCGCCCCAATAATCACAGATTTCAGAAGGGGGAAAGCAGAATTATAGGATGGGAATAAGCAGATAGCTAGCTCTTCTAGCTCTTGAGTTGGATGGTGGGATTAGGTAATTCATTACATTCTTTTAGAAATACACGCAGGGGTGCGTGGGTGGCTCAGTCAAACCTCTGACTCTTGATTTCACCTCAGGTCATGATCTCAATGTTCCTGAGATCAATCCCTGCGACGGGCTTGCGCTAACACTCTGGAGCCTGCTTGGAATCCTCCCCCTCTCTCTGCACCACCCCTCTCTCTCAAAATAAATAAATTAATAAGCATTTTTTTAAAAAAAATACATACATACATACATACATACATTCATACACAAAATAGAGGTCTGTGTCCAATGATGACAGTGAGTGACCATGAATCAAGGATTAAGATTTATCTAATTCTGTGTGTCTCAGATTCATTAAAAAATAAAAGGCAATTTTGAAATATGAGCAAAGAACAGGAATTTTAAAGAATGATCAAGTAGATAAGAAAAGGAACTAAATATAACTTCTAGAAATGAAAAATATAATAACTATAATTAGAAACTCAATAAATGGGTTTAACAGCCAACTGGATGCAGGTGCTAATAGAATCAGTGAACAGAAAGAGCTGAAAAATATATGAGGAAGACATCCTGGAGAGAGAAAGCTCTGAGAGAGAGGTTACAAAACGTGAAGGGTAATGTGAGTTGGCCAAACATACATCTAATCAGAAGCCCCCCCAAAAGAGGGAGACCATGGGGTAGAGGCAATATGTGGAGAGATAATGGCTGATGCTTTTCCAGAATTTATAAAGTTGCCCAATGAATTTCAAATAGAATAAATAGAAATAAGTCCACACCTATTACATCATGTTAAAACTGCAAAATCAAGAATAAAAAAAATTTTAAAGCAGCCAGAGAAAAGAAAGGTTGCCTTCAAACAAACAATAGATAAGCTGACAACTGACTTCACAAAGCAACAACAAACACCCAGAGAACAGTGGAATGGTATGTCCAATGTGCTGAGGGAACAGTCAACCTAGAAATCTATGCACAGTTAAAAAGATTTTTTAAGAATCAGGGTGAAATAAAGACATTGCAGAAAAGAAAAAATGGAAAGACTGCCATTAGCTGACCCTCAATAAAGAAAATTATAAAAGAAAAGTTCTTTAGACCAAATGTGATCTCCTCTGTAAGGAGTGATCTAAGATGGAAGGTCTAGGAAGCAAGAAATAATAAAGACAAAGAAAATGGTAAATATGTAGATACATATGCATAAACCATGACTGTTAAAATAGTAATCATAAGCTCTGGTGAGTTTTCCAAAAATGAAATTAAAACGTAGGACAGTAGCTTATATCTCTGGAAAGGAAAAAGTGGAGTTAAAGTGTCCAAGGTCCTTGTATTTGGGGTGGGAGTGGCGGTGTAAGGGGATTGACTTCAGACTTTCATAAATAAATATGTTAAAATTTCTAGAGTAATCAATAAAAGAATAGAAAGAGAATACATAATTTCCAAAATAGTTGTAGAAAAATTTAAATACGAGACACTCAATGAAAGTGGGAATCCAAGTACCATTTCAGAATGATTACACTGTGTAAGGATAGCAGAGGAGGATGAGATTAATGATACAGACAGGAGCAAGATTATGGAGGGTGTGGTGAACCTGGCTAAGAAGCTGGACCCCTAGGCAATGAGGAGTCAGTGAAGAGTTTTCATGTAAGGAAGACCAACATGGTCAAATTTGTTCTAAGAAGCAACACTCTAGGGGTGCCTGGGTGGCTCAGTTGGTTGAGTATGTGACTCTTGATTTTGGCTCAGGTTATGATCCCAGGGTTGTGGGATGGAGCCCTACAGTGGGCTCCACACTGAGCATGGAACCTACTTAAAATTCTCCCTCTCTCTCTCTCTCTCTCTCTCTCTCTCTTTCTGTCTCTCTCTCTCTGTACCTCTCCCCCAATCATTCTTTTCTCTCTCTCTCTCTCAATAAATTTTTAAAAAAAGAAAGAAAGAAACACTCTAACAAGAACATGGGTATAGACCAAGTCTTACATAAACATATGCACATGCACACACACCTACATGTAATTGTACAAAGATAACCAAAACTCTCAACTTTTACCAGTTGGTAATACAAATGTCACCCATCAACATTTGCAACTAGATCTTGTTAGCTTAAAACCAAGGATTTTTGCAAGCAAGCAAAAAGTGGGAGCTCTGGACCATGGCTAGCTGAGCCAGAAATCTGCATGCTCAGGCCCCAACCATTCATGAAAGTGCCACCCCACACTGGCAATTGAATCCCATCACTGCCACAAGCCATTGTTTGTGGAGCTGACATGCTGCAGCTTTGGCTTGATGCTTGAGATTAAAGTTATCTCTTGTGAAATAGAGAGAATGCTTTTTCTACGTTATGCTCAGTTGGAGAGGTCCTGCCATGAAATTGCTTGAGCTGTTAGTTATATCCTTCTTTTTCTTACTACCATAGACATCCAGGCAGGGACTCCATAACCTCAGGATTTATTGTCTCCATAAGAGTCATATTCCTGCTGAAACTCTATTCCTATAGATGTCATCCCTACCACCCCATGTAGGAATTCCCACATGCTGGTGCTAGAATTCAGCTGTAGCCTGAAGGCCATGAAACTTGGACACTGCATCACACTCAAGGCAGAAAGTCCATGTCTTCACCCCTTGAAAGTAAGAAAGAGATTCTCCTGAGACATGCTCAGGGTAAGAGAGGAGGGGAACCACATAACGAGATTGACTGAGCCCCAGGGTATTTCAGAAATCAATGATTTAGGGGTACCTGAGTGGCTTAGTCAGTTAAGCATTGACTCTTGATTTCAGCTCAGGTCATAATCTCACAGTTTGTGAGTTCGAGCCTGCATCAGGTTCTGTGATGGCAGCATGGAACCTGCTTGGGATTCTCTTTCTCCCTCTCTCTCTGCCCCTCCTCAGCTCTCAATCAATCAATCAATGAACAAACAAACTTAAAAAAATCAGTGATTTAACTCTTCCAATTAAAACTCATAATGCATGTCTCCCAGGATGCACATCTGCCACCAGAGTGGTTGGATTGGAATCACCTCCAGTTTCAGCCACTGTCCTATACCTGGACACTCTTCTCCATTATTGTGACCTATCGTTAGAGCTGGTTTATGTACTCAACAACTTTTCCCATTTATATAGGGAGTTTTCCCTCAGTGGTTTCTGGTCTCCTTCCCTATCATCTGGTTTCTACTTAGGGTCACCCCTTTCATCCACCATATTGTATATCTCTGAAAAGAGTTTACGACTTCTCGCCAGGGGTTCCTCAGGCCTTGTGTAAATCACTAGATGTAAAAGGATACAAAGAGAGGAGGATTTGTCCAACCTTTCTCAGAAACACCTGAGCCCCAGTTCATACACAACCATAACATTCTGTTACATTTATATCATTTTTGTAAGTTTTTAAACTTATTTTGTGACAGAGAAAGAGAGAAAGTGCAGGAGAGGGGGAGAGAGAGAGAGAGAGAGAGAGAGAGAGAGAGAGAGAGAGAGAGACTCCCAAGTCTGACCCAGGACTCGATCTCACGAACCGCAAGATGATGACTTGAGCTGAAACCAAGAGTCAGATGCTTAACCAACTGAGCCACGCAGACGCCCCACATTTATTTTTAAAGCAGTTTTTAAAATGCTTTTTTGAAGTATATTTTTCTTTTTTAAGTTAATTAAAATGTTAAGTAAATTACATTTTTAAATTTATAAAATAATTATATTGAATTACAACTGGATTGTATATAATGTGCATACATATGTACATACATATATTCACTGCATAAATTGTAAGTGTACCACTTGATCAACATGTCACAAAGTAAACACATTCCTGTAACTTGTCCTAATCAAGAAACAGCACATTATCAGCACTAAATTATATGTTTAAATAAGGACAACTTGGTAGAAGAAGAAAGGAAGTACCTCAGATCACCCCAGGGTCTGGCTCAGATGACTGAGCAGTGCCATTCACTAAAATAAAAATCACAGGAGGAAGAGCAAGACTGGAGGAGGAAACTACTCATATTATCTTAAACATGTTGACTTGGAGATGTCTGTGGGACTCCCAGGAGACTCTCCCTCATAGACAGGTGGACCTGTGGTATGAGAACTCCAGGATAGATGGATGATAGATAGATAGATAGATAGATAGATAGATAGATTTGATGACCGTAGTTTCTGAAACAAGAACTGGGAACCATAGTTTGTTATGAATTTTTGTGCTTCTCCTAGATTCAACAGAGAAAATTTTAACAGCAAAGTGTTGACATTCTTGGGATATTTTAATGTTTAGACAATTTGCTTAGCCTCTCTATCCTTAGTCTCCTCATCTGTTAAAATAGGTATAATAGTGGAAACTACCTTATAGAATTCTTGTGATTAAATACTGAATGTTTCACTAGTAAGTATAAAATGTGTAGAACAGTGTCTGAGATGTAGGAAACAGTAAACGGCTGTTCCCACTTATGAGGACAATAGGTCTAACTATTTGAAATGAAGACTGTTCTCAATATTTTATTTTCTTACTACAGGCCAATTGTTGGGAAAGCAAACATATGGGTCCAGACAGTAGCCTCCTTAAATTGAAGGAAAAGAGGTCCATATCTGGTCCCTGTGATTAGGAGAGTCTTGCGTACCACACACACACGCGCACACACACACACACACACACACACACACACCACAATTTATTAAAGTACACAAGGATGCCTCTGTCCCTCTGGATCTAAAACTGTTGAAATTATGTCCAATAAGATGTCTGAAGAAAAGGATAAAAAAAGGAGCAACAATTGTCAGCACTAAACATATATGCACTTTGATAAAGAACGTTGCCATGATATTATTAAAAGGATAATATTATATTTGGTATGTAACTAACAAAAGCACTATATTTCCAGAAATCAATAGATATTTTCTGAGTATAGTACAGATGATTTTGAAATTTTATTATAGAATGGAAAACATGTAAAGTGGATAAAAGGGTAATGACAAAATGAGTAATCATTTCTGAGATAAAGAGTTCAAATGAGATTAACAATATAATGGGCAATATAGTGAGAGAAGAAATTATATATAAAATTTCAATAAGTAAATATTACTTCAGTCAACTAGATTTTACAGGAACAAGAGTCATATTGAACAACAAACTTTATTTCCTTTTTTATAGTAATGGACATATAACATAAATTTTACCATCTTAACCATTTTGGGGGTACATTTCAGTGATATGAAATGCATTCATCCTGCTGTTGCAACCTTCACCACTATCCATCCCCATAACTCTTCTTACCTTGTAAAACTGAAACTCTATACCTATTAAATAATAACTCCTTATTCTCTCTTCCTCATGGCCCCTGGAAAACTCCATTACACTTTCTGTCTCTAGGGTTTTGACTACTCCATGTACCTCATATAAGTAGAATCTTACACCATTTGCCTTTTTGTGACTGGCTTCTTTCACTTAGCATAATGTCCTCAAGTTTTATTCATGATGTAGCATATTACAGAATTTCCTTACTTTTTAAGATGTAATATAGGTATATACCACATTTTGCTTATCCATTCATCAGTTGATGGACACAAGGGTTACTCCCACATTTTGGCTATTGTGAAAAATGTTGCCGTGAACATGACTGTACAACTAACTCTTGAAAACTCTGCTTTCATTTCTTTTGAGTATATACCTAGGAGTAGACTTGCTGGATCATATGGTAATTTATTTTTAATTTTTTGAGAAACCCTTATGTCGTCTCCCACAGCAGCTGTATCATTTTATAATTCCACCAACAGTGTACAAGAGTTCCAATTTCACCATATCCTTGCCAACACTTGTTATTTTCTGTTGCTCTTATTGTTTTTTAATAGTAGCCATCCTCATAGGTGTGAGGTGGTGTCTCAGTTTTGCTTTGCATTTTCCTAGAAATTAGTGATGTGGAGCATCTTTTCATGTGCTTACTAGCTATTCATATATGTTCTTTGGGAAAATGTCTATTCAAGTCCTTTCGTAATTTTTGAATCAGCTTGCTTTTTGTTGTTGTTAAATTTTATGAGTTCTCTTTATATTCTGGATAATAATCCCTTATCAGGTATACGATTTGCAAATATTTTCTCCCATTCTGTACGTTGCATTTTTTTTCCTTGCCTAATTGCTCTAAAACTTCCAGTACTATATTGAATATAACCAGTGAAAGTGGGCATCCTTGCCTTGTTTCTGGTCTCAGAGGAAAAGCTTTCAGTCTTTTCCCATTGAGTATAATGTCTGCTGTGGTTTATTTATATTTGACTTTTATTGTGTTGAAGCTGTTTCCTTCTATTCCTAGTGTGTTCAGTGGTTTTATCATGAAAAAGTGTTGTATTTTGTCAAATGCATCAGCTGAGATGGTTATGTCGATTTTTCCCTTCATTGTGTTGATGTCAAATATGACACTGACCAATTTTCATATTCTGGACCATCCTTGCATTTCAGGGATAAATCTCTCTTGGTCATAGTGCATAATCCTTTAATATGGTGCTGAATTCTGTTTGCTAGTATTTTGTTGAGAATTTTTGCACATCAGTGTTCAGAGATATTGGTATGTAGTTTTCTTGTATTATCTATGTCTAGATTGGTATCAGGGTTACTCTAGCCTCATAGAATAAGTTAAGAAGTATTCTCTCTTAAATTTTTTGGAAGAGTTGGAGCAGGAATAATGTTAATTCTGTAATTTTTGGTGGAATTCCTTAATGAATCCATCAGGTCCAGGACTTTTCTTCATTGGGAGATTTTTTGATTATTGACTCAATCTCCTAACTATAATAGCTACATAAAGATTCTTCTATTTCTTCATAATGTAGTCTTGGTTAGGTTTTGTGTTTCTAGGAGTTTGTCCATTTAATCTAGGCTATCCAATTTTTTGACATGCAATTGTTCATAGTACTCTCTTATGATCTTTTTATCTCTATAGAATCAGCAATAATGTCCCCACTTTCATTTCTGATATTAGTAACTTGAGTTTTCTCTTTTTTTTCTTAGTCCATTTAGCTGAAGATTTGTCAATTTTCTTAGTCTTTTCAAAGAACCAACTTTTGGTTTCACTGACATTCTCTATTGTTTTCTATTCTCTATTTCATTTATCTCTGCTTTAATCTTTATGGTTTCCTTCCTTCTGCTTGCTTTGGGTTTAGTTCATTCTTTTTCTAATTCCTTAAGCTATAAAGTTAGGTTGTTGGTTTGAGATCCTTCCTGTTTTTTAATGTAAGCACTTATAACTATGAATTTCCCCCTTAGCACTGCTTTCTCTATGTCTCATAACTTTCAACGTATTGCATTTTTGTTTTCACTCAACTGAGTATTTCCTAATTTTCCTTGTGGTTTCTTTGAGTCATTGGTTGTTTGGAAAATGTACTGTTTCATTTAACCTTATCTCATAGTGGTCAGAGAGATACTTTGTTGATATCTATCTTCTAAAATCTATTGAGACTTAATGTATGACTTAACATATAGTCTATCCTGGAAAATGTTCCATGTGCACTTGAGAAGAATGTGTATGCTGTTGGGTGGAGTGTTCGGTATACGTCTGTTGGATGTAGTTGGTGCATTGTGTTGCTTAAGCCTTCTATTTCCTTACTTAACTCCTGTCTGGTTGTTTTATCCAATATTGAGAGTGGGGCATTGAAGTCTCCAGTTATCATTGTAGATCTATTTCTCCCTTCAATTCTGTAAGTTTTGGCTTCATACATTTTGATCATCTGCCATTAGGTGTGAAAAGTTTTTACAGGCACACCTCAGAAACACTGCAGCTTAGGTTCCAGACCACCACAATAAAGCAAACATCACAATAAAGTGAGTTTAGTGTATTTTTTGCTTTCCTAGTGCATATAAAAGTTATATTTATACTATATTATAGTCCATTTTGTGTATGATAGCATTATGTTTTTTTAAAAAGTACATACCTAGGGGCGCCTGGTTAGCTATTGGTTAAGCATCTGACTTCAGCTCAGGTCATGGTCTCACGGTTCGTGAGTTTGAGCCCTGCGTGGGGCTCTGTGCTGACAGCTCAGAGCCTGGAGCCTGTTTCGGATTCTGTGTCTCCCTCTCTCTCTGCCCCTCCCCTGCTCTTGCTCTCTCTCTGTCTCTCAAAAATATATAAATGTTTAAAAATGTTTTTTAATTTTTTAAATGTACATACCTTAATTTAAAAAATAACTGATTGCTCAGGCGCCTGGGTGGCTTAGTCGGTTGGGCATCTGACTTCAGCTCAGGTCATGATTTCACAGTCTGTGAGTTTGAGCCCCGCGTCGGGCTCTGTGCTGACAGCTCAGAGCCTGGAACCTGTTTCAGATTCTGTGTCTCTCTGTCTCTCTGCCCCTCCCCTGCTCATGCTCTGTCTCTCTCTGCCTCAAAAATAAATAAAAACATTTTTTAAAAATTAAAAAAAATAACTTATTGCTAAAAATGCTACCTATCATCTGAACTTTCATCAAATCATAATCCCTGATCATAGATCACCATAACAAATATAATACTAATGAAAAAAAGCTTGAAATATTGTGGGAAACAGCAAAATGTGACACAAAGACATGAAATGAACAAATGTTGGAAAAAATATCACTGCAGTGTTACCACAAACGTTCAGTCTATAAAAATACAGTATCTGAGAAGTGCAGGAGAGCAAAGTGCACTACATGAGCTATGCCTGTAATAGTTGTATCTTCTTACCATATTAAATCATTTGCTAACGTGTAATGGTTTTCTTTGCCTCTTGTAAACTTTTTTTATTCAAATACTATATTACCTGATATTAGTATAGCCACTCCTGCTCTATTTTGGTTGCCATGGCATGGAATCTTTCCATCCTTCCATTTTCAAAGTTTGTGCCTTTGGGTCTCAAGTGAGTCTCTTGTAGATACCAGACAGTTGAGCCATTTACCAAGCTCTGCTCCTTTTGACTGGAGAGTTTCATCTATTTACATTTAAAGTAATTACTGCTAATGAGACTTATTTAAGTCATTGTGCTATTTGTTTTCTACATGGCTTCTACCTTTTTGGTCCCTCATTTTCTGCATTACTAGCTTCTTTTGCGTTTAGTTGATTTTTGTTGGTGAAACATTTAGATTTCTTTTTCATTTCCTTTTGTGTATATTCTAAAGCTATTTTCTTTGTGGTTACCATGGGGAGTACATTTAACATCCTAAAGTTATAACACTCTAATTTGTATTTATACCAGCTCAATTTCAATAACATACAAAAACTCTGCTCCTTTACAGCTGTCCCTATCCCTTTTGGTTGTGGATATCACAGGATTGCATTTTTAAAGATTTTTTAAATGTTTGTTTGTTTTTAAGAGAGAGAGAGAGAGAGCACAAGCATGGGAGGGGCAGAGAGAGAGGAAGAAACAGAATCCAAAGCAGGCTCCAGGCTCTGAGCTGTCAGCACAGAGTCCAACGTGGGGCTTGAACCCACAAGCTGGGAGATCATGACCTGAGCTGAAACCAGACACTTACCTGACTGAGCCACCCAGGTGCCCAAAATTGCATGTTTAAACATTAAGTGTCCAAAAACATAAAGTAATAAATGCATTAGTACCCCAAATTATGTAAAAAACAAGGTTTGGAGTTACAAACCAAAGTTATAGTAATACAGGCTTTACATTAATAAGTCTTTTCTTTAAATGCATTAGCGTTTAGGGGTGCCTGGGTGGCTCAGTCAGTTAAGTCTCCATTTGTGAGATTGAGCCCTGCATCAGGCTCTGTGCTGGGCCTAGAGATTACTTAAGATTTTCTCTCTCCCTCTCCCTCTGCCCCTCCCCTGTGTGTGCACGAGTGCACGTTCTGTCTGTCTCTGTCTCTCTTTCTCTCTCTCAAAAATAAATAAATAAATTAACAAATAAATAAATGCATTAGTGTTCTAAACCAGGTAGAAAACTAACAAAAAATACAATTACAAACCATTGTGACAATAATACTAGTGCTTATAATTGCCTATTTATATTTACTGAGATCTTTTATTTCTTCATACAACTTTAAATTACTGTTTACTGGGGCGCCTGGGTAGCTCAGTCGGTTGAGCGTCTGACTTCAGCTCAGGTCATGATCTCGCGGTGTGTGAATTCGAGGCCCGCATCAGGCTCTGTGCTGACAGCTCGGAGCCTGGAGCCTGCTTCAGATTCTGTGTCTCCGTCTCTCTCTGCCCCTCCCCTGCTCATGGTCTGTCTCTCTCTGTCTCAAAAATAAATAAAAACATTTAAAAAAATTACTGTTTACTGTGTTTTTTCTTCTCACCTTGCAGGACTCTACCTGTCTTTCAGGACAGGTCTAGTGGCCACCAACACCCTCAGCTTTTGTTTATTTGAGAATGTCTTAATTTCTCCCTCACTTTTGAAGGACAGTTTTGCAAATATAGGATTCTTGACTGACAGTTTTTTTTCTTTTAGCACTTTGGGATTATTTTTTAAGTTTTTATTCATTTAAGCAATCTCTATACCCAAGGTGGGCCTTGAACTCATGACCGCAAGATCAACAGTCACCTGCTCCTCCAACTGAGCCAGACAGGTACCCCTCTTTTAGCACTTTGAATATATTGGCCACTCTCTTCTGGCCTCCAAATTTTATGCAAAATATGCTGATAATCTTTTGACAATCTTTGAATATAATGATTCACTTATTTCTTGCTGCTTTCAAGACTCTCTTTTTTTAAGATTTATTTATTTATTTATTTATTTATTTATGTAATCGCTACCCCCAACATGGGGCTCAAACTCACAATCCCAAAATCAAGAGCTGCATGCTGTACCAACTGAGCCAGCCAAGTGTCCCAAGACTCTCGGTTTTTTGAATGTTTGATTATAATGTGCCTTGGTGTGGGTCTCCTTGAATTCATTTTACTTGGATTCATTGAGCTTCTTGGACATTTATATTCATGTCTTTCATCAAATGTCTTTCATCAAATTTTTTAGCCATTATTTCTTCAAAAACTCTGACCCTTTCTCTCTCTCTACTCCTTCTAGGATTCTTAGGACACATATGTTGGTCCACTTGATTGTATCACAGATCCATGAGATTCTGCTCACTTTTCTTTCATCTTTTTCTTTCTGTTTCTTAGCCTCAATACTTTCCATTGTCCTGTCTTCAAGTTGGCTGATTCTTTCTCCTGCATGCTCACATCTTCCTTTAAATCCTTCTAGTGAATTTTTCATCTCAGTTAGTGTACGTTTCATTTCCAGAATTTCTTTCAGATTTCTTTTAGGTTTTCTATCTCTCCTTTCTTTTTTTTTTTCTATGTTTATTTAATTATTTTGAGAGAGAAAGAGAGAGCACAAGTAGGGGAGGGGCAGAGAGAGAGAATCCCAAGCAGGCTCCACACTGTCAGCACAGAGCCCAACACAGGGCCCTATCCCATGAACCATGAGATCATGACCTGGGCCAGAATCAAGAGCTGGACACTCAACTGACTGAGTCACCCAGGAATCCCTAGGTTTTCTATTTCTTTATCGATATTTCATTTGTTCATACACCATGTTCTTTATTTTCTCCACACAGTTTTTTTAGTTCTTTGAACATCTTTAAGACAGTTGTTTTAATTTTTTTTTAGTTTATTTATTTTTGAGAGAGAGAGACAAAGCGTGAGTGGGGGAGGGTCAGAGAGAGAGGGAGTTGCAGAATCTGAAGCAGGCTCTAGGCTCTGAGCTGTCAGCACAGAGCCTGATGCAGGGCTTGAACTCACAAACAGTGAGATCAGACCTGAGCTGAAGTCAGATGCTTAACCAACTGAGCCACCCAGGTGCCCCTTTAAGACAGTTGTTTGAAAGTCTTTGTCTAGTAGGTCTGCCATTAGGTCTTTTTTAGGGATCATTTCTGGTGGTTTATTTTTCTTCTTTTTTTAAAAAAATGTTTATTTATTTAGAGAGAGTGTGTATGTGAGTAGGGGAGGGGCAGGGAGAGAGGGAGAGAGATAATCCCAAGCAGGCTCTGAGCTGTCAGCACACAGAGCTGGATGTAGGGCTTGAGCTCACAGACCCTGAGATCATGACCTGAGCTGAAATCAAGAGTCAGACGCTTAACTGACTGAGCCACCCAGGCGCCCCTTTCCTTCCTTTGAATGGGCCACTTTGCTGTTTCTTTGTATGCTTTGGAACTTTTTGCTGAACACAATAAATTTTAATCTAAAATTATGGTAACTCAGGAAATCATTTTCTCCCTCTCCCTAGGGTTTGCTCAATCTTATTTTTTTTTTTTAATTTACTGTGAGTTTTGTTTGTTTGGTCATTTTAGACCATTTCTGTGCTGAGGGTCAGAATAAGGTGTAAGCTTAATATCTTTGGTCTTTCTGGACCTTTCCCTGGGCAAGTGTGGCCACTTTCTAATTTTCTCTGTATATGCAGTTGCTTTTCAATGTTCTAATCTTACATATCTGTCTCTCAAAAGGGAAAAAGCAAAAATAAAGGAGGAAAAAGAGACCCTGACCCTTTAAATCTCCTGCAAATCACTTCAGCAGAAATGTGTTTTTCAACAAGGGGGGATCAGGGTGGTGCGACAATGGCCACACTTCTCTTTGCACCTCTTTGATCAGAAGCAACTATCAGTGATCAGAGCACAGATCCCATATATTTGGAAGACAGGATCATAGTTGCACACCCTATCTCCCATGTACTATGTGCAAGTTGCTCCAGGAATACTTACACAGCTGTCTGCTATGTGACTGAGGGGGAGGGGATGGTGTTATTGTACTAATAGCTAAGAATGACCAAAATTAGCCATAATTTACCATCCTAAGTTTTCCCCAGAAGTTGCAAGCCTTCAAAGACTCTAGCGTTCCAAAACAGTTACATCAGAGAGATTCTGCCAGTGCAATTGTCCTCTCTGTGGGGAGACAGATTCCTGGTGACTCCTTTTTTGCCATCTTCTCAGAGTCCTCAAGCTAGTATTATATATATTGGAAAATACCAGAAGAAAATACGGAAGTCAAAAATAATTATCACAAGGGGTGACTGGCTGGCTCAGTCAATAGAGCGTGTGATACTGGATCTCAGGATTGTGAGTTCCAGCCTCATGTTGGGTGTAGATATTACTTAAAAATAAAATGTTTTGGGGCGCCTGGGTGGCGCAGTCGGTTAAGCGTCCGACTTCAGCCAGGTCACGATCTCGCGCTCCGTGAGTTCGAGCCCCGCGTCAGGCTCTGGGCTGATGGCTCGGAGCCTGGAGCCTGCTTCCGATTTTGTGTCTCCCTCTCTCTCTGCCCCTCGCCCATTCATGCTCTGTCTCTCTCTGTCCCAAAAATAAATAAATGTTGAAAAAAAAAATTTAAAAAAAAATGTTTAAAAAATAATTATCTACAAATAAAAAGCTTATGCACAGCAAAAGAAACAAACAAAAAGACAACCTACTAAACGGGAGAAGATATTTGCAAATGACAGATCTGATAAGGGATTAGTACCCAAAATATATAAAGAATTTATACAAATCAACAGCAGAAAAACAAATAATCCAATTTTTAAAAATGGGCAGAGGACATGAACTGACATTTTTTTCTAAGAAAGCATATAGATGTTCAACAGACACATGAAAATATGCTCAGCATCACTCATCATCAGGGAAATGCAAATCAAAACCACAGCGAGGTATCACCTCACACCTGTCAGAATGGCTAAAATAAAAAACACTAGCAACAACAAGTGTTGGCAAGAATGTGGAGAAAAAGGAACACTTGTGCACTGTTGGTGGGAAGTAATTCCACTACTGGATCTTTACCCAAAGAGTACAAAAGTACTAATTCAAAAATATATATTAACCTCCATGTTTATTGCAACATTATTTACAATAGCCAAATTTTGGAAGCAACCCGTGTCTATTGACAGATGAATGGATAAAGAAGATGTGGTATGCATATACAATAGAATATTACTCAGTCACAGAAAAAAACAAAATCTTGCCATTTGTAACAACATAGATGGTCTAGAGGGTATAGTGCTAAGTGAAATAAGTCGGTCAGAGAAAGACAAGTAGCATATGATTTTACTCATATGTGGAATTTAAGAAACAAAACAAATGAACAAAGGAAAAAGAGACAAACCAACAAACTCCAGAGGGCAGGTGGGTTGAGGGGATGGGTGAAATAAGTGAAAGAGATTAATAGTACACTTACCATGATAAGCACTGAACAATGTACAGATTTGTTGAATCACTATATTGTACACCTGACGCTAATTCAACACTGTATGTTAATTATACTGAAATTAAAAATGTTTTAAATATTTTTTTAAATGAAACTTTTAGAATTTTAACAGAAGTTTTTAAAATTTGGGGCACCTAGATGGCTCAGTCAGTTGAGGGTCCGACTTCAGCTCAGGTCATGATCCCAGGTCTTTGTGGGTTCGAGCCCCGCATCAGGCTCTGTGCTGACCGCTTGCTCAGAGCCTGGAGCCCGCTTCAGATTCTGTGTCTCCTTCTCTCTCTGTCCCTCCTCCGCTCACACTTTGTCTCGCTCTGTTTCTCAAAAGTAAATAAATGTAAAAAAAATGATTTTAAAAATAAGTTTTTAAAATTTTAAATGGTTATCACATCATTACTCCTATACATTTTTTAGAAGTATAAGAGTTTCTTCGTTTTTATTGGGATATACCTTATATGCAATAAATTGCACAAATCTTAATTGTATAGATCTGTGAATTGTTACATATGTAATTGTTATCCAGATGAAGATATTGACATTTCTGATATCCCATAAAAGCTCCCTTATGCATGATGCCACTTAATACATTCCAAGAGATAACCACTGTTTTTTGAAATTCTATTGGCATAGAGTAGCTTTGCCTGTACTTTATGTAAAAATATAATCATACAGAGTGTAGCTTTTTGTGTCTGGATCTTTTGCTCAATTTTACAATTGTAAGATTCACCCATGTTATTGCATGCAGTTAAATCTTTTTCATTGCTGTTTAGTATCCCAGATATGACTATATCATAATTTATTAACCATTCTACTGTTGATTAACATTTGGTTTGCTTCTAATTTGGGGCTATAATGAAAAAAGCTGCTATGAATATACTACATGCATATTTTTTAGTGGACATAGGCATTCATTTCTCTTGGGCATATACCCAAGGAGCTGAGTCGTACAGTCATGAAACACGTTTGTTTAGCGTTAGTATATTCTGCTGAATAGCTTTCTAAATTTGAAGTAATTTGAAGGAAGATATGAACATGATGAGAGGAGAAATACAAGATTTTACGATAACTAGGCGGAATTTCTAGACATGAAAAATATAATGTGAAAAAGTCACTGGATAGCAAATTAGACACTGGAGAAGAAACATCAGTGAAGCTGAAGACACACAGTAAAAACTATTCAAAATGGAGAACAGAGAGGGGAAAAAAGAGACTGGGAAAAATAAACAGACTCAATTTCAAGTGGTTAAATTTACCTGTAATTGGAATCCTAGAAAAGTAGGGAAAGTACACAAAATTATTTTAAGAAACAATTACCAAAACCTGTACCAATATGATGAACACTATAAAGTTGTTGATCCTAAACGCTGAAAGAACTTTAAAATATTTTATATTTTCTGTGACAATTTAATTCAATCATTTTTGATAATGTGCTGACTTTCGGTCCTTAAAACCACAGCTTTGCACCTATTTTTCTGCCCTGTCATTATGAAGGTATAGTTGTCAAAGTAGGAGGATGGAACATGTTTACCAGTGTGTTAACTTCTAACTTTATTTTTTTAACGTTTATTTTTGAGACAGAGAGAGACAGAGCATGAACAGGGGAGGGGCAGAGAGAGAGGGAGACACAGAATCGGAAGCAGGCTCCACGCTCTGAGCCATCAGCCCAGAGCCCGACGCGGGGCTCGAACTCACGGACTGAGAGATCGTGACCTGAGTTGAAGTCGGACGCTTAACCGACTGAGCCACCCAGGCACCCCTAACTTCTAACTTTTAAATATTTAGACACATAGTACGTAGGCCTCTGTTTGTAATTTTTCCCAGCACTCCACAAACGCTCAGGGTCACTGTGAACCCAGCGGTCCGATCACAAGTACATTTCAGAACTAGACTAGCGCTCGCTGGGAATTAGGGGTGAGGAAGCATGATTTTATGTCAATATGTCTGGATTAGCCTCGGTGGTGGACATGTGACGCACCAACAGCAGGAAAGGCAGGCCTGGGAGAGCCCTAGAGGTGATTGTTCTGGGAAGGAGGTTGTAGTTCTTGAGGCCAGAATATAGTCCAAGGAGGTGATTTCAGGATCAGCAAGGGATAGCTGCAGCCACAGGGGGATAAACACCATCCTCCTAGGGCTAGAGGAAAGGGAAATAGATGTCAGGGCAAAGAATCAGTTTCAGAGAGAGCACCTTGAGGACTGAAGACAGAGAGAGAAATTAAGGTAAAATCTGACAGGCTTCCCTACAGAAGCCAAAAGGGCAGGTGGTACCTGGGCTAGAGGCAGGTAGGCAGGTGTGTGCAGAGCCCAGGACCTGGACCAGCCCCGGTCATGGGCAGGAGTGGGGATGGGCTGGGTACAGAGATCTGGACTGCGAGTAAGTTGGGAGAGGGAGTGGGGTCTAATACAGAAGGGGACTTTGATTCTGTGTCAGGAGCAGCTTCTTGGCACCACATTTGGACCCCCACAGCCAAATGGCCTAGGTGGGTAGGGCCAGGGATTGAGCTTCCTGGTCCTGCAAGATGTAGGGGGAGTCTAGGGCATACTAACTGATAGCTGCTGAAAACAGTTGGCAGATGAGTTTTCCCTGGATCCTGAAGAAAGGGGTTGTCTGACATCTAATCAAGGACCAACCTGGGCTCCCTTCTTCTCCATCCTGGGTTGAGGGAGGGTCTTGGGTCAAATTCTTGAGGTTTG